>NC_143255.1:39422812-39733750 GCF_984573655.1 Nuphar pumila
TTTGTGACAATAGAGGGTGTAAAGGGTAAAAGAATGATTTTGCTTTTATTTCAACCATGGATCTAGATTAAAATTCATTTGGATCTCAGTGCTTTAGAGATATAACCCATCTCAAAACCAAACACCACATTAGTGCAAATGGAGTGGCTCCTCGTTGGGTCAAGTTGTTCTCTTTCACAAGAGAGGACTTCCAAAGGTTTGTTGGACCTTGTGAAGGTAGACTTGAAGACATGAGCTTGGAGAGGTCAAGACATGGTGACTCATTCCCTGGACGTCCCTTCTGTTGTTTTCCTTTTGCTGGTAGTTTAGTTCATTCACCATTATCGAGTCACCGGGCTGCACACGAAGGGCGTTATTCCCTGGTCGTCTGCTGTTGCTGTCACATTGTGCTTTGTTGGGTCGTTTTGGAATATGGGGATGTACGGCGTGAGCCCCACGCAGCGCTCAATCGGAATCCCGGAACATGCACTATAGCTACAGTGCGTGTGTATGGGGGTGGGGTGGTGGGGGTGGGGGGGAGAGGCCCAAACTCCTCATTTGCTGTACCTTACATGTTGCTGGTTGTTTTTGGGATGAATTTCTGTTGAACCGAACTTGTGGTTGGGTGTGAATCTGACCCTTGCTGAACCAAACTGGGAGAGATTCCCATCGTGGTGGGCGCTTGTTTTTGAACCGTGTCGTGCAGATGAACAGGCACCTTCTTTTCAGTCTAATATATATATATACACACACAGTTCGTTGTGGACATCTTAATCGGAATGTGTGAAGGAAATCTTTGTTTGCTGAACTTATTTGCATGTTCTAAATCAGCATTAGCCTTGTCTCAACTTTCTGTGTGAAGAAAAAAAAATCATAACCAAAGTCACTTGTTGTTCTGTCTTTGAATCATTAGCTGAACTGTACCAAGTTATATTTGTGCGACTTGAGGAGTTGATCGATGGTTATAAATGTCACGCTGGCTGAAATTTTCTGGATGAAATTTAGTGACTGAAATCGTAGTTGAACTCGTGTAGCATCGTAGTGTTTGCTGTCAAACATTTCATTCACATTTTAATGTAATTGCAAAGCATTGTACGTTTCTCCCAATTCCAGCAAATCTGGTTTATTGACTGTTATTGCATACTTTCATGGTGATTTAGTGATTGTTCATGCCTCTGTTAAGGAAGATGCTGAAGATGAGCTCAACATAATTTTTTTAGTGTATTTCAAACTCCATGAGATGAGGAGAAGCCAACTATTTGGCTATGAACTTGATTTGTGAAGGAAGAAAGGATCCACCTTAAGAGAAGTTGATCAATTCTTTCTCATTTCTCAAAGGCAGAAATTTTCACCTTAACATCATCTTGTTTTAACCACTTTGTAGGACATGGTTTTGACTCGTTCATGTAACCCATTAAGTTATAGCGTCAGAGTGGTAGGAATTGAGATTCTCATAAGAGAAAATTGTTTGATCTAAGTTTAACTAAAAGAAAATGTTGCAAGCTTGATGAAGCAACAAGAATGGGCAGGTTCGAACATGAGAATGTAATGATTTGAGAATTTGTGCCTCTACTGCTATTTCTGTTTGAACTGGTTAATTTATGTAGTGTTGCTGTTGGTGGCTATTGTAGCAACGTTTTGCACTCCTGCTACTCTGATATCATATAAAGCTATGGTAGAAAGGAAAAATAAGAGCACGATAAGTTTATAGTGGTTCGGCTTTAACAAGCCTAAATCCACTTCTCTCTGCCTCTTTTCTGTTGGGTGTAAGAAGAGGAGGTGAGAGAATTCAAATGAAGAAAACGCAGGCGCTTTTCCTTTTTGAAATAAGTTTGGACTTGATGATGTGGAATAGTCCCATATTGAAGAATTTCAAGAAAGTTATAGGCTTTATAACCTATATGAAAACTCTTACACTTGTTCCTAAGAACAAGAGGGTGGGATGACTACCACACACACGTGTGTGCGTGCCCGCTCGTCGGGCCGGTCTGGGTTCGGGTAATTGGCCCTTTAGGACCATATCCATTCAAGATCGATGTACCTTTTTGCTCCAAATTTCTGTGATTATTTTGATTCATTAATGGGTTATGAGAAATGATAACGGGTCACGACTCCTTGAAGTCCGTGCCCATTAACGGGTCTCGACTCTCATCGAATTCCGTAACAGGTCTCTTCCATGTTTTTGTAACTGTTCGTGGGTTATAAAAACATGGTTAGGGCTGGGGTTACACATATGTTGTAAACACAGAACACAAAGGAAGTCTCTGAATTTGCATTTTCTCTCTCCCTGTTGCTCTCTCTCTCTCTCCTGAGTTATCCCTAAAGGGATTTTCTGCAATAGTGGTTCAAAGAGATTTCCTTCGAAGGACGATCCGTCAAAGTGCACCGATCCTAATCGTCGAGGCTATTGTATCCTGGGAAAAGGACGTCGAACTCTGTTTGCATTGTATGTGGGGGCGAATCTTCTCTAAGGAGAGTACTTTCGGACGCCTTAGCCTTTTACATAATATTAACATACTATGGTTGGTTTTATTGTATTCTATGCAACTGTTTGTTGTTTTGCTTTTGTCTGGATTTTGGTATGATGCGGAAACCAACATGTTTGCTCTCTGTTCGTGTTTCGATCAACTGTCTATCATGATTTTCATGGTGATTTATATCCTGTTTTATATCATGTTGTTGATTATGAAACGATGTGATCTGAAATACGATTCAACAGTCTTAGAGAAGATTCTAAGCATGTCGACTTCTTATTTTGTATCAAAAGTAAACATGTTCGGTATGCCAGAAAAATTTGCCAGACAGAATTTCAAGCGTTGGCAACAACGCATGAAAATCTGGTTCACTACGATACGACTGTTATCTGTTCTGAAACTCGACTGCCCTTCCGTTTCCGAAACTGACCCTGATCCTACTGCAGTTAATGCGATTGTAGAATGGAAAGAGAAGGACAATATATGCCGTGGTTGCATACTATTGGCTTTGTCCAACACGTTGTTCGATGTATACTATTCCTTATCTACTACTGCTAACGCCTTATAGGATCAACTTAACAAAAAGTACAATACCGAAGACCAAGGTCTTGAAAACTACTCCGTTGCCATGATTCTGAAATATCAGATGGTATAGGGCAAGTCGGTCACTGAGCAGGCACACGAGTTTCTGCTGTTGCTCCACAGTTTGACTGAGGCTGATATGAAACTTCCTGAGAAGTTTCAAGTTATGACCATCGTGGAGAAATTTCCTAAGTCTTGGGTAGACTTTGGTATGTCTCTCAAGCACCATAGAGGGAAGATCTCCCTAGATGATCTTATGGTAGCCATAGCCATTGAAGAAGAGCATAAAAGCCAGAAATAGGTTGTGATGCCAACTGAACAACTTAAAGTGAACATAATGACCAGATCTTTTAAGGGAAAGGGACAAAAACCGAAATCTGCAATGAAAAACCAATTTAAACTTAAGGCGAAAATCCAAAAAAAGGCAAAGAACAAACCTTGCTGGAATTGTGGACAGGTTGGGCACTGGGCTAAAGAATGTCCTTCCAAAAAGACCAAGGCTCATAGGACCACAGATGGAATGCCTCAAGTCAATATGGTGACTGAGGTCATTGGGACCAGTATTGGATACATTTATGTTAACTCGCAAATCTATCACGTTTATGAGCCAACTGAGTGGCTGGTTGACATTGGGGCTAATGTGCACGTTTGTACTGATAAGTATGTCTTTGTCTCATATCAGGCTACTGCAGGCAGATCCGTGACTATGGAAAATTCAACGGTTGCAAAGGTGTTAGGGATTCGACACGTGAATCTAAAGTTTCCTTGAGGACGAGTTCTATCTTTACACAGAGTGCACTATGTAGTTAGAAGAAATATTTTAAGTGGTTCATGTCTTGTTAGAGAGGGTTATGAATTTAACTTTAAATGTAATAAAGTTGTTATTTTACATTCTGGAACCTTTATTGGCAAGGGGCATTTAGATGATGGTTTGTTTAAACTTCGAGTTGAACATGTTTGCAGTAATAAATTAGAGAATGATGTTTCTTTTGATTCATTGTCTAATGTTGCTTATAATATAGAATCATCTGATTTATGGCATAATAGATTAGGTCATATAAATTTTAATTCTGTGAAACGCATGATAAACTTGAAAATGATTTCTGAACATTCTATAGATAAAACTAAAAAATGTGAAATTTGTGTGCAAGCAAAAAAATATAGAAAACCATTCCATACGATTGTTAGAGATTCTGAAATATTGGATCTGATGCACACAGATATCTGTAAGTTTAATAGAGTGCTAACTAGAAATTATAAAAAATATTTTATCACTTTTATAGATGATGATACTAAATACTGTTATGTGTATCTGCTAAAATTAAAAGATGAAGCTTTTGATAAGTTTATTATTTTTAAGAATGAAGCAGAAATACAAACTAGTAGAAAACTTAAAAGATTGAGGTCTGATAGAGGGGGAGAATATACCTCTAACAAACTTGATGAATATTGCAAATCTGTTGGCATAATTTATGAGTTTACTGCTTCATATTTTCCTCAATCTAATGGGATTGCAGAAAGAAAGAATAAAACCCTTACTGACATGATAAATGCCCTACTAGGGAGTTCTGGATTACCTACCTATATGTGGGTGGATGATCTGAATACGGCTTGCCATATTCTGAATAGAGTTCCTCAAAAGCATAAGAATAGTAGCCCTTTTGAACTCTGGTGAAATAAGAAATCTAGCTTGAAATACCTTAAAGTGTGGGAGTTCCTTGTAAATGTACTTGTCTCAGAGCACAACATGAAAAAGCTGAGTTCTAAAACCGTAGATACTGTCTTTTTGGGTTATGTACAAAACAACTATGCCTACAAGTTCTTAGTAATTAAGTCTGAGATATCTGACATAGATGTAAACTCTATTGTTGAGCTTCGAAAAGCTATATTCTTTGAAGATGTATTTTCCATGAAAGTTGGTGTACCTCAGGATCTTTCTTCTTTAGATATACCTTCAACTTATGGTTTCATTCTCGAACATGTGGAAAGGATGACAGATGTGAGGGTTAAGTCATCTTGTTCCCACCTAGACCATTCGAGTTTGAGGAAGTGGCTGAACCAAGAAGGAGTAAGAGAGCACAAATTATCAAGGATTTGGGAAGTGATTTTATCACTTACCTTATCGAGGACGATTCTCCCACTTTTCGAGATGCAATGGCTTCACCTGAAGCAAGGCATTTGAAAGACGTCATAAAGAGTGAAATGGACTCCATTGTCTCTAATGGCACTTGGAAACTGGTTGACCTCCCTCGTGGTAGTTCCACTATTGAGTGCAAATGGATATTTAAGAAGAAGTTAAAACCATATGGATTCATTGATAAATACAAGGCGAGACTGGTTGCCAAGGGGTTCAAACAAAATGAGAGAATAGATTATTTTGACACATTCTCTGGTTACTCGGATGACCACAATTAGGGTGCTTATTGCACTGACTTTCATTTATGATCTCTCGGTTCATCAAATAGACGTGAAGACTGCATTTTTGCATGGCGATCTTGAAGAAAAAATCTATATAGATCAACCTGAGGATTATGTGACTCCTGGTAATGAAAATAAAGTTTGTAGACTTGTTAAGTCATTATATGGATTAAAACATGCCCCTAAACAATAACATGAAAAGTTTGATAATGTTATTTTATCAATTGGCTTTGTTGTCAATGAATCTGATAAATGTGTTTATTGTAAAGTTAAAAGTAATGCATGCATTATTTTATGCTTGTATGTAGATGATATTCTATTGTTTGGTTTCAGTATAAGAATTGTGAATGAGACAAAGTCGTTTCTTAGTAGTAAATTTGATATGAAGGATATGGGTGTTGCAAATATGATCTTAGGCTTAAAGCTGACTCGTTCAACTGATGATATAGCTATTTCTCAATCTCATTATATTGAGAAAGTACTTGAGAAATTTGGTTATAACCAAGGGAGATCTGTAGCAACTCCATATGACCCTTCTACTCTTCTTCATAAAAATACGACTAATGTTTCTGTGTCTCAATTAAGGTATTCACATATTATTGGAAGTTTGATGTATCTTGCAAATTGCACGATATCAAATATTTCATTTTTCGTGACAAAATTAAGTAGATACACAAGTTGTCCAAATCACACTCATTGAAAGACATTGGACAGAGTACTTAGATACCTGAAAGGAACTATTTCTTTGAGTTTGCATTACAAGAGATTCTCTGCCGTACTTGAGGGATATAGTGATGCGAGCTGGATAGTCATGAACTCTGGGAGTTATGGCGTAACAGGGTATGTATTTACCTTAGGTGGCGACACAATCATCTGGAGATCAGTAAAGCAAATCATCTTGTCACAGTCTACTTTTGAGGCTGAGCTCTGTGCTTAGATATCACAAGATTGAAGCCTGAATGGTTAAATGAACTTCTTGAGGAACTTTCTTTAATGAGCAAACCAATTCCTGCAATATCTGTGCATTGTGACAATATGGCCACAATTGCAAAAATCAAAAGCACAAAATATAATCAAAAGCAGAGAAGACACATCCAAGTCAGAATAAAATCTATAAGGAAACTGGTGTCTCAGTTGGTGGTTGTTGTGGACTATGTTGGATCCAAAGAGAACACAACTGATCCATTAACGAAAGGACTAGATAAGTCAATAGTCTTGGAATTCAGAGAAAGGATGAGACTGAAACTCATCAGTAGTTCATCTACAGTAGCAACCCAACCTATCTGAGTGGAGATCCCACAAAGTAGGTTCAATGTGGTAATAACAAGCTATAGGGTGAACTGGATAGCAGCTTCTTAATGTGATACTATGTATCTGTGTCTGATCTCTTGATTACAATGAAAAGGTGTTGTAGCTGCAAGTTATGAAAGAGTTAAAACTCTGAATGGGTTCAAAGCCTTCTTGGCGAGATGTTAGTAGTGCATCTCTGGAGAAGTCCACCTATGTGAGTGTGACTGCAGTTTAAGAAATTGGGTTATTCCAAAAGTCACTCATGAAACAGGATTCGGGTGCTTGGCCTTTAACCCCTCGCCCTTAAAGATTACAACTAGGACCTTTATCGTGTTGTTGCTAATGGACACTCCTACACCAAAGGTTCAAGTTCAAGACTTCAATTTACTTCGTTCTTGTGGGGGTAATGTTAGTCAACTAAGGTAGTGGTTCAAACCGGAAGGTACCATTACTGAAAGCATGATATGTCTTGCTGCAAATTATCCCATCTCGCATCTTGGTTTCCTCCCTTTTCATTATTTGAATTTGTTGGGGAATGTTGGGTGTAAGAAGAGGAGGTGAGAGAATTCAAATGAAGAAAACATGGGATCTTTTCCTTTTTGGAATAAGTTTGGACTTGATGATGTGGAATAGTTCCATATTGAAGAGTTTCAAGAAAGTTATAGGCTTTATAACCTATATGGAAACTCTTACACTTGTTCCTAAGAACAAGAGGGTGGGATGACTACCACACATGCACGTGTGCGTGTGCCCACTCGCCATGCCGTGTTGGGCCGGGCCGGGCCGGGCCGGGCTTGGGTTCGGGTTCAGGTTCTGGTAATTGGCCCTTTAGGGCCATATCCAATCAAGACCAATGTACCTTTTTTGTTCCAATTTTCTGTGATTATTTGGATTCATTAATGGGTTATGAGAAATGATAACGGGTCACGATTCCTCGGAGTCCGTGTCTGTTAACAAGTCTCAACTCTCATTGGATTCCATAATGGATCTCTTTCACGTTTTTGTAACCATTCGTGGGTTATAAAAAGGTGGTTAGGGCTAGGGTTACGCATATGCTGTAAACACAGAACATAGAGGAAGTCTTTGATCCTGCATTTTCTTTCTCCCTTCTGCTCTCGCTCTCTCTCTCCCGAGTTATCCCTAAAGGGGTTTTCTGCAACAGAAGTTCAGAGAGGTTGTCTTCGAAGGACAATCCATCGGAGTGCACCGATCCTGTTCTTTGAGGCTATTGTATCATGGGGGAAGGACGTCAGACCCTATTTACACTGTATGAGGGGGCAAATCTTTTCTAAGGAGAGTACTTTCGTACGCTTTAACCTTTTACATAATATTAACATACTTTGGTTGGTTTTATTATGCTCTATGCAACTGTTTGTTGTTTTGCTTTTGTCTGGATTTTGGTATGATGCGGAAACCGACATGTTTGCTTCCTGTTAGTGTTTCGATCAACTGTCTATCATGATTTTCATGGTGATTTATGTCCTATTTTATATCTTGCTGTTGATTGTGAAACGATGTGATCTGAAATACGATCCAACATTTTCTTGCTTAGTCATCTTGAGAGGAGCGATTACTTTATATAAGGAAGGTGTTACAACTAATCTTGATTTTTAAGATCTGATTTTGTTATACAAATATTTGATTTATCTTGACTTTTCATATTTTTTTCATTCATAAGCGTTTTCCTTTTAATTGCTGGCTAGACCTCAAGAGATCTTCAACACCTTAACAGCCTCAAATCCGTGTAGAACCACTCACACTCCCATAATGTAATGCTTGACGTTGTCTTGTGTATCTTTTGGGGATCAGTTCGCTATGTGTTGGTGTCACTGCATTAATAGTCAGTTGTTTATGCGTCCTATAGGCTCCAGTTTCAGCTGGGACTGTCACGCTGAAACGGTTCTGGGATAGTCCATCTTGTTGCAGCCCTGCGCCCAGATGGTACCGGACTGAATAGTCACATTTGAAATCATTTCTGGAAAGTGTGCCATTTTCTGTATTGTTGCAGCCTCTGCATGAGTTTGCAACTTGAATATTTTTTTCCTGCGTTTATTTACTGCGCCTATCATTATCATTGTATACTCGAACTGTATTCATTTGCACTTCTGTCATTTGTTGAATTTTCTTTGCACTATTTATGCAAGTGTATCGTTGTCAAGCTGACTCTTTTGAATTATTCGGACTGTCATACTCAAGAGTCAAGTCACATTGAAAGAGACCTTTGAAACTGAAAATAGTATATATATATATATATAATCTCCGTTGTCTTAAGTCTTTCCATTGCGTATCGTCTTATATATAAATATGTATACATCTTGATATACCTATATAAGTATACTTATATAGTCTTAGTTGGGTTTAGCATAGTTAGTAGGGTTTATTTTTGAAAATAACAAAAAAAATTAGTTTTCAAAATTCATTTTATTATTTATGATTTAGTCACTTTTGCAACATACACTTGGCATGTATACGCATTTGCGATATCGACCTCGGGTCGATGTCTGCATCGTTTATGGCATTTTGCTTTATCATCTAGTCATTGTTCACATACAAAAGAAATGTGAATCAAGATTGAACAAGATCCTCTTTAATTTCCTTTGGGGTGGATTGGGCTCCTCTTAAGTGCATGTTAATTGGAATAGGGCTTCTTCCCCAATTCATCAACGGGGGTTAGGCATTAAGAGATTGTCAATTTTCAATATTGCTCTCTTGTGTCACTGGTGGTGGCGCCTCACAACCCGAAAATTGCATTTTATTGACTGCCTAAGGGATCGATTTGGGGATTGGATCCCTTGGCTCAAGCTTAAATTCTATTTTGGACTTTGTTGGCTGGCCATGTTGATACTCTCTATCATATTAAAAAATAGGGGGTGCAATTTCCCAATCTCTGCTATATGTATGTATGAGGATGATGCCAAGACTGTTGTGCACTTGTTTTGGTATTGTCTCTCATTCCAATCGCTTTTTATGGCAGCATGGGAAAGTTAACAATCATGGTTCGCCAAAGCTCCGCCCTTAGAGACCCCTTTTGTCAAGCACTCTAAGAGATGGCGTTGGGTTTGGAAATCTTGGTTTCGGCTTGGTGGCAAACATGGAAGGAGAGAAATGACAGACTGTTTAAAGATGCATTTGGTCATGAGAGGAGGATTATCGTTGTTCAATCAGATTTGTTCTACTTTGCCAGGCATCTTGGCCAAACCAAGACTTATCATGGATCAGAAGTTGTTGCCTGGGTCCTTTTAGTTGCTGAGTTATCTCATCTTGTGTTCTTTTTGAATTTGTTTCATTTATTAGCCTTTCTTTATTGTTCTATGTTTGACGATTAGTCGTCTTCTCTGATCTAATAAATCTTTTCTTCATTATTCTAAAAGAAGAAGAAGAAGAGACTTTCGTGATTTTATTGCAATATTTTTAAAATTATATTGTTCTAAGAAAAGAAAATATTGTCAAAATATCACCTGTTTTGAAAATATCATGTTTCTTAGCTGAATATTCATACAATGAAATTGCTTTTGAAGACTTTTTATATAACATTTTTATGGTATTTTATAGAGTGATGCATAACTGCTTAATTCTCATATTGATTCATATTCATAAGGTATGACTAAGTTTTTATGTTGGCTGTCACTGGCCTATCGCAATCCTCCTCTTTTATTTGGGCTTGGGACCGACAATGTATAACTAAACAGTTATACACAGGTGGAGTTGGGATCTGCTTTAAGCCATTTCCTATTTGCTATAGTGATGAATGAGCTTACGAGATCAATTCAAGAAAATGTGTCGTGGTGTATATTGTTTGCTGATGATATTGTTTTGATTGATGAGTCTAGAGCTGAGGTTAATGCTAAGTTAGAATTATGGAGTCAGACATTGGAAGCAAGAGGTTTTAAGTTGAGTAAGAGTAAGACAGAATATATGGAATGTCAGTTTAGTAAGCAACGAAGTAGTGATGGCAGTGTAGTGAAGCTTGGTGAGCAAGAAATACCAGTGGATGATTATTTCAAATATTTGAGATCTATCATTCAAAAGTATGGAGAAATTGATGAAGATGTAAATCATAGGATAAAGGTTGGGTGAATGAAATGGAAAAGTGCAACTGGAGTGTTGTGTGATCGTAGAATGCCATTGCGGTTGAAGGGAAAGTTTTATAGAACGACTATTAGGCCCGCTTTACTATATGGCACAGAATGTTGGGCTGTCAAGAGACATCATATTCAAAATATGCGTGTAACTGAGATGCATATGCTTAGATGGATGTGTGAAAATACAATAAAAGATAAGATTCAGAACAAGGAGATACGTAAGAAGGTAGGCGTTGCACCCATTGAAAATAAGATGAGAGAGAATCGTTTACGGTGGTTTGGACATATTCGACGAAGGCCTAATGATGCTCCAGTTAGAAGGATGGAGAAATGGGAAAATATATTAGTTAAAAGAGGTCGGGGTAGGCCTAGGAAGTCATGGATGGAGATAATAGGAAATGATATGAATGCTTTGAACCTCACCGAGGACATGACATTGGATATAAATGATTGCAAGAGAAGGATTCATGTGGAAGACCCAGAATGGTTTTCTTTTTTGGTTCATATCGCTGACCCTAATTGTTTTGGGATGAAGGCGTTGTTGTTGTTGTATGCATAACTGCTTAATCAATAGGTGCTTGAACACCTACTTGATGTTGTTGAGCATCCATCGCGTGCATGATGGATGCTCAACCTTTTTTTACTCAAAAACATGCAAAAATGGATGAAAAAGGGTATTAGCGGTGCATAAAAACACCATTAAAAACCGTTTTCAAAATGCTATGCATGTCCCTGTAGACCATTTATTGGCGTTTTTATGCGCCGCTAAATGGATTTTTGCTCGTTTTGCACAAAACAACATCGTTTTGGTCTTTTTTTTGCACTGACCATCCATCACACCCAAGATGGATGGTCAGCATGGGTTAAGTAGCTATTGACACGTAATATATATATATATATATATATATATATATATATATATATATATATATATATATATGAACTATTGCATTATGCTCAATCCAGTCTTGGTGGTCAAGTCTGTCTTTGGGGGCATTTGCATCAAGGGGTTTAAGACACAAGAGTCAGCTAAGGGGGCTTTCAACTCTTGCATTATGCTCACATGCAATGCAAAGTAATGCTTGTGTCTCATCAAGTGTCTCGCATTCGTTGAAAGATGTGGATCCCATGACAGACAGACGGGAAGCAATCATCCCACGAATGATTCCCTCCCTGAGGGCTCTTGTTTTACCAAACTGTACATTTGCAAGAGCAGAGATGGTTCCTTAATTATATCGATCCCTTTGTATGGCGGATTGATGCCCACAAGTTAGCAATTCAGCTCCACTCATCATCCCCCACATTGTATCCTGTTTGGGATCACATTGATGAGAGTTGTTTTCATTAAATCTGACGTTGTAGATGGATTCAAACCTCAAAGATTTGTACTAAATTGACATAGGCTTCATGCTCATAGTTTTCAGTCCGGGAAGTGGGTGCAATCCAGTCACTTGTCAACTTGAAATGAGTTAACCCTTGGATATAATTTTTTAACCAAAAAAATATATGATTTTCTAGGCAAATTTTGACATTTATAGGTGTTGATTTTTGAATTACTAGAAAATCTTAGACGCAGTGTCCAATTTTGGTGATTCAAATGTTGATGTTCACTAAACCAATCATGTAGACTACACCTACGGGATCAGATTCAATCAAAACAACTTGCATTAATGAGATTTGAAGATTGTGGTATGACAATGGGGAGGACGTAGAGAATGGATGGAACTGAATTGACGATGTAGGCAGACATCCTACAAGCAAATGAATGTTTTTTTTTCTTATTGCACGGGGATGCATGAATGGATCAGGTTGAATGGATTAGGCTGCCCTAGTGTGACTGGCCCATACCCGTGACATGTTTGAAAAAGTTACAAATCTTTGAAAACGCTTGAGGATAACATTGTCCAATGATATGAACCAACTCAATCTCAACTCTACATTTAAATCTGAGAATGAGACGCCAATGTTTCTTGAAAATCATGTGAGGGCTAATTTTTTTCAATCATTAGTTTCAGTCATTATACAACAAATACTAAATATTTGAAGCTTAACATTTTCATCCTTCATAGTGACTGACTAATTCAACTCTTGGTTACCTAGACTAGCAAGAGGATGCATCAGAGACCAAAAGATTAAAAGTTCCCCAAAAACCTATATATGTGCAAATGTGTATGAATACAAAATACTTACAGCATTAGATGCTCAAACTTTTGTAAATTTATCGTGGCATGATATTCCAGGTATAATAAAAGGCTTGAACGTCAAGCACCTATGGAGATGGCCATGGTGGTAAGGCAGTAATCACCTTGCTGTCATTCCATTATTCCACAAGAGAACAGTACATAACTTATTCAAGCTACAGAAATTGACATATATAGTAACCAGATTGTCGATAATTTATGAAATAGCACTCAGGATACAAAACCAAGGATTTGTCACCAATCTGAGCATGATGACATTCATGCACTAGATTGAAGAGAGATGAAATCATCAGGCACTTTGGTCTTTTCTTTGCCTCAAATGAGGCAGCTTATGTAATAAATATACATCAAGCAGTCTATCATAGTCACGAGATGTAAGATATATCCCTATAAAAATATAGGGCAGCTATTTAAGAGCAAACTGTTAAAATGTATTGATTCATATACACACACATATATATATATATATATATATATATATATATATATATATATATATATATATATATATATATATATATATATATATATATATATATATATATATATATAATATAATTTTAAACTGTTTTTTTCTCTTTGTAATAGGTAATACCTTTTAGGAGTATTGTGGTAATTTTGTACATGTAATAGGCTCTGCCCTTTAGCGCAGAACTGACCTCTTTTTTATTTTATTTTTATTCTGTCCTTTATACTTTTGTAAAAGGGCAGTTGTGTTTTTTGTTAATATAACAGTTGAGAATCTCCGACATCGATATTCAGTTTTGTCTTTTAGTGAATATAGTTGGAGATCTAACAGCTATATCTCTAGTTATTGAAGCCTTTCCCAACAGCTACATTGATCCTCTTGGCACTCTTGTTTGTATATAAATAGGGACCTCTTGTCCCATTAGATGTAATGATTTCCAAAGAATTTTATCTCAATAAAGATTATTATTATTATTATTATTTGTGTATGCTTTTTGATGCCCCTTATGATTTCATGTATTTGTCATTGTTTGGCCTGTTTATTGACCCTTTGTGGACTTGTGCTTGTAAATATTTAGGCTCTTTTTAGCCATTGTATGCACTTAGGTGCTTTTGTATTGCCTTTGGCATTTGTATTATCTCTTGTATGACTTGTTCTTCTGCTTATGCACATTTTGGTTTGTTTGTTTATTCATTTTATTACATGGTATAAGAGCCAAGAAAATTTTCTTGGTATTTTGCCTCTTTGGGTATTTGACTTTTTGGTTTAAGTTCATGTTTTGTGAAGGAATCATGATCGATATATACCTTGGATTCAAAGTTGATCTTAACCCGGTATGTATCTTAAATCTTCATATATATGATTATTTTTTTAGTTGTCTATCTCATGTATTACTCATGAAAAAAATACTCATTTTTCTTATCTTTGAAAAATTATTTATTGTTTTTTAAAGCCAACTTTTAAATGCTTTTTAAATTTATTGTTGTTTATTAAAAAAAAATTTGTATTAAATGTTTTATAAGATTTATAATATTTGTTTGATTTTGTGAAATGATATTTATACATGAGTATGCTTTTATGAGATCTAGTTTGAATCTTACGTTTTTGAACTGTCTTTATTTAATATGTACGTATATGATCTAGTATTCTTGAACACATGCTTTTGGCACTTAGATGCTTTATACAAGCACTTCATGGTTATAAATATCAAAACATGTTATGTATGACTTCAAATTCATGTCTTTTTATTTTTTAGGTTTGTAATATTTTGTTGAGGCTATTTCTTGTGAGCATGGCTTAGAAACTTGTGGTATTTATGTTGAACTCCTCTATGACGTTTATGATTGCATTCTGAATGTGCATTTAAAAAAAATTATAAAAAATATTTATGTTATAGCGTGCCTTCTCACCCTTAGTGACCTATGTTTTCTTGCCTTAGAGGCATGTATTTGTGCCCTTAGTAGCCTTGAATATGTATTTGTGAGAATTAATAAAATTAATATTTTAAGTTTTGTATGTTCTTGCCTTAGTGGCGTTGTGATTATTTCACTATTAGCTATTTCCCTCTTGAATTACCTTCTCAATGCATTCCTTATAAGAATGTATGTTTTTTGAATTTTTTATGCATATTATTGTGTGTCTTATATGTGGCCTCATGAATTTTTTAGTGACTTGTTTGCATCTTGTCATATGATTGACATATTTATAACATCTTTTTGAAAGTGTTTTTTGTAATAGTTTATTCTGTCACTTTTTTGTTTGATATATCCATTATTATTGTTTAGCATTTTTGAGGTGAGTTTTGTGCACCTAAGTGTTGTAAATCTAGAGTTAGTTGTTGGGTGAGTTATGTGTATACCTATATCTTCTTGTCAATATAGATTATTAAGTTTATGAGCATTGTATTGGCACATGTTTTGACTTTGACTGACAGTTGATTGACCTATGGTTTTATGAGTGAGTTGTATTACTCAATTTTTTTTTTGTGCACCTTACTGTTATGGAGTCAGAGTTAGTTGTTGGGGTGAGTTATGTGTGCATGTTACAAACCCTTTTCTACTCCAGGTTCGGCCAAAACCAGATTCACCCCAACCAGAACCCGCCTAGCCAGGACTGCACAAAGGAGTCTACCTTCATCCCAAGACTCTTAAAGAAACCCGCCCTGGAGTCCTACCCAGGCTGGGACTCTAATGGGTTGCCCCTCGTAGAGTCCTCTCTAGGGTGAGAACTATGTATATTTTTACCATTTTACCCTCTTATAAATCTTTAAATAGATGTACCCTGCTTAGTTTATTCTAATAAAGTTTATTCAAATATTTTTGTAAGCTTTGTTTATGGATTTTGTTCATGTTCTATGAGGAAACATATTTCTCTCTCACCTCTCTTCTATGCTTGTCATCGACTCGGAGAGAAGGCATTTTCTCCCTCTTTTGCCATCGACCTTCTGTAACAAATATCACGAGATTTATGAAAATCTTGAGATAATATCATGAGAAATTGCTTGAAAGTTTAAAACGACAATTTCTCACAAGTTTTTTAAAATATCGTGAGAATTTAAAAAAAACATAAATACCATGATTTAAACACGATATTTATGTTTTAAATGACTATTTATCATGAAAAAACCATGTATTTTTATTTTAAAATAATTTTTATTAATATTTTTTTTATAAAAATATATTTTATATTTTTAATTTGTTTTTTATTGCTGAAATTTTGTCAAAAAAATGTGAGATTTATGAAAATTTTTCAATTTCTCGCAAGGCTTTGACAAACAAGATTTTGCCAAAAAAAATGTTTGTCACTATGCGTCGACCCCCCATCCACCTCACGCTTCCCTTGGTTTATTTATGATTTATTTTCTAGTATTCTAGGGTTTAGCAATTTATTTATAATTTATTTTTTATTTTTGCACATATATATAAATATAAATTCTTATTTTTTCTTAAAATACTCAAAATTTAAACTATTTTTTTGTACTTGGATCCAGTTTGAAGTATTTATATATCAACAAATATCAATTCT
This sequence comes from Nuphar pumila, assembly GCF_984573655.1. Lineage (NCBI taxonomy): Eukaryota > Viridiplantae > Streptophyta > Magnoliopsida > Nymphaeales > Nymphaeaceae > Nuphar > Nuphar pumila. Next base: position 39,439,332 of record NC_143255.1, read on the forward strand.
TATTTGATATTATCCATGTGTCCCATTCTGTCTGCACAACATAAAAAAACATTGGACTTTTGAACACAACTTTCATGTACAATCGAAACAAACGTTGGATGGAGTACAATTGTTACATAACAGACGAAATTGATGTTCTATCTGTTTTGTTCGTTCGTTCCATCCAATATTGGGCAAGCCATTAAACATACCCTAGCGGTGTTCGATTGGCAGGACACAATCGTCCATTGATGTTATTTCATTTCATCCCACATGGACTCCACCAAATCAAATGCAAGATCATGGGTCCCACCAAAGCGAGACTCAAAAAGAACCCTCATCCAACTTTGGCAGGACAAAAGTGTGGGACCAGACACCTCCCCTAACATTCAAATGCCCCTTCAGAATAAGTTTGTGATGATTGTGTCTTTTAGATTTTCTCAGTTTCTTGTGATTGCAAGTCACAATTATGACACGTTTACAAGTTTAATGGAACATGAGAAAGTGCAATTCATAGTTGTGATTCTTACAAGAGAATGATTCTCCCTTGAATTTTGTGAAAGTTTGTTATAAGACTGACTGTGTGACCAACAATTACAATATTTGGATTATCAGTTGTGATTGCTCATGGCACCTATGACCAAAGCAAATGTGCCTTAAGATTATGTTTGATGTAGATTTTATACTTGTGTCATAAACATCACCAATATTTTGAATGTGCCCTGGTTTTATAGGGATCATTACATAAAACATCAAGATGCCAATAAGTTCAAAAATACCACCTTTTGCAGTATATCGCAAAACTATAATAATTTTAATGTATTTTATTTTTATCTTTTTCATTATTTTTACTTATGTTTTTTTATTTAGCATATGTCAAAATACTTTTTGTTTTGTCACGAGAAATGTTTTTTTTTAATTTATGATCAATCACAACTATAAATAAATAAAAAGTATAGGTTGAAATTTAATATGTAAATATTTAGATTGTGAAAAGATATAAGCTGCTCATTGATGGAATTTGGCTCAAAACTATCCCTATGTATTCCATCTATTTTCCATTTTCCTCTAAGTTTGTAGGTAATGTGTTCTCTATAAAAGTTTAGTCCCATATTGAAGGTTTTTGAAAAAAGTTTTATCCTTATATAGAGGGGTGGTGCCTTAAATGGCAAGACCCTCAAGGGCATTAGATCTTTTACTTGTGCATTAATTATTCATGGATCTTGACCCTTGATCTTTGGATTTGGATCTTGGGCTTGGGTTTGACTTATCTTTTTATAACTCCCCAACAATTTTGTATGGGCATTAAAGGTTCAAAATAGTGGTTGTCCATCAACTTTTGACTTAGTCAAGGTTTGATTTGACCTTGTCAGGGTTATTTCTATCCAATTTTGGCACTCCTATTTTCATAACGGTTGAGCCTTTATGGCTGACTGTTTTGGCCAACCATGGACCATTTAGTTCTAGTTGTTTGGGCCTCTTAAAGACCCATTATGACCTTTATGGTGGCTAGGGTCTGAGGCCTATATAAACTCCAACTCTCTCCCATTTCTCTTATCCCGTTATCTCCTCCATGCACTCTCATGAGTTATCTCTTCCTCTTCGACGAGCTCTGCTCTGCTCTCTCTCCTCTTTTAGGTTTTCTAGATTTCAGTTCGGATGCTTATCTAGGATCTAAATCTAATTGTTGTTTGAATCCTTATCCAGGATCATTATTTGGATCCAGATCTAGTTATAACGCGAACCTAGATCTAGTCGCTATTCAGATTCTGATCCATTTTCTATTTAGATCCAGATTTAGTTGATATTCAGATCCTAATCCAATTACGTTTGGATTCTGATCTAGTTGCTATTTGGATTCAGATCCAGTTGCTATTCAGATTCAGATCTAGCTACAATTCTTATCTATATCCACTTAAAGTTTAGATTCAGATCCAGTTACAGTTAGAATCCATACCCACTTGTATTAAGAATCTATATCCATGATCCATACCCAAATTGAGCTTAGATGTTCCTATCTTAATCAAGAGGTTGTTCAAGGTGGTTTATATCGAGGTTATCGATCTCACCCAGTGCAGGACATGGATTGATTTTTTGCAAGTAAGCAAAAGCTTGGTTGTATCATGGGAGCATAATTGCATGAGTACCCATTGCACTAAAAAATTGATCCAAAGTGGGGTAACTATCACTTGAAAGATAGCGTGTGTATACACGTGCCTCCGAATGTACCTGGTTCAAGCTTAGTTGCCTAACCCACTAAATTAAGCAGAATTTTCAATACTCGTGACTAAACTTGTGTTTAGCTGATAAAAAACTCATTCAAATTCGTTAAATATGCTCAAAAAAATGAGCTGGACAAAAATAGTTTTGGTGCTCCTATTTTCATAATGGTTGGGCCTTTATGACTGGCCGTTTTGGTTAGCCATGACTCATTTAATTCTAATGATTGGCCACTTAAAGACCCATTATAGCCTTTATGGTGGCTGGGGGGCTAGGGCCTATATAAACCCCAACTCTCTCCCATTACTCTCATCTTATTCTCTCTTCTCTCATGAGTTATCTTTCCCTCTCCCATGAGCTCTGCACTCGCTTTTCTTTTGGGTTTTCGAGATTTCAGTGTAGCTCCTCATCTAGGATCAAGATCTGGTTGTTTTTTGGATACTTATCAAGGATTGTTATTCAGATCCAGATTCAGTTATAACTCAAATCCAGCTTCAGTTGTTATTTAGATCCAAGTTTCGTTGCTATTCGGATCCATATCCAGTTACAATTTAAATCCAGATCTAGTTGTTATTTAGATCCAGATTTAATTGCTATTCAGATCTAGATCCAGTTACAGTTTAGATCATGATCTAGTTCCTGTTTGGGTTTAGATCCAGTTACAATTTTGATCTATATCCAATTGAAGTTCAAATTCAGATCCAATTACAGTTCAGATCCATACCCACTTGTATTCAAAATCTATACCCATACCCATGATCCATACCCAAATCAAGCCTAGATCTTCCTATCCTAATCAAGAGGTTGTTTTGAGTGGTTTGTGTCAAGGTTATCAGTCTCACTCAGTGTAGGGCGTGTATCAATTTTTTGTGAGTAGGCGAAATCTCAGTTACATCCTAAGAGCATAATTGCACGAGTACCTATTACACCAATGACTTGATCCTAAGTGAGGTAACTATCACTTGAAAGATAGTGCACGTATACACATGCCTCCAAGCATACTTGATTCAAGGTCAGTGACTGACCCACTAAATTAACCAAAAATTTCAACACTCATGACTCAGCTTGTGTTCAACTCATAAAAAACTCATTTAAATTCATTAAATATGCTTACCAAAATGAGTTGAACAATTGCAGTGGGTGTTTGGCTCGTATAAACTTGTTAACTAGTGACAAATATATTTTACTATATATCACAAAGTATAGACTGTTGACGTGTTTGGCTTGCAAATAATAAGCTCAGAGATCAAGTCCTATTGCCTCCAACTTTAAAACTGTGTACTTATTTTGTAAGTGAGGCACTTTGAGCTTAGCTTAATAGATTTAAAGTATAGATTCTAGCATTTTCATTTTTTTTGTAAACATGCCAACTGAAGCGCAACTCATCATAAGAATTAGTCGTGCTTGAGCATTATGTTTTCATTCTCTACTAACTAGACAAAACTTGTTTAGTTGTGTTTGATTTAAGATTCTATTTCTTCTTCAACGGAGACAAGGGAAGGAGACATCTTGGGGCTGCAGTCTTTTTTTCCATTTTCTATAGTGAGGGGACCAACAAGAGATGATACGGGAGATCCAGTGCGACGAACCTACCCACCTACTTATTGTGAATGATTAATAGGTCAAACTTATTCTTTATGTTGTGGGAGATCTAATTATTAAAGGATAATGTGACTTTGCCAAAGTGTTTATCAATTTAAATATTAAATTGATGCTATTTTGCATTCATATTCGATTAGTGAAAAAGATTCTTTAAAAAACAAAAGAGAAAAATAAATAAATAAATTTATATATGATTTTAACAAGCATGCAAATGTAAGAAAATTTGCATGCCAAAAATTTGCACAAACATTTTTTTATTTACGAATCTACTTGAGGTGCTTAATTGAAATCCACATATTTCTATGATAACTTTGAACTATAGATACAAAGTTAGTTTGCGATGTTTCAATCGAGAAGTTCTTAGATATGGGTATGCGAACTTCATATTATGTATGTGAATTTAGTTGGATATTTTTCAAGTTACAATTTATTAAAAGTTGTCTGCACTATATCTCTTGAATTTTATGTTATATGTGCAAATTTAGTATGATATTTGCGACTTTTTGTGGTTTGAGTTACATGAGGTTCACAAATTTGGTTATGCAAACTTTGTGAGGTCCACACAAAATTGCGTGATTCTACCTTTAAGTAAGATGGTATGATACTCGGGCAACATATCAATATATCACACAAACCTTACCCACATCAACTATGTTCAGGCCTGAGCTGCAAAGTGCATCTCAAGCGTAACTTGATTCGATCTGGGTACCCAAATTTCATCAAGCAGCCTGGCTGATGGCCACCCTTAATTATAACACTTAATTAGATTGCACTTGTTTTTTTTTTCAGATGCCAAGCTCAACTTTGGGAGGTTGATGAATAACTTCCACACCTATGTAAGCATGTATATTATAGTTTTGGACCAAACGACACTTGATTCCAACATTTATCTCACTTCATCATGGGTCTGCAGTCTTTTTTTTTCATTTTCTTTAGTGAGGGGACCAACAAGAGATGATGCTGGATATCCAATGCGACGAATTTACCCACCAATCTATTGCGAATTATTAGTAGGTCAAGCTTATTCTTTATGTTATGAGAAATCTAATTATTAAAGGATAATGTGACTTTGCAAAAGTGTTTATCAATTTAAATATTAAATTGATGCTATTTTGCATTCATATTCGATTAATGAAAAGGATTCTTTAAAAAATAAAAGAGAAAAAATAAAAATAAATAAAATAAATGAATTTATATATGATTTTAACAAGCATGCAAATATAAGAAAATTTGCATGCCAATTTTTTTTTACAGATCTTTCCTTATTTACGAATCTACTTGAGTTGCTTAATTAAAATTTGCATATTTCTATGCGAGCTTTGAACTATAAATGCAAAGTTAGTTTACGATGTTTCGTCCAGGGAGTTCTTAGATATGGGTATGCGAACTTTATTCTATGTATGTGAATTTAGTTGAATATTTATGAAGTTACAATATATTAAAGATATTTGCACTATATCTCGTGAATATCATGTTATATGTGCGAATTTAGTATGATATTTGTGACTTTTTGTGATTTTAGTTATAGGAGGTTCACAAATTTGGTTATGCGAACTTTGTGACCACAAAAAATTGTGTGATTCTACCAAGTATGATGATACAATACTCGGCTAGCGTATAAATATATTGCGCCAACCTCAAGTGATTCGCTGTGTGAAGGGTAAAGTAGTCTTTTTAACAATAAACATTAGCGGGTTTGAACATCGGGCATATTTTAAAAAATTATAGTGTTTTTTGTGAAAATGCATCATTTTTGCCATTTAATATGATTATTTTTCATTGAATAAAACCTTTGTGGTCTTTCCTACCTGCCCAAGATTACATCCAGCTTTAACCTTGATGCAAGGGACGCCCTTAGTGGGTTTTCACCTTGTGATGTCCTGTCTTTTTTTTTTTTTAAGAATTGTGATGTCTTGTCAATTTGGTGATATTTACAAGTTGCCCCTCCTAGATGAAATAAGCCCTCATGGGCCAATACAATTAGGGATGAACATCAGGCCGGGCGCAGATTATCTGGCCCAATTATATCTAGCGTGTGCATTTTTCATATGGGCCCTGCCCGACTATATTGGGGCATGAGCTGGAAAGTGCTTCTCAAGCCTGACCTGATTTGGGCTGGGTACCCAAATTCCGTCAATCAGCCTGGCCGATGGCCACCCTTAAAGAGAATCCTCTTAATTAGATTGCACTTGATTTTTTTTTTCAGACTCCAAGCTCAACTTTGGGAGGTTGATGACTAACTTCCACACCTATAGAATCATGTCTATTATAGTTTTGGACCAAATGACACTTGATTCCAACATTTAAATCACTTCATGCCCATCCCCCCCCCCCCCCCCCCCCCCCCCACACACACACACACACACACAATATTCTACGAAAAATGGCAAAATATCAGCAACAAAAAACTCATTATAAATACAATTAAAAAAATTTATGTTTTTGTTGACAAAATATCAGCAATAAAAAATAAATTTTAAAATTTAAAACAATTTTTATAAAAAGTACAAATAAAATATTTAAAAATAAAGAAACATTGGAATTTTTTATGACAAATGGCTGATAAAAAAATAAATAGTGAGTTTAAAACATGATATTTATATTTGCACGAAAAATCATGATATTTTGAAAATATAGTGAGAATTTAAAGTTTAAAACTTTTAGGTAATTTTTTGTGATATATTCGTGAGTTTTTTTCATAAGTCTTGTGATATTTGTGATATTGGTCAAAAGAAGAGCTGACAATATCAGTCAGGTCTGCCCTTGGATGTCGTTCATCTACCTAATGAATGGCAACTAAAACACTATCCATAAATCACTTATTTCTTAGATGGGTCCCAAATTTTTTTTAGGGCCTTCTTGTTTTGGATGAGTGGCATTTGTGATGCAAAGAATTGAATGGCTAAAACAAAGCAAATGTTACTGTGTTCTGGCTGCCGATCATCCCGTGGATGAATGGCATCCTAGAGCTACTGTCAGAACTGCCTCAACCCAATGTTGTCAGTATGGGTGCGTATCTGGCGATACATACCATATCGATAAAAAAATGATAAGCTTTACTAGGGATGGCAATGGACCGAGGTGGGTGCGGGCGACAATGTCTCCACCCCAACCCCGTCTCAAAATTTTTGCCATCCATCCTCCCACAGGTTTTGATTTAAACCTCCATTCCCAGTTTATTCCCCATTTCATGTCCTCCGGTCTCCGGTCCAAATGGGGTGAGGTGAGATGGGGCCCCGTTTTCCCCCAGTCCACTGCCATCCCTAATCCCCTCCTTCATTACCGTAATGGGAGATTTTGGAACTCCACCCCCGCCCCGTTAGAGGAAGAAGAGGAGATAAATGGGATCTCATGTGACTCGTTAGAGGAAGGAGAGAAAGGCGAGAGATAAGAGAAAGGGTTTTATGTTAGGGTTAGAAATATTTATATATAAGATTGTATAATATGTATAAGGGTATAATAGTAATTGTTTTAACCGATATCGGGGATCGAGTCCAGGGCGGGATGGGGCGAGGCAAGGTGAGGGCAAGAGTAAGTCCATCCCTGCCTCTATTTTGCACGGGTTTTGATGTTAACCTCCATCCCAGGTCCACTCCTGGTTTCTTGTCCTCCCCGATCCAAATAGGGCGAAGCGGGGCAGGGCCCCATTTTCCCCTTGTCCACTGCCATCCCTACTTTTCATTCCTAAAATTGGCTATTTTTTGATTAATGTAAAAAATACTTAAAAACTAATTTTAATATTATTTTAATAGCTTTAATATGTTTCACGTTATGATTGACACATAATATTTTATAATTATTTTTTGGACCATTCCGAACTATTCACTTGAGTATCGGTATCGGTTACCTCTACCTGACAGGGTCTCTATGTCAGCCAATTGAATCAAGGGATCCCTTATGGGATTGTTAGGGCATATCGTTGCATTTTGAGGCTCAAGGAATGCTGTCATGTGATTAGTTGAAAGCATGTAAAGGATCACTAGAATATTCCAGCATTGAAGCACTGCAATATGAGATGGTGGAATCCAAACCCAACAGGTATATGAACTCCAAATCTGATTAGCTAAGTGCTTATATTTCATATGTAATTGGATTGGATAATCCATCAGATTCAGATAAATTTGGATGCAAATCTGCATACCAAATAAAAATCATGTTTGTCTTCCGAGAATCTGACAAATCAGATTCCGGTTCGATTGGATATCCGTCGATCACCCCAAGTTCTTTCATTAGCTACGTAGATTATAACAAAACCACATCACGAGTTGCCGTAGATTAACGTAACTTTATCCATTTGTTGACCCAATTAGTTAACAAGTTGAATGAATAATCATTATGATAAGTCAGTTACTTGATATCAAGTACGTGCCGTAGGTAGAAATTAGAGAATTAACTGTGTACACAACTGGTTGGATATAGTTAGATCATAACATAACTTACATAAAATCCAGTTTTTTTAAAGCCCATCTTACCCTGGATCTGGATCCAATCTGGATGTGAAAAGGTTAAAGTTGAATTGGATCTAAATTTTACATGGTAATATCAGATTTGAATAAAGTAAAAAAAAAAAACATTTTTTTTTTTATATAGGCAAAAACGCACACTTTATATGATTCAGGTATGGTTTCTCTTATGGTGGCTCCAATTAGACTCGGTTCTGGATCACATACCATCGTCTCAAGTCAGGTTTGGTTCTAGTTCTACATGGGTCCAAACCAAATCCGCCCCGTTGACACCCTTAACATAACATGCGTCTTTGTTATCCCAATCTCAACAGGATTCATTCAGCAAAGAGACGGGAAAAGATGGAGTACGTCAAGGGGAAGCTCCTCGGCAGCGGAGCCTTTGGAACCGTGCACTTAGCGACTGCGACCACCACCAATTTCGGCCACAACCGCGACCACAGTCTTCCCTCTACGTTCGCCGTCAAGACCACCATCTCCACCTTTGGTTCCTCCCTGCAGAACGAGGCCTACGCTCTCTCCCAACTCCCTTACTCCCCACGGATCATCCGTTGCTTAGGAGGAGACTGCAAACTCGAACCGTCGACCGGAGACACCCTTTACAACCTCTTCTTGGAGTACGTCTCCGGTGGCAGCCTCTCCGACCGCTGCGGAAAACTCGACGAGCTCACCGTCCGCCAGTACACCCGCGAGATTCTCGAAGGGTTGGCGCACATCCATCGGCACGGTTTCGTTCACTGCGACGTCAAGCCTGACAACATTCTGCTCGACCCATCGTCCGGAATCAAGATCGCCGACTTCGGGCTCGCGAAGCGCACCGGGGAAGAAACCAGCAAGAAGGCAACGATCCGAGGGACGCCCATGTACATGTCTCCGGAAGTCGTGGTCGGAAAAGAGCCGGAACCGGCATCGGACGTATGGTCTCTTGGCTGCACCGTCATCGAGCTCGTCTCCGGGAAGCCGCCGTGGGATATTCCGGTGGGAGGCGTTGACAACGCGGTGCCGCTGCTGTTCAAGATCGGGAGGTGCGGCAAGTCGCCGGAGATTCCTCCCGAGATATCGGAGGAGGGCAGGGATTTTCTAACGAGGTGCCTCGAGAGGGACCCTCGGGAGCGATGGACGGCCGAGATGCTGCTGCACCATGAGTTCGTGAAGCAGAACGGCGTTGATACAGCATCCCGTGGTGCTACTGAGGTGTCGGGTCGGTTCTTGTCAACAGCCGGTTCGCTGGACTCTCTTTGCTGGAGCAGATCATCGTTATGGTCGTCGTCTTCATCTTTTTGTTCTTCGTCGTGGTTCTTGACGGGGAACGTCTGCGCCAGGTGATGCTTCAACTGAACGGCTAGGATCATCTTGTCAAAGGATCAGATCGTTTTGGGTCATTAGAGTCCTACATCCTTTCTATTTTATCATACAAGTTTCTATTTTCGGGCTCTGTATTTGGGTTCGTATTGGTTAATCTGACTTTGTATCATATCATTGTTTTATATCAACACGGTTTTTGTGATAATGTAGCTAAAACTTTCCTAAAAATGAGTACCTTAGAACTGTTAAGTAACTTTGCCTGAATCTCATGTTTTCAACCAGCAAAGTTTAACCGCAAGCGGGCTAGAGGAACGATCCAGTACTATGGCGTAGGTGGGCCCCTAGGATGGGTGGGTTCCATCATACACTCGATCCTAATGGCATCATGGAACGCATCATGTTTCAAGTGACGGAGTGTTAGAAGGAGAGCGAGCTCCAAGGCCGCCGACTCAGGACCTCTGTAACAAATATCTATCGTGAGATTTTTATAAATCGTCAGAAATTGCCTGAAAGTTTAAAACGGCAATTTCTTGTGAGAATTTTAAACCGTGACCAATATCCCGATATTTAAGATTTTAGCAGATATTTATCGCAAGTTTTTTATTTTTAAATATATTCTATTTATATTTTTTTTATAAAAACATATTTTTAAAGTTTTTTAAATTTATTTTTTATTGCCAAAATTTTGGCAAAAAAAAAATGAGAGATCTATGAAATTTTTTGAAATCTCCTGAGTTTTTGACTCGCGAGATTTTACCGTTTAACTTTTGTCACTGTGCTCAGGACATGTTGGCAGCTATTTGAAGACGTGGATAATCCCTAAGAACTTTGCTAAGTATTCTGCCTCGAGTACTGGATCTGCTCTCGCCGAGAGAGAGAGAGAGAGATAGAGGGGGGGGGGGGAATCATCGATATAGCCATAGGCTAGCTCAGGTGATACGTCAAAACACAAGTTCTTTGTGTTTAGAAATCCCCACCATTTATTCTTCAAAATATGGGCCCCACCAAACTGTGTTGATTCTATCTATGTAAGGCTATGGATGGTCGTGATTTCAAAACACCAAAAAAATTGTGTTTTGACGTATCACCTAATGCATGGGGGGCGAGCCAGGAATATAAACTAAGGTGGTCCAAAATGCATAGTACAACAACAACTATGCCTTCATCCCAAAACAATTGGGGTCAGCGATATGAACCAAAAAAGAAATTCATTTTGGGTCTTCCACATGAATCCTTTTTCTCCAATCATTTCTATCCAATGCCATGTCTTCGGTGAGGTTCAAAGCATTCATATCCTTTCCTATCATCTCCATCCAAGTCTTCCTAGGCCTACCCCGACCTCTTTTAAGTAATATATTTTCACATTTCTCCAACCTTCTAACTGGAGCATCATTAGGCCTTCGCCGAATATGTCCAAACCACCGTAAACGATTCTCTCGCATCTTATTTTCAATGGGTGCAACACCTACCTTCTTACGTATCTCCTCGTTCCGAATCTTATCTTTTATTGTATTTCCACACATCCATCTAAGCATCCGCATCTCAGCTACACTCATTTTTTGAATATGATGTCTCTTGGCAGCCCAACATTCCGTACCATATAGTAAAGCGGGTCTAATAGTCGTCCTATAAAACTTTCCCTTCAACCGCAATGGCATTCTACGATCGCACAACACTCCAGTTGCACTTTTCCATTTCATCCACCCAACCTTTATCCTATGATTTACATCTCCATCAATTTCTCCATACTTTTGAATGATGGATCCCAAATATTTGAAATAATCATTCACCGGTATTTCTTGCTCACCAAGCTTCACTACACTCCCATCACTACTTCGTTGCTTACTAAACCGACATTCCATATATTCAGTCTTACTCTTACTCAACTTAAAACCTCTAGCTTCCAATGTCTGTCTCCATAATTCTAACTTAGCATTAACCCCAGCTCTAGACTCATCAATCAAAACAATATCATCAGCAAACAACATACACCACAATACATTTTCTTGAATTGATCTCGTAAGCTCATCCATCACTATCGCAAATAGGAAAGGGCTTAAAGCAGATCCTTGATATAACCCAACCGTTATCGAAAAATTGGTTGTCACCCCTCCACAAGTGCGGACATTGGTTACTACTCCTTCATACATATCTTTAATTATACTAATGTACTTGAGATAAACACCTTTCTTCATCATTGTCCACCAGAGAACGTCCCTAGGTACTCTAACGTATGCCTTCTCTAAATCAATAAAAACCATATGCAAATCTTTGTTCCTCTCTCTATATCTTTCAATAAGTTGTCTAAGAAGATGTATAGCTTCCATAGTTGATCTTCCAGGCATAAAACCAAATTGATTCTCCGATATCATGACAACCTTCCTCAACCTAGACTCAATCACCCTCTCCCAAAGTTTCATAGTATGACTCATGAGTTTTATACCATGATAGTTTGTGCAATCTTGTATATCACCCTTATTCTTATATAAAGGCACCAAAGTACTCTTCCTCCACTTATTAGGCATCTTATTTGTTCGCCAAATCAAGTTAAAAAGATTTGTCAACCATTCTAAACCTTTATCTCCCAAGCATTTTCAAGCCTCGATAGGTATACCATCTGGGCCAACTGCCCTTCTTGATTTCATTTTCTTCAAAGCCTCTGCAATTTCTTTCTTTTGAATCTTGCGCATGAAGTCACGATTAATCTCATGAAAAGGAATGGAGAAGTCTCCAAGATCTTGAGCATGACTATCATTAAATAGCTTATCAAAATAATCTTTCCATCTCTCCTTAATCTCCTCATCTTTGACTAAAACCCTTTGCGTTTCATCTTTGATACATCTAACCATACCCAAATCCTTCGATTTCCTATCTCTCATCTTTGCAAGCTTATAAATATCCTTCTCGCCTTCTTTGGTATCCAACTTGTCATAAACCTCCTTATATACCTTAGCCCTCGCGTTTCGAACAACTTTTTTAGCTTCCTTCTTTGCTATCATATACTTCTCCAAATTCTCATTATCACGACTCTTACTTAGATTTCTATAACACTCTCTTTTAACCTTAATAGCTAATTTGACATCCTCGTTCCACCATGATGTATCCTTACCTAGTGGTGCACCGCCTTTAGACTCACCCAATACCTCCTTAGCCACTTTTCTCATGCCACCCGCTATCTTTTTCCACATTGATTCTGAATCCTTCTCGAGACACCAATCAGCTTCCTTAACTACCTGCTCTATAAACATTCCTTGTTTAGCTCCTTTCAGTGCCCACCACTTAATTCTAGGATCTATCCTATGTCTATCCCTTTTGCGGCATTGTCTAATTCTAACATCTAAAATTAAGACTCTATGTTGTGTAGCTACACTTTCTCCCGGTATAACCTTACAATCGATGCAACAACCCCTATCTCTCTTTCTAAGTAGGAAAAAATCTATCTGACTCGTATTAACCCCACTTTTAAATGTTACTAGGTGATACTCCCTCTTCCTAAACCAAGTGTTTGCTAAGATCATATCATAGGACAAACAAAAATCTAAAATCCTTTCTCCACTTTCATTTCTTTCTCCTATACCATAGCTTCCATGGATACTCTCAAATCCATCCCTACTAATGCCTACATGTCCATTAAGGTCACCGCCGATGAAAAACTTTTCTCCATAAGATATCCCTTGTACTACTCCATCTAAATCTTCCCAAAACTGATGCTTAATGGAATCATCTAAACCTACTTGAGGTGCATAAACACTAATAATATTAATAATATCCGTACCTAATACTAATTTAATAAGTAAAATTCTATCACCCTTCCTACGGACCTCAACTACATTATCTATAAACTGACGACTCATAACAATCCCTACGCCATTCCTATTCCTGTATACCAAATCTTATATCCCCAAGGTTCTATCACTTTAGCTTTCTCACCTACCCATTTGGTCTCTTGAAGACATAAAATATCAATCTTTCTCCTACACATAACATCTACTAACTCTACCAACTTACCAGTTAAAGACCCTATGTTCCAAGTGGCTAACCTAATTTTATGGCCATCCGAAATGCATAGTACAAAAGAAAAATAATTTTTATAAAAAATATACATATAGAATACCAAAACATATATATACATATATATCTGAAAAAAAAAACCACACACACAAAAATAATACATTCCTAAATCAATATTGTTGATTAAAAAAATACAAAAATAACAAATTAATATCCATCTCATTAAAATCTAAATGCTAATTCAGAAAAAAACAAAAAAATCTTAAACCCTAGTTATTGAAATGCAACTATTTATGTAAAAGTAAGAAAAACCTAAATTATAATGTTAACAAACAACATTTTTAAATTCACGTGCTAAGTGAAAAAATTTTAATAAAAAACTAATTAAAAAAATCATTATCCTAAAAAATGTCATGCTGAAAGAAAAAGAAATCGGATGATGGTTGAATGTGGGTGGGGCATCGATTTAAGCAAAAATAAGACAAAGGACCTGGTCTGATGCATGTGATCATCCATAATCTTTGCATTTTATTCATACTATTTGATGCAAGGCAGGATGGACCCAGGCCCATACCGCATGACCCGTGACCCGAATCCAGATCCAGATGAGGCTTTTAAAAGCCTCATCTAGGGTTGTGTGTAGGGGCAGAGGAATTTGAAGAATAACCGCAATTTTCCTTTTCTTTTCAGCCGTCTTTCTTTTGCTCAGCATTGTCCTTTTTTTTCGTTTCTCGTCGTTCTTTCATTGGCTTAGTACTGTTCAAAGTTTGTCATTTATCATTCCATTAATATTCAGCATATGGTTCATTAACATTTGATTACAAATAAAATCAAGCCTTACATTCGTAGTGGGCATTGTTGTTTCCTTTATTGTTCTGTGCACGACTATGTGGGTCGTGCCTTTCACAGCAACCATCAAAACTCGTGAAGGCTGCATCAAAGAGTCGTGCCTTCATCGCCATTAGCAAGGATCGTCAAGGAATGAGGAAGCCGACACCCCCACTGCATCAAAGTGGTATCAGAGCACCAACATCTCTTCCGTCATCAGCAATATGGTTCAAGAGGCGAGGAGCGATCCGACGATCGGAAACGAGCATGAGGTTGCCGGCAGCAGGGATCTGATGCTGCGTATGCTTGAGACGATGATCCGAATGGAGGAAACTATATCGAGGATGAACAAAGACATAGTGGGCATGTCAAAATGACTGGACGGAATGGAGGATCGACTGATCGCCCTCAAAGCACAGGGAAAGGGGTGCGCAACGTCAACCCAAACTCAGGGGGCAGATCTGGGTCGTCAGCCATTGCACACTCAGCCTTTCCAAAACAAAGTTCCAACGTCCGCTCTCCCTCCCTACTTTGATTTGTCTCCTCCGCTCCAGATGAGCCACAGAGGTATGCCGCCTCCCTCGGGTGTACCCCTTTCTCTGCAGCAAACCCCTGCGGCTGCACCGCAGGTCAGACCAACTCTTCAGAACCCTAGCTCCACGTTGGGTCCTGCCGAAGGTCCAGGCCCGTGGCCGCGAGCTGCTGGAATGACCCCACTGGATGGGTCGTGCCAGCAGGGTCCCAACAACTCGCTGGGCTTGGCTGCTGATCCAAGTGTGGCGGCACGACCTAGGAAGGTAGTTTTTTTTTTAGGATTCTGTGCGTGGAGGCAAGAGGGCAGCAAACCACGGACAGGGGCCAGACCCGAGAGGGTCCAGACCTGAGTTCTCAAATACAGGGCCCGGGCCCGGGTTTCGGGGACCACCCTTTGGGTCCTCGGGAGCGGGTCTGAGTGTCAAACCCTCTAATCCGACTTACTCAGTGGAGTTGGCTTGGCGGGTCATCCCGAATCTGACCCAACCCAATAATTTTGAACCTCAAAACGAACCCCTTACTGACCCGAACCCATATCGGGCCCGGACGGAACTCCAGTTTGGATTTGAGTCGGGTCAGGACCAGACCCATACTAATCTGGATCGTGGATCGAGTTCAAACCAAACCTTTTATCTCCACAACTCGATCAACGATCCGACCTATCCATATCCGGGTCTGACGCGTAGCTTAGGATTAGACCCGATCCAGATCCAATCGGGTAATTCTTCCCAGTATTACACTACCCAAACCCAATACCCTCACCAGAGCTAGGCCTTTAACCCAACCCAAATCCAAAATCCTGTACCAAATCCAATCCACTACCCCTACCCTAATCCAGCCCATAACCCAGGCCTGTACTACTCAGTTCCTACCCACCTCAAGCCCGAGACCCAGCAGCCCCATCCACCTTACCTTGGACTTCCTGTCATCCCGGTGCCCCAACGTCGACCGCAGATGGCTCCTGCCCATGGGCAAGCCAGACCGAGGCAGAATCAGTAGGAACCGGCGCGACATGAGCATCGACCACCCATCGGTGGATTTCGTCAGCACCAGCATCCATGCGAGCAGTACCGCACAGAGGGTGATGAAGCATTATGGGATGTTGATACTTTTTGGAACGAGTACCCAACAGGCATGGTGGAGGCCAAACAACAGAGAGCACCAGAGTGCCCCTCCACGTATGGGGTGAAGTTGGAGCTTCCAGAGTTCGCGGGTCAGTTCGATGCGGAACAGTTCTTCGATTGGTCATATGTCGTCCAGTTCTTCGACTACCATGAGGTCGTCGAGCACCGTCGTGTCTCCCTAGCCTCTACCCGTTTGAGAGGCCTAGCACATACATGGTGGGTTGACCTGCAAAGATTGAGGGAGTGGCAGGGATTAATGCATGTACATACTTGGGAAGAGATGCAGCAGTTGATGCAGTCTAAGTTCATGCTGTCAGATCACGCCGAGAGAGCCTACAAAGAGTACCTGAACCTGCGTCAAGGCACCAATACTGTGGCGGATTACACTGTCGAGTTCTATCGTCTTTCCCTATGAGTGTGGATCGAGGAGACCGCCCGCCAGCAGGTCACGAGGTATATTTCTGGTCTTCGTCCTTCCATTTCTGATGACTTCAGTTGTATCACAGTCGAGTCCTTGGATCAGGCCAGTAGTTATGCCATGAATGTGGAGGAGAAACTGAAAATGAGGCAAGAACATAAGATATCTCGTAGTGATCAGTCCAGTCAACCCAAGTCGAGTTTCCCAACCAGAGGAGCAAGCTCCCCTAGGAAAGAAGACTCAAAGTCCACCCCAGGAGTCGACCTAAGCAAATTCGATCAGTCTGGACCAGCGTACCACACCAGATCCAGGGGTAAACCCAGTGAGACCACCATTCGTTGTTTTAGATGTCAAGAGTTAGGTCATATTGCGTCCAAGTGTCCCACCATGAGTAAGAACACCTATCTAGCAGAGGGCATTGTTGAGTCTGCGTCTGATAGTGAGAGCGAGGGTGAGTCGCTTGTTGAGGGGAATAACGAGGTGAAAGTCGTAGAGTTCGATGGCAGCATCGAAAATTTGTTAACCATCCGTCATGTGTTGACCATATTCCGAGAGTTAGCCCCCACAAAATGGTTGCGAAATAATAATTTTAGCATCTGGTGCAACTGTGAGGGGCGTGTGTGTGATGTTATCATTGATACCGGAGCGTCCGAGAATATGGTATCCGAGAGTGTCGTGTCTACCTTGAACCTAAAAACAGAAAAATTGTCTCAACCTTATAAAATGGGATGGTTCAAGAAAGGCAACGAGGTGCCCATCACCCTGCATTGTCTAGTCCGATTCTTTATGGGGGAGCATTACCACGATGAAGTATGGTGCAACGTGGCGCCCATGAGTGTGTGTCACATCCTATTGGGACGTTCCTGACAGTCTGACCGTAAGACCGTCCATGATGGCCGTAGGAATACATACACATTTGTCTTTAAGGGTCATAAAATAGTTCTTCTTCCCACCAATGAGATCGGGTTGCCCCGGCTAGCAGACCTATCTGATCGATCTTCCCTCCTGGTGCTGCCCGAAACTTGGCACCTTTCTCCTACATTTAATGTGTCTGATCTATATGCTTACTATGGAAACAACAAGTCGTCTGATCTATATGCTTACTATGGAAACAACAAGTCGCCAGAGCCAACTTCTTTCCCATCAGGGGAGAATGATGCAGGGCAGTATGGACCCAGGCCCATACTGCATGACCCGTGACCCAGATCCAGATCCAGATGAGGCTTTTAAAAGCCTCATCTAGGGTTGCGTGTAGGGGCAGAGGAATTTGAAGAATAACCGCAGTTTTCCTTTTCTTTTCAACCGTCTTTCTTTTGCTCAGCATTGTTCCTTTTTTTCGTTTCCTGTCGTTCTTTCATTGGCTTAGTATTGTTCAAAGTTTGTCATTTATCATTCCATTAATATTCAGCATATGGTTCATTAACATTTGATTACAAATAAAATCAAGCCTTACATTCATAGTGGGCATTGTTGTTTCCTTTATTGTTATGTGCACGACTGTGTGGGTCGTGCCTTTCACAACAGCCATCAAAACTCGTGAAGGTTGCATCAAAGAGTCGCGCATTCATCGCCATCAGCAAGGATCGTCAAGGAACGAGGAAGCCGACACCCCCACTGCATCACTATTTTATGCATGATCCAGTGAAAAATTGTATTGAAAACTCATTCTTATCAGTGTTTTTGATAAAAACTGAATTAATTTTTTTTAATATAAATATTATGTTTTCAGTCATGAAACACGTTTTTTCCTCTTGAGAAAACGCAGGCCTCCTCTCCCTCTTCTCTTCTCTTCCCCCTCCTCGCTCGTTCCCAATCGGTTCTCTCTTGTTCTCTTCTTTTCTCTCCCATTTTTTCCTTGCTTCTAACTTTTTTTTTTGAGGTCGGTTCTTCTTACCCCCTCTGGACGGAAGCATAGGTAAAGGTAGAAGTTGTTCTCCAGATCCTCCCCGGGGCTTCCAAGCAAACCAAGTTAATAAAGTCAATCAACAAGTATATTCCATCAATACATCATAAATAGGCTATTGGAGCGTTTGGGGACTCCCATTAAGGTCTGGGGTTGCTCCTATGAGACCAAAATCTGATAAATGACACCGTCATTTGTGTTGCATGATGTAACTATCAGGTCCATTTCCGTTTCTTCTGGAAAAGTGGTTGACCTCTTTTGGGCAGTAACATGGGATCAATTAAATTTGGGGAGGTTGCTAGATTCATTAATAAGCTAATTTCATATGGTTGTGATTTTACCTTGCACTGTTGTCAAGTGAGCTCCTTGCTGGTCGGCCACATATACGTAAATGTTGAACTATAACAGTGTCATTTTGCGTATATTATATGATATCGATACAAGCTCGCTGGATTTTTTTTTCCTTCTACTGTACTAGAACCTAATTAAGTCTAGTACAGCGAGTAGATGATTATGAAAAAATTAGCCCTCACATGATTTTCATGAAACATTGACGTCTCATTCTCAGATCAGCATTGATCGCATATTTTGGACCATCCTTTGATTTTCATATATATATATATATATATATAGCTTGTAGACTATTATTTATGCTCTAAACCACCCCAGGCTCCTTTGGAAAACATAGTTGCATATTTATTTTTGGTTAATTCAAACCTATATATATGTTTATTATTACCTATTCACTAAAAACACTTGTATTTTAGAAAAAAAACAGTCGTGATTTATAAAAATATCAAAGTGGAACACCATCCATCTATACCATTTATTATTAATAAATGTAATCAAATTTTTGGTACAATATGAATCATTGAATTTTTCATTGTTCTAAAACTACAACTAAACATGAAAAATATATTAATGTAATACATGCACCATACTACATAAAGTAAAGAGAGATTGTGCAACCATTTTGATTGCTTGACATTTTGTAGAAAAAACACGAGATTTATGAAAAAAAATTAATTTCTTGCAAGTTTTTGAAAAATGAGATTTTGCCAAAAAAATGTTTGTCACTATGTAAGAGAGAGTAGATTGTAGACGTGGGCATCAGGCCGGCCTGGCCCAAGCCCGTTTGGAGATTGGCCCATCAGGTTTTAAGTGTTGCCTGGCCCGGAGATGGCCCGGCCAATTTATTAAAAGGTCAGGATTCAAAACAGTTGTTAACGAGCTTGGGTTTGAAGAGCAACCTATGACATGGCCCATTGGCCCAATGGGACAATATTGAGTGGGTTGGTTCAGCCCTGCCAAACCCATATGTAGGTTATTTTTGAATGAAGTTTATAAAATATTTTTTATAATACAAAATTAATAAATTTAAAAAAATTAATGCACCCATTTAATTATCTTTTTATTTTTCATATAATTGATCCAACTAATTAAGTAAATGGTAATAGTTATCAAGTTAATATTCAACCAGTTACTACAAAATTAACTAGGTAGCTTAGGCTCATTGGCTCAACTTGGTAGCCCACGGGCTGACCTGAACCTGGCCCATGTATATAATGGCCCGTGTTTCGACTGTTGGATTTGATTTAGGGAAAACATCTTTCTTAATCCTTAAATTTGTTCATGCTAAATCATCGAAAAGGTCAGAAATAAACTAATAAGACATAAAACGGAAGCGTACCAGAATCCATTGTTGCACCAGTAGATCTTGATAGGTTAGATCTTTCAAAACCTATATAGGTGGCCTTTCCTACTTCTCTAAACCTAATGAGAGAGCGACAAATTTTTTTCTTGATGGGAAGGTAAAAGAGAACAACCACTGTATATGGTTTTGGGGACCATAACCTAATTGTAACCACTCTATAGCCTTCTTTTCAATTCATCCCATTATAAAATAAAAAATTGACATATGAGTGCACATGAGATATCTACACATTATTATAATCATACTTTATAAGATGTCATATGGCCCAACCGTATATGATTACTTTATATGGGCCTTCAACTTAGACAGTTTATAATGGGTGATTAATTACATATGTAGGCCCACAAAAAATATCTAACAAACTCCTACTTGGGCCACATATATTACCATACAATCACGCATTATACAATATCGTTATGAGCTCAAAAAATAATGACATCTCCAACAATCTGGTCCATTAATCATGTCAACATAGAACCAAAATGATCTTCTTTACAATCATCATAATTAGACCCATCAATAATCATGCATATTGACATAACCAACAACATAGAACAAATATGGATGTGAAGAATGAAAATTACATGTAATGTGATCGAAACATGCCTATTTTCAACTGGTTTTTCCTTATTCTTTAGTGAGATCATCATAAATGAGTATAAAATAAAACTAAAACCTGAGCCTTATACTGAAGTAATAAAATGAAACTTTATTTTAGTGAGATCATCATAAGACTCATGCATTAACCTCTTCAGACATAGCCCTATGTCTGAAGAGTCTTATGATCATGAAACGTGAAATATCAAAAACTTTTAGGGGCGCTATGTCTGAAGAGGTTAATGCCAAGAAGTTTCTTGAGATAATTAAAAAATATTTTGCTAAAAATGAAAAGGCTGAGACAAGCACTCTCCTTTTGAGTCTTTTTTTAATGAGGTATAAAAGTAAAAAGAACATAAGGGAGTACATTATGGAAATGTCTCATCTTGCTTCTAAACTAAAAGCACTAAAGTTAGAGTTGTTTGAGAACTTACTCGTGCATTTAGTTCTGATATCTCTTCTTACACAATATAGTCAATTTAAGGTCAGTTATAACTGCCAAAAGGATAAATAGACTATACATGAGCTTATTTCACATTATGTGCAAGAGAGGAATGAATGAAACAAGAAAAGACAAAAAGTTCTCACTTGGCAGTTACCTATAAAGATAAATTTAAGAAAAAAAAAGGATAAGAAAGATGCAGTGGACCCTCCATCACAGAAAAAATATGAGGATGCAAAGTTCAGTTGTTTCTTTTACAAGAGCGAGGGTCCAATGAAGAAGGATTGTACCAAATATCTTGCTTGGTATGAAAAGAAATGTACCCTTCTTACTTTGGTTTGTTTTAAGGTTAATTCAAGTTCTGTACCCAAACACACTTGGTGGATGAATTCTGCTACTATCACTCACATAAGTGTGACTATGCAGGGTTGCCTAAGTTGTTGAACACTAATTGATGTAGAAAGGTTCATCTATGTGGGCGATGACAAATCAGTTCAAATTGAGGCAATAAAGACTTTTAGGTTATTATTAAATATTGTTTGTTATTTAGATTTAAAAGTGACATACATTGTACTGTTATTCTTGTTTATTTAGAAATAGTCACTTTAAGTTGTTTCTTAATTTAAATATTATTAAAACTGGTTCTTTATCTGTGGTTGATAACATATATTTACTTAATATTGTTGCCTCGTATCATGAGACCTTGTATTCAAGTTTATGTGATACAAAAGAAAAATTAGTTAGTAAGAATTTTGCTTTATTATGGCACAAGCGTTTAGGTCACATTTCTAAACAAAGAATTGAAAGGCTTGTGAGAAGTGAAATTATTGATTCTCTTGATTTCACTGACTTTCAGGTTTGTGTTGAGTGTATAAAAGAAAAATCAACAAACATAAGAAAAATAGGTGCCGACAGAAGAACATACGTCTTAGAACTTATTCATACGGCTATTTGTGGGTCATTCTCTATGGCCTTTTGAAATGATCAACAATATTTTATTATGTTCATAGATGACTATTCACATTATGGGTACCTATATTTGATTCATGAAAAGTCTCAGTCACGGGATGTTTTCAAATAATTTAAAGCTAAAGTTGAAAGTCAATTTGGCTGGCAAAAAGATTAAAGACGTCAGATCTGACCGTGCTGGTGAATACTACGATAGATATGATGGATCAAGTGAACAACGTTCAGGGCCATTTGCTTAATTCCTAAAGAAATGTCGTATCGTCCCTCAGTACACTATGTCAGACACTTCTAGCATGAATGGTGTTGCTCAAAGACAAAACATGACCTTAAAGGATATGGTAAGGAATACGATTTGTCATTATACTTTACCAGAATCCCTTTGAGAAGATGCACTAAAGACTGTAGCTTATGTACTGAATAAAATACCAACTAAAGTAGTCAAAACCCCATATAAAATATGGACATGCAAAAAGTCTAGTACGAAGCATTTTCATATTTGGGGATGTTCAGCTGAGGCAAGACCATATATGCCACATGAAAGAAAACTACACTCAAGAACAGTTAGCTACTATTTTGTTGGATATTCTGAAAGATCTAAGAGTTATAAATTTTATGACTCTGTGAATAAGTCCTTTTTTGAGATGAAAACACTTATTTCTTTGAAGATGCTGAGGTTGGGGGAGGTGATAAGGTAAACGACATTGCTTTTAAAGAAGAATCTATTTCTCTTCCTATAGTTGTTGTTGACAATAATCAAATTTTAATTTTTAACATTGTTCAAACAAATTCAGAACAAGGCAATGTTCAAGATCTCCCTATCTAAAATTAAGTTTTTACTCCTTCAGTACAAACTCAATAACTTCAAGAAACACCTCAAGTAAGTGTCATTAAGAAAATCCACTAGAGAGAGGAGAAGAGCAATTCCAAATGATTATATTGTCTTTCTTCAAGAACGTGAGGGTGATACAGGCCGATGCTCATGTCGCGCCGGTCCCTACTGATTCTGCCTCGGTATGGCTTGCCCGTGGGTAGGAGCTATCTGCGGTCGACGTTGGGGCACCGAGATGACAGAAAGTCCAAGGTAAGGTGGATGGGGCTGCTGGGTCTCGGGCTTGAGGTGGGTAGGAACTGGGTAGTACAGGCCTGGGTTATGGGCTGGATTAGGGTAGGGGTAGTGGATTGGGTTTGGTACAGGATTTTGGATTTGGGTTGGGTTAAAGGCCTGGGTCTGGTGAGGGTATTGGGTTTGGGTAGTGTAATACTAGGAAGAATTACCCGATTGGATCTGGATCGGGTCTAATCCTAAGCTACGCGTCAGACCCAGATATGGATAGGTCAGATCGTTGATCGAGTTGTGGAGATAAAAGGTTTGGTTTGAACTGGATCCACGATCCAGATGAGTATGGGTCTGGTCCTGACCCGGCTCAAATCCAAACTGGAGTTCCGTTCGGGCCAGATATGGGTTTGGGTGAGTAAGGGGTTCGTTTTGAGGTTCAAAATTACTGGGTCGGGTCAGATTTGGGATGACCTGCCAAGCCAACCCCACTGGGTAAGTCAGATTAGAGGGTTCGAGACTCGGACCCGCTCCCGAGGACCCAAAGGGTGGTCCCCGAAACCCGGGCCCTGTATTTGAGAACTCAGGTCTGGACCCTCTCGGACCCGGCCCCTGTCCGTGGTTTGCTGCCCTCTTGCCTCCACGCACAGAATCCTAAAAGAAAAAACTACCTTCCTAGGTCGTGCGGCCACACTTGGATCAGCAGCCAAGCCCAGCGAGTTGCTGGGACCCTGCTGGCACGACCCACCCAGTGGGGTCATTCCAGCAGCTCGCGGCCACGGGCCTGGACCTTTTTCAGGACCCAATGTGGAGCTGGGGTTCTGAAGAGTAGGTCCGGCGTGCGGTGCAGCCGCAGAGGTTTGCTGCAGAGAAAGGGGTACACCCGAGGGAGGCGGCATACCTCTGTGGCTCATCTGGAGCGGAGGAGACAAATCAAAGTAGGGAGGGAGAGCGGATGTTGGAACTTTGTTTTGGACAGGCTGAGTGTGCAATGGCTGACGACCTAGATCCGCCCCCTGAGTTTGGGTTGACGTTGCGCACCCTTCTCCCTGTGCTTTGAAAGCGATCAGTCGATCCTCCATTCCGTCCAGTCGTTTTGATATGCCCACTATGTCTCTGTTCATCCTCGACATAGTTTCCTCCATTTGGATCATCGTCTCAAGCATACGCAGCATCGGATCCCTGCTGCCGGCAACCTCTTGCTTGTTTCCGATCGCCGGATCGCTCCTCGCCTCTTGAACCATATTGCTGATGACGGAAGAGATGTTGGTGCTCTGATACCACTTTGATGCAGTGGGGGTGTCGACTTCCTCATTCCTTGACGATCCTTGCTAATGGCGATGAAGGCGCGACTCTTTGATGCAACCTTCACAAGTTTTGATGGTTGCTGTGAAAGGCACGACCCACATAGTCGTGCACAGAACAATAAAGGAAACAGCAATGCCCACTACGAATGTAAGGCTTGATTTTATTTGTAATCAAATGTTAATGAACCATATGATGAATATTAATGGAATGATAAATGACAAACTTTGAACAGTACTAAGCCAATGAAAGAACGACGGGAAACAAAAAAAAAGGAACAATGCTGAGCAAAAGAAAGACGACTGAAAAGAAAAGGAAAACTGCCGTTATTCTTCAAATTCCTCTGCCCCTACACAAAACCCTAGATGAGGCTTTTAAAAGCCTCATCTGGATCTGGATTCGGGTCACAGGTCATGCGGTATGGGCCTGAGTCCATCCTGCCTTGCATCAAATAGTATGAATAAAATGCAAAGATTATGCATGATCACATGCATAGGACCAGGTCCTTTGTCTTAATTTTTGCTTAAACCGATGCCCCACCCACATTCAACCATCGTCCGATTTCTTCTTCTTTCAGCATGACATTTTTTAGGATTATGATTTTTGATGATTTTTTTAATTAGTTTTTTATTATAATTTTTTCACTTAGCACGTGAATTTAAAAATGTTGTTTGTTAACATTATAATTTAGGTTTTTCTTACTTTTACATAAATAGTTGCATTTCAATAACTAGGGTTTAAGATTTTTTTTGTTTTTTTCTGAATTAGCATTTAGATTTTAAAGAGATGGATATTAATTTGTTATTTTTGTATTTTTTAATCAACAATATTGATTTAGGAATGTATTATTTTTGTGTGTGTGGTTTTTTTTGAGATATATATGTATATATATGTTTTGGTATTCTATATGTATATTTTTTATAAAAATTATTTTTCTTTTGTACTATGCATTTCGTACCACCTTAGTTTATATTCCTGGTCAAAACACAAATTTTTTGGTGTTTTGAAATCACGACCATCCATAGCCTTACATAGATAGAATCAACACAGTTTGGTGGGGCCCATATTTTGAAGAATAAATGATGGGGATTTCTAAACACAAAGAACTTGTGTTTTGACGTATCACCTTAGCTAGCCTATGGCTATATCGATGATTCCCTCTCTCTCTCGGCGAGAGCAGATCCAATACTCGAGGCAGAATACCTAGCAAAGTTCTTAGGGATTATCCACGTCTTCAAATAGCTGCCAACATGTCCTGAGCACAGTGACAAAAGTTAAACGGTAAAATCTCGCGAGTCAAAAACTCAGGAGATTTTAAAAAATTTCATAGATCTCTCATTTTTTTTTCGCCAAAATTTTGGCAACAAAAAATAAATTAAAAAAACTTTAAAAATATGTTTTTATAAAAAAAATATAAATAGAATATATTTAAAAATAAAAAACTTGCGATAAATATCTGCTAAAATCTTAAATATCGGGATATTGGTCACGGTTTAAAATTCTCACAAGAAATTGCCGTTTTAAACTTTCAGGCAATTTCTGACGATTTATAAAAATCTCACGATAGATATTTGTTACAGAGGTCCTGAGTCGGCGGCCTTGGAGCTCGCTCTCCTTCTAACACTCCGTCACTTGAAACATGATGCGTTCCATGATGCCATTAGGATCGAGTGTATGATGGAACCCACCCATCCTAGGGGCCCACCTACGCCATAGTACTGGATCGTTCCTCTAGCCCGCTTGCGGTTAAACTTTGCTGGTTGAAAACATGAGATTCAGGCAAAGTTACTTAACAGTTCTAAGGTACTCATTTTTAGGAAAGTTTTAGCTACATTATCACAAAAACCGTGTTGATATAAAACAATGATATGATACAAAGTCAGATTAACCAATACGAACCCAAATACAGAGCCCGAAAATAGAAACTTGTATGATAAAATAGAAAGGATGTAGGACTCTAATGACCCAAAACGATCTGATCCTTTGACAAGATGATCCTAGCCGTTCAGTTGAAGCATCACCTGGCGCAGACGTTCCCCGTCAAGAACCACGACGAAGAACAAAAAGATGAAGACGACGACCATAACGATGATCTGCTCCAGCAAAGAGAGTCCAGCGAACCGGCTGTTGACAAGAACCGACCCGACACCTCAGTAGCACCACGGGATGCTGTATCAACGCCGTTCTGCTTCACGAACTCATGGTGCAGCAGCATCTCGGCCGTCCATCGCTCCCGAGGGTCCCTCTCGAGGCACCTCGTTAGAAAATCCCTGCCCTCCTCCGATATCTCGGGAGGAATCTCCGGCGACTTGCCGCACCTCCTGATCTTGAACAGCAGCGGCACCGCTTTGTCAACGCCTCCCACCGGAATATCCCACGGCGGCTTCCCGGAGACGAGCTCGATGACGGTGCAGCCAAGAGACCATACGTCCGATGCCGGTTCCGGCTCTTTTCCGACCACGACTTCCGGAGACATGTACATGGGCGTCCCTCGGATCGTTGCCTTCTTGCTGGTTTCTTCCCCGGTGCGCTTCGCGAGCCCGAAGTCGGCGATCTTGATTCCGGACGATGGGTCGAGCAGAATGTTGTCAGGCTTGACGTCGCAGTGAACGAAACCGTGCCGATGGATGTGCGCCAACCCTTCGAGAATCTCGCGGGTGTACTGGCGGACGGTGAGCTCGTCGAGTTTCCCGCAGCGGTCGGAGAGGCTTCCGCCGGAGACGTACTCCAAGAAGAGGTTGTAAAGGGTGTCTCCGGTCGACGGTTCGAGCTTGCAGTCTCCTCCTAAGCAACGGATGATCCGTGGGGAGTAAGGGAGTTGGGAGAGAGCGTAGGCCTCGTTCTGCAGGGAGGAACCAAAGGTGGAGATGGTGGTCTTGACGGCGAACGTAGAGGGAAGACTGTGGTCGCGGTTGTGGCCGAAATTGGTGGTGGTCGCAGTCGCTAAGTGCACGGTTCCAAAGGCTCCGCTGCCGAGGAGCTTCCCCTTGACGTACTCCATCTTTTCCCGTCTCTTTGCTGAATGAATCCTGTTGAGATTGGGATAACAAAGACGCATGTTATGTTAAGGGTGTCAACGGGGCGGATTTGGTTTGGACCCATGTAGAACTAGAACCAAACCTGACTTGAGACGATGGTATGTGATCCAGAACCGAGTCTAATTGGAGCCACCATAAGAGAAACCATACCTGAATCATATAAAGTGTGCGTTTTTGCCTATATAAAAAAAAAATGTTTTTTTTTTTTACTTTATTCAAATCTGATATTACCATGTAAAATTTAGATCCAATTCAACTTTAACCTTTTCACATCCAGATTGGATCCAGATCCAGGGTAAGATGGGCTTTAAAAAAACTGGATTTTATGTAAGTTATGTTATGATCTAACTATATCCAACCAGTTGTGTACACAGTTAATTCTCTAATTTCTACCTACGGCACGTACTTGATATCAAGTAACTGACTTATCATAATGATTATTCATTCAACTTGTTAACTAATTGGGTCAACAAATGGATAAAGTTACGTTAATCTACGGCAACTCGTGATGTGGTTTTGGTATAATCTACGTAGCTAATGAAAGAACTTGGGGTGATCGACGGATAGCCAATCGAACCGGAATCTGATTTGTCAGATTCTCGTAAGACAAACATGATTTTTATTTGGTATGCAGATTTGCATCCAAATTTATCTGAATCTGATGGATTATCCAATCCAATTACATATGAAATATAAGCACTTAGCTAATCAGATTTGGAGTTCATATACCTGTTGGGTTTGGATTCCACCATCTCATATTGCAGTGCTTCAATGCTGGAATATTCTAGTGATCCTTTACATGCTTTCAACTAATCACATGACAGCATTCCATGAGCCTCAAAATGCAATGATATGCCCTAACAATCCCATAAGGGATCCCTTGATTCAATTGGCTGACATAGAGACCCTGTCAGGTAGAGAACCGATACCGATACTCAAGTGAATAGTTCGGAATGGTCCAAAAAATAATTATAAAATATTATGTGTCAATCATAACGTGAAACATATTAAAGCTATTAAAATAATATTAAAAATAGTTTTTAAGTATTTTTTACATCAATTAAAAAATAACCAATTTTAGGAATGAAAAGTAGGGATGGCAGTGGACAAGGGGAAAATGGGGCCCTGCCCCGCTTCGCCCTATTTGGATCGGGGAGGACAAGAAACCAGGAGTGGACCTGGGATGGAGGTTAACATCAAAACCCGTGCAAAATAGAGGCAGGGATGGACTTACTCTTGCCCTCACCTTGCCTCGCCCCATCCCGCCCTGGACTCGATCCCCGATATCGGTTAAAACAATTACTATTATACCCTTATACATATTATACAATCTTATATATAAATATTTCTAACCCTAACATAAAACCCTTTCTCTTATCTCTCGCCTTTCTCTCCTTCCTCTAACGAGTCACATGAGATCCCATTTATCTCCTCTTCTTCCTCTAACGGGGCGGGGGTGGAGTTCCAAAATCTCCCATTACGGTAATGAAGGAGGGGATTAGGGATGGCAGTGGACTGGGGGAAAACGGGGCCCCACCTCACCTCACCCCATTTGGACCGGAGACCGGAGGACATGAAAAGAGAAATGAATATGGGGATAGAGGTTAAAATCAAAACCCGTTTACGAATGGAGGGCAAAATTTTGAAATGGGGCACGGGTGGAGACCTTGTCCCCTGCACCCACCTTGGTCCATTGCCATCCCTAGTAAAGCGTATCAATTATATATCGATATGATATGTTTCTGTCCAAAGCAGGTTATATGTTCCCCCCCCCCCCCCCCCCCCCCGAGCAGGGCAGTTAGCTACATCTCATGATCGGGGGTCCCAAAGAGCACCACGTATGTAAGCATGTGCGTCTCGTATCCCCATGTTTGTCAGCATTAATTAGCGTTGGAGTTTGATAAGATTGCAAAGACTTAAGTACCCTCTCCTCCATTGGTGCAAAAAAAAATGACGGTTCTTGAAAAGAAGTGGTTGTAAAGACTTAAGTGCCCCGAAGATGATTATTTAAGACCCAGTCTCTGCATTGCAGGATTATCCGAGAAAGAAATCTCCCTTGGAGGAGGCCATGAACATCAACCCTCTCACTCTCTCTCTCCCTTCTATTTTTGCTTCTGTGCACATCCATTACAAGATCATACATTGCTCCATCAAGCACCGACTGACCTATACATTGACTTTTGTGAAGCCTGATTCAGAGTTTTTACCCTTACAGGAGAAGGGTTTGGGGGCTCCTCCCAGCGTGGGTATCATCATTCAACTAAATGAGTTGTAGATCCTGATTTAGAGTTTTTACCCTTACAAGAGAGGGGTAAAACCTCATCTTACTCTCTCTCCCTTCTCTCTCTACTTCTGTGCACATTCAACAAACGATCCAACATTTCTCCATCAAACACCGACTGACCTGCACACTAACTGTAGCATCGTTCAACTTGATGAGTTGTGGAACCTGATTTAGAGTTTTTGCCCTTACAGGAGGGGGGTTTGGGGGCTCCTCCCAGCGTGGGTAGCATCATTCAACTTGAAGAGTTGTGGAGTCTGATTCAAAGTTTTTATCCATTCATATTTTAAGGCATTAGATCTCATTTTTGAATTTGAACATCCATGCATGTGCAGTTTGCTTTCATCATATTCAGTTGCTTTCTAGATTATACTTTGAATTCTTATGCATTTTAGATCTATCGATTTGTATGTAACCAGAGCTCATTTTAACTTAAATTTTTTACTGCAACTTCATGCATATGTCTTCATGCTCTCCACCAAAAATCAGATCATTCTGAGTTTGTTTGACTCACTTTAAAAATCGAGATTCAAAATCTGTTATTTTGCACCGTCAGGATTTTAGCAGAATCAGGACCAACTTGCGGAAGTGATTTCTCCCTAATCAGAGATGATCTTTCCAATCCGTAAAAAGGGTTGTTTTTTAAATTGAATCTAGTTTGCTCATACCAAATATTAGCGATTTCTATGGTGTTTTCGTACCAGTTTCGGGTCAAAAACCATAACCCTGTCACCCTATGTCATTTTAACAGCTCAGATTTTGATCCATTTTGTTTGAATTTTATTTTCCTAATGGAAGATCATTTTTCAATTCTGTAAAACGGGTTCTCTTTGTTTATGTGTCTAGTTCATCCTTATAAATTTTTAGAATTTTTTATGGTCAATTATTATTTGATTTTGAATAAATACCAGAACCTTGTATCCAGATTTTATAAATGTTCTGATTTTGGCCCCCATATCATGACTGTTGTAGCACTTCTACAACAAATCTTTATTTGATTGGCAATATTCTTCATCAAATTATTGTTATGATTTTTTTGAGTCTCTAATGAGTCTCTACTATGATTTGTAGTATTTTTGGGTCTCCAACGAGCCTCACAATGATTTATAGTGTTGTTCAATCTTTTAACTATGATTTATAGTGCTTTGGGGTCTCCAACGAGCCCCACAATGATTTGTAGTGTTTTTCGGTCTTTTAACTATGATTTATAGTGTTTTCGGGTCTCTAACGAGACCCATAGCGATTTATAGTGTTGTTGGACCTCGCTATAGCGATTTGTAGTGTTTCTCGCTAAACACTACAGCGATTTGTGATACAAATCGCTATCCGAATCAGGACCAACTTGTCAGAGTCATATCTCTCTAACCAGAGATCGGATTTCAAATTCGTAAAAAGTGGTGTCTTTGTTATGAAGTCTAGTTTATTCCTGTAAATTTTCAGCGATTTATATAGTCATTTGATACCTCATTTAGATCTAAAACCAGAACCCTATCAGTCTGCCTTATTTGAGTGACATAGGTTTTTATTTCATTTTGTAAGAGTCATATCTCCCCAACGGAAGATCATTTTTCAAATCCGTAAAAAGGGTTTTCTTCCTCTATGTGTCTAATTTATATCTGGAAAGTTTTATAACTTTTTATGCTCATTTGATATTTCGAACCTGTTAAAAACCGATAAACACTACAAATCGATAAACACTACAGCGATTTGTAATACAAATCGCTATCTGAATCAGGACCAACTTGTCAGGGCCATATCTCCATAACCAGAGATCGGATTTCAAATCCGTAAAAAGTGATATCTTTGTTATGAAGTCTAGTTTATTCCTGTAAATATTCAGCGATTTCTATGGTCATTTGATACCCCATTTGGATATAAAACCAGACCCCTATCAGTCTGTCTTATTTGAGTGACATAGGTTTTTATTTCATTTTGTAAGAGTCATATCTCCCCAACGGAAGATCATTTTTCAAATCTGTAAAAAGGGTTTTCTTCCTCTATGTGTCTATTTTATATCTGGAAAGTTTTATAACTTTTTATGCTCATTTGATATTTCAAACCTGTTAAAAATTGAGACACATAGAGGAAGTTTCAAACTTTTAAGTTTTATAATATTTTATAACATGTCTCGGTTTTTAACAGGTTCGAAATATCAAATGAGCATAAAAAGTTATAAAACTTTCCAGATATAAACTAGACACATAGAGGAAGAAAACCTTTTTTACGGATTTGAAAAATAATCTTTCGTTGGGGAGATATGACTCTTACAAAATGAAATAAAAACCTATGTCACTCAAATAAGGCAGACTGATAGGGGTCTGGTTTTAGATCCAAATGAGGTATCAAATGACCATAGAAATCGCTGAAAATTTACAGGAATAAACTAGACTTCATAACAAAGACACCCATTTTTACAGATTTGAAATCCGATCTCTGGTTAGGGAGATATGACCCTGACAAGTTGGTCCTGATTTGGATAGCGATTTGTATCACAAATCGCTGTAGTGTTTAGCGAGAAACACTACAAATCGCTATAGCGAGGTCCAACAACACTATAAATCGTTGTGAGTCTCGTTAGAGACCCAAAAACACTATAAATCATAGTTAAAAGACCGAAAAACACTACAAATCGTTGTGGGGCTCGTTGGAGACCCCAAAGCACTATAAATCATAGTTAAAAGATCGAACAACACTATAAATCATTGTGAGGCTCGTTGGAGACAAAAAAATACTACAAATCATAGTAAAGACTCATTAGAGACTCAAAAAAATCATAACAATAATTTGCTGAAGAATATTGTCAATCAAATAACGATTTGTTGAAGAAGTGCTAAAACAGTCATGATATGGGGGCCAAAATCAGAACATTTATAAAATCTGCATACAAGGTTTTGGTATTTAATCAAAATAAAATAATAATTGACCATGAAAAATTCTGAAAATTTACAGGAATGAACTAGACATAAACGAAGAGAACCAGTTTTATAGAATTGAAAAATGATCTTTCATTAGGAAAATAAAATTCAAACAAAATGGATCAAAATCTGAGCCATTAAAATGACACAGGGTGACAGGGTTATGGTTTTTGACCCGAAACTGGTACGAAAACACCATAGAAATCGCTAATATTTGGTATGAGCAAGCTAGATTCAATTTAGAAAACAACCCTTTTTACGGATCGGAAAGATCATCTCTGGTTAGGGAGAAATCACTTCCGCAAATTGGTCCTGATTCTGCTAAAATCCTGACGGTGCAAAATAACAGATTTTGAATCTTGATTTTTAAAGTGAGTCAAACAAACTCAGAATGATCTGATTTTTGGTGGAGAGCATGAAGACATATGCATGAAGTTGCAGTAAAAATTTAAAATTAAAATGAGCTCTGGTTACATACAAATCGATAGATCTAAAATGCACAAGAATTCAAAGTATAATCTAGAAAGCAACTGAACATGATGAAAGCAAACTGCACATGCGTGGATGTTCAAACATGAGATTTAATGCCTTAAAATATGAATGGGTAAAAACTTTGAATCAGACTCCACAACTCTTCAAGTTGAATAATGCTACCCACGTTGGGAGGAGCCCCCAGACCCCTCTCCTATAAGGGTAAAAATTCTGAATCAGGATCTACAACTCATTTAGTTGAATGATGCTACCCACGCTGGGATGAACCCCCAGACCCCCCTCCTGTAAGGGCAAAAACTCTAAATCAAGCACATAAGTAGAGAGAGAAGGGAGAGAGAGTGAGAGGTTTGGTGTTCATGGCCTTCTCCAGGAGGAACCCTTTACCTCCCTTGATTTCTTCTCTAGAGAGAGAGAGGGTTTTATAGTGTTTTACGAAGAAGGAAGAAGAAGAAGATGACGATGGAGCAATGTAGGATCGTCTGTTGGATGTGCACAGAAGTAGAGAGAGAAGAGAGAGAGAGTGAGAGGGTTGTTGTTCATGGCATTCTCCAGGAAGAACTCTTTGTTTCCCTTGATTTCTTCTCTAGAGAGAGAGAGGGTTTTACAGTGTTTTACGGAGAAAGAAGAAGAAGACATGTTTGTCCTTTTTTTGAACAGAAAAAGAAGAAGACTTTGAAGAGTCAACATCATCCTCGACTTTCTGGATGGAGGACATGTTTGTCCTTTTTTTGAACTGTTTGTTTTTTCTTTTTTGAATGAAGGGCATTTTTGTTATTTTCTCAAACCATCACTTTATGAGAAGAATAGCAAGAAAGGGTACTTAAGTCTTTGCAACAACACCAGAGTCCGATGCAAAGTTATGTCAACATACACGGGAATACGAGCCCCATGTGCTTGTATACGTGGTGCTCATTCAAAGCCCCGAACACAGACGTGGGATTCAGTGAATCATCGGGGGCGAACATACACAACCCTCTCGTTTCTGTCGGATGCCATTCATCCATGGGATGATCGGCTGCCAGAACACAGTAACATTTGCTTTGTTTTAGCCGTTCAAATATTCTTTGTGTCATAAATGCCACTCGTCCAAAATGACAATGATGCTAAAGAAAATTTGTGGGACCCATCTAAGAAATAAGTGCTTTATTGATAGTGTTTGAGTTGCCATTCATCATGTGGATGAACGACATTCAAGGGCAGCCTGACTGATATTTTCAGCTCTTTTCTTGACAAATATTACATGATTTACGAAAAAACGCATGAATATATCATAACTAATTAACTAAAAGTTTTAAACTCTAATTTCTCACTATATTTTCAAAAAATGATTTTTTATGCAAATATAAATATTGTCCTGTTTTAAACTCACTAATTATTTTTTTATCAGCCATTTGTCATAAAAAAATTGTGTGTTTCTTTATTTTTAAATATTTTTATTTGTATTTTTTATAAAAAAATGTTTTAAAAATGTTTTTTTATTACTAATATTTTGTCAAAAAACATAAGTTTTTTTTTTAAATTGTATTTATCTTGAGTTTTTGGCTGCTGATATTTTGTTGTTTTAACTTTTGTCACTATGTTTTGGTCTTGAGCCTTTTTTGTTGAATATGGGGGGTGGGGGGCGGGGTGCATGAAGTGAGTTAAATGTTGGAATCAAGTGCCATTTGTTCCAAAACTATAACAAACATGCTTCCATAGGAGTGGAAGTTATTCATCAACCACCCAAAGTTGAGTTTGGATTCTAAAAAAAAAAGTGCAATCTAATTAAGAGGATTATATTTAAGGGTGGCCATTGGCCGGGCTGCTTGACGGGGTTCGGTTACCTAGCCCGAATCAGGTTAGGCTTGAGATGCACTTTGTTGCTCAAGCCCGAATAAAGTCAGCTTGGGCCCATGTGTAAAATGCATACACCCAATACAATTAGTCCAAGTCGAGATGGAGCCTCAATATAGGTCAGGCCTATCAAGCTTTAATCGGCTGGCCAGGACTGATATACATCCCTAATTGTATTGTTCCATTAGGGCTTCTTTCATCTAGTAGGGACAACTTGTAAATATCACCAAATTGACTGGACATCACAATTCTTTAAAAAAAAGAAAAGAAAGGACATTATAAGATGAAAACTCACTAAGAACGTCCCTCACATCAAGGTTAAAGCTGGGTGTACTCCTACGCTGGTAGGGGGGACCTCAAGGGTTTTATTCAAAAAAAAAAGAAAAACTGTATTGTATGGCAAAAATGATACATTTTAATAAAAAACCCTTTAATTTTTCAAAATCTACCCGATGTCCAAACCAGCTAATGTTTATTGTTAAAAAGATTACTAACAGACCTCTTGAGGTTCGCAAGATATATTGATACACTACCCAAGTATCGTACCATCTTACTTAAAGGTAGAATCACATGATTTTCATGTGGACCTCACAAAGTTCACATAACCAAAATTGTGAACCTCCTGTAACTGAAACCATAAAAAGTCGCAAATATCATACTAAATTCACATATATAACATGAAATTGATGAGATATAGTGCAAACATTTTTTAATATATCGTAACTTCATAAGTACTCAACTAAATTCACATACAAGTTTGCATACCCATATCTAAGAACTCCCTAGTCGAAACATCACAAACCAACTTCGCATTTATAGTTCAAAGTTTGCATAGAAATATGAGGATTTCAATTAAGCAACTCAAGTAGATCTGCAAATAAGAAGAGATCTCTGCAAATTTTGTAACATTTGCATGCTTGTTAAAATCATCCATAAATTCATTTTTTTTCTTTTTATTTTTTTTCTTGTTTGTTTTTAAAAGAGTCTTTTTCACTAATTGAATATGAATGCAGAATAACAATAATTTAATATTGAAATTGATAAATGATCATGCATAATTGCATACATTTTCATGCATGATCATGTGCAATAAATGCTTAAAAAATGTGATGATGCATAAATTACTCATAATTATAATATATTTTTATTGCATAAACGGATCATTTATAGGCTTAGAACCTACACTTAGATGCATTTAGATGTCATTGAGATATTGTTAGAATTTCGTTTGAATCAGACTTAAAACAAGAAAGATATCACATTTTTAGTGAAATAGATCGAACCTTGAGGCAAAACGGGTCAAAATCGGATCCAAATGGCCATTCTGGGCCATGAATCAATGCAAAACATACCAAATCCAACCCAACCCAGCTCCAAACTCATTTTTGAACTTAATTTCTAAAAACTTCCTCTGAAAAGGCGTCTAGCAAATAAAAATATTTTAAGTCTCTTTTTGGAAATACCAAAAAGAGGGCTTTTAGGCTTTAAAATCATGAAAAATCCTAGGAAATTCAGTTTTGCCTAGGGATTTGCACCCTACTGAGTCTGATTCTCGCCCCTCCAACTCTTCACCTCAGCCACCATGCCTCATTTCCCCTTTTTCTTTGGTTTTGTTTGGATTTTCCATTGCATCTCCATTTAGCTGCCTCCTTCCCTACGTTTCTTCTTCTCCTTCCATCTCTTTCACTTCTTATCTTCCTTGTTGCTTATTGTTGCTTAGTATAGGAGAGCTTGGAGGCGTCTACCATGGCTGGGGTGTCATTTGTCCCACCAAGGTAAGCCGGCTCTACCTCCATCTGACCCTCTTTCTACCCGATTTTCAATCGGTTCCCGTTTCGTTGTTCGGCGTACTTCAACCCTACTTACACCAGCAAGGCCTAGCATCTAAGGCAGAATAGCAGCACCATTGAAGACCTCTGAACGTACCTCCCGTGGCTCAATTCGCTCTACCTCACCTCCAGCCTCGTCGGACCGCCATTGAGGTAGGTTCTATTCTTCCCCTCTCTTTTAGTGTAATTCGAGTCCTCCCTTGTCCGTAGTCTCAACCCCAAACCACCTCTTATTTTCTGTTTTTATGACAGCAAGACCATTGTCTTAAGTCTGCATTTTCTGTATTTGTAAGATCAAGTTTAGTGAAAATGTACTAAGCCGTTGTGTGTTTGTGTTTAGGCTAAATAGTGAGAATCGACTAAGACTAGCTTAACCGATTTTGGTGTTTAATAATTTTTGATAGTCTGATATTTTTCTACAGAATACAGTAGGTTAAGGCATGCAAGTAGGGTGTTATGATAGGCTAAACTTGAATTTTGTGGTGTGTTATGCTAGACAGTTTCAATGTCATTAATTGTGTTTTATAATTACAAGTCGTTTTTCCTTGTTTTGTTGCAAATTCAAGTTCAGTCATGGCTGTCGTCGTCTTCATAGATGAAGGCAACCATTGATGGACCTTGGAGGTGCGAGTTTAGTAAATCCCATAAATTTAATGATTCTTAAAATTAGTGTAGAGCAATTAAGTTAGGAATTTAATTTAGTCATATTAGTTCAGATAGAATTTTCCATTTTGTTGTTAGTTTTAATTATAATTGTTCATGGTTTTTTGTTAGCTTAGTCTGCCCATGTATGGGTGAATATAGTTAGTATAGAGCTTAGTTCCAACATCTATTTAGTATAATTTCTAGAATTCATATTTCAAGAAAGAAGGGCAGTTTTGGGAGTTAATACAAGTGGCAATTTTGGTATCTTGTGAGGGGATTCTTCTATCTTTTTAATTTAGGAAAGAGAATTGATTTTCAATGCCATTCTTAAATTCATTTCATAAGGTTTTGGGAAAGAATTCAACTTGGCAAGTGATTTTTAAGGTAAAGCAAAACCGTGTGGGCCCATTGAGCTTGACGAGTTTAACTTTTCAATCCTTTCAAAAGGATTCCCTAAGGTGAAAATGCATGGGGTCCACTCGCTTCCAAATTCATGACTTAATATTTATGTGTCCTCTTCTACTAAGTTGCTTAGCTTAGTATAGGTTTTGTAATTTCGAATTAACTATTTTAGGTATTATTTGACTATTGAGTAGGTTTGCTAAAACCGTATGGGTATCCATTTAAAGTAAGTCCAATCCTTACTAACCCGAGTAGGTCCCTCTAGGATGGCATGAACTTAAGTCTAAGACCCAGTCCAAATCGTCCTTTAGACTAATTCTAGTTAGGTTACTAATCCTAGTTAGATTACTAATCCTAGTTAGATTAAGTTAGTTGTAGTTTTAATTTAACTTTAGTTTTGAATTTTGTTCTTCTTTTGTGAGTTAAGTACTTAGTTTACAGTAGGATAATTGCATTAGGTTAGTTAATGTCAGTAAGTTAACTTAGTCTAATTCATATTTGAAGGTTAGTTTAACTTAGCTTAACCTAGCATTTTATTCTAGCATTAATGTGTATTTCTCACAGGTAATATAGGTAGTCAATTCAGATTTTATTTTCTTAGTGTAATTAGTTTTGTTTTCTTTTAGTTAGTTAGCGTTAGGATTGTGAATGACTGTTATTGCATGTATTCTAAGAAAAAGTGCAAAAATTGAATGTTTGAAATGAATAGTACACTGAAATACAAACCAGATTTTTGCACTGACATGCACTCTTCATTTTATGTGAAAGTTTTCTGAGTTTTACAAAAATTCTTATTCTATTCTTTTCCTCTGTTTGTTCATTGTCAACAAACCAAAAATCAGATCCTTTTGAGTTGATTTGGTTTGACTTTTAAGCGTTTTTCAAAATTAGTTTTTTCACATTTTTAAATTTTGGGACAAACGATTTCCAGATTTTCTACAAACTTGAAACGCTTATATCTGGGGCTTCCGAATGAGTTTTTCAATTCCGTAAAGTCTGACAAACTCATGAATTTGTCAGAAAAAGAAAAAAAGAATTTTTTTTAAATCAGACTTCATTTGCCCTTTCAAATTCACTGTTTGCAAAAACCTATCAGAATCCACTTTTGCACTGTTTAAGGGCAAAACAATCATTTCCTTAGATAATTGATTTTGGGTAGTTTTTATGGGTTTTCTGCATAATGTTAGTGTATTAACAGAAGTTAGCTTCGTTAGAGTTTATTCTATTAATTAG
Source organism: Nuphar pumila (assembly GCF_984573655.1). Classification (NCBI taxonomy): domain Eukaryota; kingdom Viridiplantae; phylum Streptophyta; class Magnoliopsida; order Nymphaeales; family Nymphaeaceae; genus Nuphar; species Nuphar pumila. The sequence continues at coordinate 39,478,468 of NC_143255.1, forward strand.
TTTAGTTAGAAATTACATTTTTAGTAATTTTTGTTTTTAATTGTAATTTAATTCAGCAATTAGTTTAAACATACAACAACAACAACAACAACTACGCCTAGTTTAAACATAGTGTTAGCATAATTTGTAGAATTAAGTTTTGAATTGTTATTGACTCCTCTTTTTTGTGATTTAGGTTGACAAGCAGTTACAAGTTGAAGGTTAATTTTATCAAGCACGAGAAAGCTTGAATTAATGAAATGACAAAAATGCCCTTGCAACCTGGAGAAGCTTGAGCAACTTAGTTTAGGATTTTCTTTTATTCTGTCATTCAATTGTAGTTGTTTAATTTAGTTGTAAATTTTTTTGATATTATTGAATTGAAATTTTTAGAAATAAGTGTGAATTTATCCCGTTCCCTCAGGATTCAACCCGTACTTACCACATTCATGGAAAGTCGGTTTTTATATCTTTGGTTGACGATTTTCCAAATAATTTTATTGAAAATGATGTTTTAAAAATAGCATTGCAAAAAAAGTTCAACCAAAATGCATGTTTGCAAAGAGTTTTATCATTTTTCATCAAAGTGTAATTTGAGCAAATTGAGCCTCTTTGCAGTATTTTGAGGAGAATAATTAAGTTTTTTAAAAATATTTTAGAAAGAGAAGCCTTTTTGAAATATCATAAAATTTTATGGACTCTTTTTTAAAAATCTTCTAAAAACCTAATTAGACCTAAACTGCTATTATAAATAGATCCTTTTAGAGAGGGGGAGATGTTTTTCTCTTTGGATCTTGTGCCTCTCTCTCTCTCTCTCCTCTAGCTCCCCTTCTTCCTTTTCTTCCCTTGTTCTATCTCGACCGGTTGCCTACCCCTCTCTTCTTGCTTTTCTTCGTGTTCACTCTCTCTTCTAAATCTCGCCATTGCCTGTTCTTCTCAACCCCATCGTCGAAGAGAGAGTAGATTTCGTATGATTGCAACGGGTAAACCAACTTCTTCTTCTCAACCCTTCCGTCGGAGGTAAGGCGCAAGGTATACTTCTTCTCCCCCATCTCTGTAGTTTTAGTTTTTGCATGACATTTATCATATCATTGCATGTAGTTATTTATTCATTGCATATTTTTTACATTTAGTTTAGTTTAGTTTATTTCTTGCATTTGAAGATATATATATATATATATATATATATACATATATATATATATATACATATATATATATATATATATATATATATATATATAATCTAGAATAGTCTAGCGTTAGCGTGTTTCTTGATTTGTGTGCCAAGTAGATAGTCATATTTTTATTTAGTTCATAATTTTAATTCACATCATATGTTGTTTTAGTTAGTTAATTAGTTTATTTTTATAAATTAATTTAATTAAAGTTAGATTAGAATTAATAATGTTAGTCGACTAGGGTTTTTTATAATTTTTTAGTTAATTCATGATTTATTATAATTAGATTTAATCTTCCTGCATGTTTATATTTATAATTCAGTTTATATGTTAATTCAAGCATGTCCTTTATTGTTTTCAGCATGTTAGATTAGTTAGTTTAGTTTCCATTAATGTTAAATAGTTATTTCCTTACATTAAAAATCAGTAGGTGTAGACTTAATTAATTAGTTTTAAATTATGTCGTTTTATTATTCACTTGAGTAGTTTAAATTTATTTATTGTTTAATTAGTTAGTTAAAAGTATTTCAATTTAAGAAATTTTTTTATTTCAGTATTTAGATTTTACTTTAATTGCTCAATTATCTTTTTAGGTAGAACTCTTGTTTTAGTCGATTTAGGTGGTGTTAAATTTCTTTTCATTAGTTGATTTTAATTCAATATTAAATTTGTTTTTCTCTATAATTAAATTCATTTAGGTTTACTTTTATGTCGGTAGAATAACTAGAATTCAATTAGTTGATTTAATTACATTAGCCGATTTTTATTTTCTTGCATCTAAATTATCGATTTTTGTTAGATAGATTAAATTGTCGTTTGCTTTATTAATTAGCTAATTAAATGTTTCTTGTAAATTTGGTTAGTATAGTTTTCAAGTTAGATTACTTTATTTCTTGCTAAATATTGCTCCCATGTTCTTGGTAGTTAATTAGATTAAGTGTGTTTCTTTATATTTGTTCTTAGTTAATTTCATGACTTGTTTCTTGTTTGTTATGCTAATTTATCCTTTAATTAATTTGTTTAATAACTTATTCATGTTAGTTATAGAATTAGTTATGCTATTTTGTCCTGTAGTGCAGTATTATTTTATAGTTTGTTTAGTGTTTTATGATTTTTCTTTAAACTAACCTTTGATTTTCTCGTAGTTTTCTGTCATGTTTTTATTTTTGCAGAGAAATGTTCAGACCTATGGTGAGTCCTCAAAAGTACCCTCGAAGAGCCCTCTGAGGTCTCCAAAAGGTTCCCTCAAAAGACCCTTCAATCCCTTCAAAGAGCCCCTCAGAGTCCTCAGGGAGCATATCTAATGAAAACCAGTAATGAAGCAAGGAATAAGAAGTTAAAGCACTGAAGACTTTTTCTCCTTTCTTTTCTTTTTAATTTAGGGTTTATTTTATTTTATTCATTTGATTCAATTCAATTGGGTTGAAATAAGGCCACTTTATTTTTATTTGTTTAAGCCCTCTGCAGAGGGTCACACTCTCATTTATTTAATTAATTAATTTTATGTTCAAGGCAAAAAAATAGTTTTATGTAGGATATAAAAGTACTTATCTTGTTTCCTGAGTTCGACCCAGACTTCACCACTAGTGTGAACCATCTTTTATGATTTGATGCACGGTTTGCACAAACGTTTTACTGAAAATATATCTAAAAAATACTCTATTGAAAAAATTGTATCAAATTTTTTGCGCTATTGTCAGAGAAAGGCGAATTAAGAGCTGAGTACCTATTTTGTTGCCTAGTTTGTATTATTTAGGGTTGTTAGTTTCTTTTCTGCACTTATTTAGGATTATTAATTTAGTTTCTTATTGATTAGGATTGTTACTTTGCTTTCTGCATTTAGAATTATAGAACCACATGCTTGTTACCTAGAGACCATCTTACTTTTCCTGCACGGCCCACCTATTAGGTTACCCCTCGGAGGTGACTGCGCAAGATTAGTACCATGCTCATAGTTTGCTTTTTCGTAACATATATGTTTATGTGCAAGTGTGTGGTGCATGTTTACTGTTTTTCTGCTTTATTTTATTTTCCCACTTCGTGGTTTGTTGTGGTTTGATCATGTGATGGGAGTTCAATGAAAGCAGTTCGATCCACAGTTGAATGATTATATAGGTAGATATTTGGTTTATGACTCACTTTCTTGTGAGAATAGTCTTCATGTGGAGACTAAGCTCGTTCTTAGCATGACAAAGTGCACTGGGGAAGAAACCAGCAAGAAGGCGACGATCGGAGGGATGCCCATGTATATGTCTTCGAAAGTCGTGGTCGGAAAAGAGCCAGAACTGGCATCGAACATATGGTCTCTTGGCTACACCGTCATCGAGCTCGTCTCCGGGAAGCCGCCGTGGGATGTTCCGGTGGGAGGCGTTGACAATCTGTTCAAGATCGGGAGGTGCAGCAAGTCGCCGAAGATTCCTCCCGAGATATCGGAGGAGGGCAGGGATTTTCTAACGAGGTGCCTCGAGAGGGACCCTTGGGAGAGATGGACGACCGAGTTGCTGCTGCACCATGAGTTCGTGAAGCAGAACGGCATTGATACAGCATCCCGCGGTGCTACTGAGGTGTCGGATCAGTTCTTGTCAATAGCCGGTTCGCTGAACTCGGGTGGTGTATGTTCGCCCCCGATGATTCACTGAATCCCACGTCTGTGTTCGGGGCTTTGAATGAGCACCACGTATACAAGCACATGGGGCTCGTATTCCCGCGTATGTTGACATAACTTTGTATCGGACTCTAGTGTTGTTGCAAAGACTTAAGTACCCTTTCTTGCTATTCTTCCCATAAAGTGATGGTTTGAGAAAATGACAAAAATGCTCTTCATTCAAAAAAGAAAAAACAAACAGTTCAAAAAAAGGACAAACATGTCCTCCATCCAGAAAGTCGAGGATGATGTTGACTCTTCAAAGTCTTCTTCTTTTTCTGTTCAAAAAAAGGACAAACATGTCTTCTTCTTCTTTCTCCGTAAAACACAGTAAAACCCTCTCTCTCTCTAGAGAAGAAATCAAGGGAAACAAAGAGTTCTTCCTGAAGAAGGCCATGAACATCAACCCTCTCACTCTCTCTCCCTTCTCTCTCTCTACTTCTGTGCATATCCAACAGACGATCCTACATTGCTCCATCGTCATCTTCTTCTTCTTCCTTCTTCGTAAAACACTGTAAAACCCTCTCTCTCTCTCTGTAGAGAAGAAATCAAGGGAGGTAAAGGGTTCCTCTTGGAGAAGGCCATGAACACCAACCCTCTCACTCTCTCTCCCTTCTCTCTCTACTTATGTGCCTGATTTAGAGTTTTTGCCCTTACAGGAGGGGGGTCCGGGGGTTCATCCCAGCGTGGGTAGCATCATTCAACTAAATGACTTGTAGATCCTGATTCAGATTTTTTACCCTTATAGGAGAGGGGTCTGGGAGCTCCTCCCAACGTGGGTAGCATCATTCAACTTGAAGAGTTGTGGAATTTGATTCAAAGTTTTTACCCTTACAGAAAAGGGGGATCTGAGGGCTCCTCCCAGCGTGGGTAGCATCATTCAACTCGATGAGTTGTGCAGTCTGATTCAAAGTTTTTACTCATTCATATTTTAACGCATTAGATCTCATGTTTGAACATCCACGCATGTGCAGTTTGCTTTCATCATGTTCAGTTGCTTTCTAGATTATACTTTGAATTCTAGTGCATTTTAGATCTATCGATTTGTATCAAATCAGAACTCATTTTAATTTAAATTTTTTACTGCAACTTCATGCATATGTCTTCATACTCTCCACCAAAAATCAGATCATTCTGAGTTTGTTTGACTCACTTTAAAAATAGAGATTCAAAAACTGTTATTTTGCACCATCAGGATTTTAGCAGAATCAGGACCAACTTGCGAGAGTGATTTCTCCCTAACCAGAGATGATCTTTCCAATCCGTAAAAAGGGTTGTTTTCTAAATTGAATCTAGTTTGTTCATACCAAATTTCAGAGATTTCTATGGTGTTTTCGTACCAGTTTCGGGTAAAAAACCATAACCCTGTCACCCTGTGTCATTTTAACGGCTCAGGTTTTGATCCATTTTGTTTGAATTTTATTTTCCTAATGGAAGATCATTTTTCAATTCTATAAAACGGGTTATCTTTGTTTATGTGTCTAGTTCATCCCTGTAAATTTTCAGAATTTTTCATGGTCAATTATTATTTTATTTTGATTAAATACCAGAACCTTGTATCCAGATTTTATAAATGTTCTGATTTTGGCCCCCATATCATGACTGTTGTAGCACTTCTTCAACAAATCGTTATTTGATTGGCAATATTCTTCAGCAAATTATTGTTATGATTTTTTTGAGTCTCTAATGAGTTCCTACTATGATTTGTAGTATTTTTGGGTCTCCAACGAGCCTCACAATGATTTATAGTGTTGTCCGGTCTTTTAACTATGATTTATAGTGCTTTGGGGTCTCCAACGAGCCCCACAACGATTTGTAGTTTTTTTCGGTCTTTTAACTATGATTTATAGTATTTTCGGGTCTCTAACGAGACCCACAATAATTTATAGTGTTGCTGGACCTCGCTATAGCGATTTATAGTATTTCTTGCTAAACACTACAGCGATTTGTATCAGGACCATATCTCCCTAACTAGAGATAGGATTTAAAATTCGTAAAAAGTGGTGTCTTTGTTATGAAGTCTAGTTTATTCCTGTAAATTTTCAGCAATTTCTATGGTCATTTGATACCCCATTTGGATCTAAAACCAGACCCCTATTAGTCTGTCTTATTTGAGTAACATAGGTTTTTATTTCATTTTGTAAGAGTCATATCTCCCCAACGGAAGATCATTTTTCAAATCCGTAAATAGGTTTTCTTCCTCTATGTGTCTAGTTTATATCTGGAAAGTTTTATAACTTTTTATGCTTATTTAATATTTCAAACCTGTTAAAAACTGAGACATGTTATAAAATGTTATAAAACTTAAAAAGTTTGAAACTTCCTCTATGTGTCTCGATTTTTAACAGGTTTGAAATATCAAATAAGCATAAAAAGTTATAAAACTTTCCAGATATAAACTAGACACATAGAGAAAGAAAACCCTTTTTACGGATTTGGAAAATGATCTTCCGTTGGGGAGATATGACTCTTACAAAATGAAATAAAAACCTATGTCACTCAAATAAGGCAGACTGATAGAGGTCTGGTTTTAGATCCAAATGGGGTATAAAATGACCATAGAAATTACTGAAAATTTACAGGAATAAACTAGACTTCATAACAAAGACACCACTATTTACGGATTTGAAATCCGATCTCTGGTTAGGGAGATATGGCCCTGACAAGTTGGTCCTGATTTAGATTGCGATTTGTGTCACAAATCGCTGTAGTGTTTAGCGGGAAACACTACAAATCGCTATAGCGAGGTCCAGCAACACTATAAATCACTGTGGGTCTCGTTAGAAACCCAAAAACACTCTGAATCATAGTTAAAAGACCGAAAAATACTATAAATCATTGTGGGGCTCGTTGGAGACTCCAAAACACTATAAATCATAGTTAAAAGACTGGACAACACTATAAATCATTGTGAGGCTCGTTGGAGACCCAAAAATACTACAAATCATAGTAGAAACTCATTAGAGACTCAAAAAAATCATAACAATAATTTGCTGAAGAATATTGTCAATCAAATAACGATTTGTTGAAGAAGTGCTACAACAGTCATGATATTGGGGCCAAAATCAGAACATTTATAAAATTTGGATATAAGGTTCTGGTATTTAATCAAAATAAAATAGTAATTGACCATGAAAAATTCTGAAAGTTTACAGGGATGAACTAAACACATAAACAAAGAGAACTCGTTTTACAGAATTGAAAAATGATCTCCCATTAGGAAAATAAAATTCAAACAAAATGGATCAAAATCTTAGCCGTTAAAATGACACAGGGTGATAGGGTTATGGTTTTTTACCCGAAACTAGTATGAAAACACCATAGAAATCTCTGAAAATTGGTATAAACAAACTAGATTCAATTTAGAAAACAACCCTTTTTACGGATTGGAAAGATCATCTCTGGTTAGGGAGAAATCACTCTCGCAAGTTGGTCCTGATTCTGCTAAAATCCTGATGGTGCAAAATAACAGTTTTTGAATCTCTATTTTTAAAGTGAGTCAAACAAACTCAGAATGATCTGATTTTTGGTGGAGAGTATGAAGACATATGCATGAAGTTGCAGTAAAAAAATCAGATTAAAATGAGCTCTGATTTGATACAAATCGATAGATCTAAAATGCACTAGAATTCAAAGTATAATCTAGAAAGCAACTGAACATGATGAAAGCAAACTGCACATGCGTGGATGTTCAAACATGAGATCTAATGCCTTAAAATATGAATGAGTAAAAACTTTGAATCAGACTGCACAACTCATCAAGTTGAATGATGCTACCCACGCTGGGAGGAACCCCCAAACCCCCCTCCTGTAAGGGCAAAAACTCTAAATCAGGCTCCACAACTCATCAAGTTGAACGATGCTACAGTTAGTGTGCAGGTCAGTCGGTGTTTGATGGAGAAATGTTGGATCGTTTGTTGGATGTGCACAGAAGTAGAGAGAGAAGGGAGAGAGAGTGAGATGAGGTTTTACCCCTCTCTTGTAAGGGTAAAAACTCTGAATCAGGATCTACAACTCATTTAGTTGAATGATGATACCCACGCTGGGAGGAGCCCCCAAACCCTCCTCCTTTAAGGGTAAAAACTTTGAATCAGGCTCCACAAGAGTCAATGTACAAGTCAGTCGGTGCTTGATGGAGCAATGTATGATCTTTTAATGGATGTGCACAGAAGCAGAAATAGAAGGGAGAGAGAGAGTGAGAGGGTTGATGTTCATGGCCTCCTCCAGGGGAGATTTCTTTCTCGGATAATCCTGCAGTGCAGAGACTGGGTCTTAAATAATCATCTTCGGGGCACTTAAGTCTTTACAACCACTCCTTTTCAAGAACCGTCATTTTTTTTTGCACCAATGGAGGAGAGGGTACTTAAGTCTTTGCAATCGCATCAAACTCCAACGTTAATTAATGCTGACAAACATGGGGATACGAGACGCACATGCTTACATACGTGGTGCTCTTTGGGACCCCCGATCATGAGATGTAGCTAACTGCCCTGTTCGGGGGGGGGGGGGGGGGGGAACATATAACCTGCTTTGCTCTTTGCTGGAGCAGATCGTCGTGCCGATCATCGTTATGGTCGTCGTCTTCATCTTCTTGTTCTTCGTCGTGGTTCTTGATGGGGAACGTCTGTGCCAGGTGATGCTTCAACTAAACGGCTAAGATCATCTTGTCAAAGGATCAGATCGTTTTGGGTCATTAGAGTCCTACATCCTTTCTATTTTATCATACAAGTTTCTATTTTCGGGCTCTTTATTTGGGTTCGTATTCGTTCATCTGACTTTGTATCGTATCATTGTTTTATATCAACACGGTTTTTGTGATAATGTGCACCTTAGAACTGGTAACTAACTTTCCGTGAATCTCATCCCTAATGTTTCCAACCAGCAAAGTTTAACCTCAAGCGTGTTGATGTTATCTCTCATGATACGTCAAAATATAAGTTCTTTGTGTTTTGAAATCCCCATCGTTTATTCTTCAAAAGGTTGGGCGCACCAAACTGTGTTGATGTTATCTCGGTAAGGCTATGGATGGTCGTGATTTCAAAACACCAAAAAAATGTGTTTTGACGTATCACTAGATGCAGGGGCAGAACCAAAAATTTAAACTAAGGTGGGCAGAAATGCATAGTAAAAAAGAAAATTAATTTTTATAAAAATATACATATGTAAAATACAAAAACATGTATACATATATCGAATACTAAAACAAATATTAAAAGATCACATACACAAAAATAATACAGACCTTAATCAATATTTAAAAAATACAAAAATATCTAATTAATATCCATCTCATTCAAATTTTAAATGCTAATTAAAAAAAGCACAAAAAATCCTAAACCCTAGTTATTAAAATGCAACTATTTAAGTAAAAGTAAAAAAACCAAAATTATAATACTAACAAACAACATTTTTAATTTTATATGCTAATTGAAAAAAATCATTGTAAAAAAACTAATTAAATACTAATTAAAAAACCACCAAAAATCATAATCCTAAAAACTGTCATGCTGAAAGAAGAAGAAATCAGACGATGGTGATCCCGACCAGGTCAGCCAGACGAATCAAAAGCAAAATGGTGAATACATGGCGGTCTTGAACACTTAGACTCTCTCACCAACCGATACAGTTCAAACAAAGGGATTGAAGAAACGAGTTAATAGAGGTGGAGTACGTGAAGGGGAATCTCCTCAACAGAAGAGCCTTCGACACCTCTGCCTTTTTCTTTTATTTTTACAATAATATAACTGAGACCCAAAAGAAAAAAAAAAGGAAAAAACCTAAAATAACGTAGATGGTACTCACTTTTGGCCCAGACTAGAGAAATAGGTTAAACTAAGGTTGGCAATCGGGTCGGGTTGGCGGGTTGGGTTGACGGGTCGTGCCGGCGGGTTAGCATACCTCAACACCAACCTGACCTGTTTATTAAATGGGTCGGCTGTGGCAAACACGAACTCGACCCATTTATTAAACAGGTAACCCGACATAACACGGTTAACCCATTTAATAAACGGGTCGGGTCAGGTAAACGGGTTGGCGGATCGGGTTCAGGGTTTTACATTGAAAAGTTTACGGGTTGGCAGGTTAGCGGGCGGGTTGGCGAGTCGGGTTCGGGTAAACATTAAGGAATTAATATTGACGCAATACATATTTTCTTTGTGTGGCTAACTAATTTTAGTCACCTACAGTTTTTTTTTTCAATAATTCAAAATGATGTCAGCTAATGAAGATAAAGAAAATAGAAATAAATTGTTAAATTCACATAACCTAAAGAACTGCTCTTCCAATGTTGTTTCCCAACAGAAATTTCCCATGGAGTCTAGAGGTATGGTGTCAGAACAGGACTACTTGGACAGACAATGCAACCACACAATCAAGAAAATCCAGACACTTAGTCCAAAATAAGGCCAGGTTGGAACATCCAAAAGCCATATTTCTTGGACACCAATGTGTCCGGTGCCAGAAAGGTAAAGATGTGTGCAGAAATAGTCAAATCTGTGCAACACAGTGTATTGAAACAATTAACCAATTTAGCGTGTACCTCTGTGACAAATATCGAGAGATTTTATAAAAAAATCTTGATATATCGCGATAAATTGCTTGAAAGTTTAAAACGATAATTTCTCGCGAGATTTTCAAACCGTGACAAATATTGTGATATTTATATCTTTAAAAGATATTTATCGTTAAAAACACCCAAGATTTTTATTTTTAAATGTGTTTTATTTATATTTTTTATAAAAATTATTTTGTATATTTTTTTATTTTATTTTTTATTCTCGATATTTTGCCCAAAAAAAAAGAAAGATTTATGAAAATTTTCAAATTCTCGAGTTTTTTTCCTGCCAAAATTTTGCCGTTTTTAACTTTTGTCACTATGGCGTATTCTACACACTCTTGGCAGAAAAGAAACGGAATTGATAAGTTAAACCCTAACGAACTAGTGCCCTCAATAAGAAATTAGTTTAAAACCAAAACATGAAGCAAACATGTGTTGCTAATCATTACCAAGGCAATTACGTATCTCATTGATGTACAAAAAAATTTATAAAAAAAAAATCTAGGGATCCTTCCAATCACAAGCATGTAAAATCTACAAAGGAAGAGGGTAATATTTGGTAATAAAAGTTTCCATGATTAGATTTTGAATAAATCAATCTCACACAAAATTTCCCTTTTGGATCCTGTGGTCATAGGGTCTCACACTAGAAACTCAATAGACATGGGATTGGTAAGCTTATTATGAAACATAGTTATATGATTTATTGAGCTTATTATGAAACATAGTTATATGATTTATAAACTCTTGTTTATGAAATGGTTATAGAGGAGGTTGCTGGATTCTATGGAGCACTATCTTTAATTAGCGGTCGATTAAATTCAATATCACTAGTGCCTATAAATGAATACCATGGCTATGTGTTCAGTAAGGCATAGAGAGTTATGTGCTAAGTGAATGGATTGTGAAGAGCCCCAAAGTTAAAGATGAGCTGGAATAATGTTTTTTTACATATATAGATAAAGTTTGAATCTTTTTTCTAGCACACTTTCGATCCAATGACTAAATCCATATCGAATTTTAAAACCATCGATCCTAACATTAGTATTAGAGTCATGTTGATGATCCCTTTCATGTGAACACAAGGATTGTCAGATTTTGTTGATCAATCGGATCACTATATCCATAGCTAGGGATGGCAGTGGACCGGGGCGGGGGACAAGGTCTCTACCCCTGTCCTGTTTTGAAATTTGAACGTTCATCCCCGCCTCCATCTCTGCACGGGGATGGATTTTAACCTCCACCCATGCCTTCATCCCCATTTCATGTCCTCCACCCTCTTTTCATGACTCATTCGTATTAGAGTCATGTTTGTTATTTTTTCTAGAACTACCTTCTAACATTTTTATTTTTTTTGAAAAGTGCTTTTGGTTTGCATAATACATCCCAAAACTTTATCCAAACAGTTCTCGATCTGGATTAAATCAAGTCAGTACAGGTAGATTCTTATAAACCTATTTGGATACATAAATTTCATTTGAACCCACTTAAGATCTGTTTTGGATCTCAATCCAGATATGAAAGAGGAATCTTATGAAAATGACTAAATCATTTCTAAAATAATTGCATTATTAAAAATACAAGGTTACTTTTTCAGGTCACAAAAGTCTTTTGAACTTGGAAGGAATTGAAAAGACAAACACCTTTTTTATTTAAATTAAGTTTATAAAGCTAGCAAAGTTAAATTTTGACCTCAAAAATTAACCTTTCATTTTTAAAAACTGTTATTATTTTGAAAGTATTAGGTTGAATTCATCTAAAGTAAACACAACTAGTTTAATGTTTATATATATATATATATATATATATATATATGATTGCCTTTTAATGCTTACCTGGTAAGTTAGACTTGTGAATGTCACCAAGTTCACGGGATATCATAAGTTTTGAAACCTATGCCTAATGCTTGTTGCCATAAGTTTGGCTCGCCTCGTCGGAATTCGTTGCCGATTCGGCAGTCGTCGTCCCTTTGGTGAAGCGATTGAAGGCATCGATACACTCTTTTCCTTCTTTCCATCCGTGCTTGATAGGAGTTAAGGTTTAGTGGGGGGTAGGGTTGGGGTTTAGAGGACGGTTACAAAGAAGGGCAAGCTGTCCAAGGCCTCTGAATCAATCAAGGAGGATGGTCACGAGCACCATGACAAGGAGCTCGTCCTCTCCATTGAGAAGCTGCAGGAGATACAAGATGAGTTGGAGAAGGCAACCTCTCTCTCTCTCTTTTACTGTTGATAAATGTATGTGGCCATTACCGATAGTTGTTGTTTTTCATTCACTGGGTTGGGTGGTCGGTAATTGACATACTGGTCGATCACCCACAGGACAAAAATCACAATTGTTTTTTTTTTTGTACTTGGCTTTGCACGTTTCTGTAAGTATCTATGTAAGTTTCTTTGTTTGTTTGGCACTTTGATGATCAAAGGACCAGAAGTAAAAGAGAATGAGTATTTGGGTTTGTTTTGGAGAATTTGTGCATTATTTGTGGAGGAAATCAAATCAAACGTTATGGGTTTTTACATAGGAAGATTATGTGCAATGCGTATTTGCTAACTGTAATTTGTCCTCTTATTGTTGTTTGGACAAATGGATTCTTTTAGTATCATTTTGTTCGGTTTGTTCTGTTTCTGAATGCCCACAGAATGATATTGAACCCTTCTAATTCGTCCTCTTTGTGAATGCCAGTTGATTCTTAGTGTGGTGCTCCATTGTGTGAAATTTGAGAAGTTGGTGGATTATTGGTTGCATGCATTCACATAGCGTAATTCACATGGTGTGATGCCAATTGTAGCTTCTCGGCGAGAGTGCCATGGGGGCAAGGACATGAGGCTGGCGAGGCATGACAACATCAAGCGGTTCCTCTGTATCGCCGGTCCAAACCCGAGTATGGGTCAAAAAAATCGTTGGGAGAGAATTCCATCATTTTTGTTGGTAAATAATTTTGGGGTTTTATTTTTAAAATTTCTTAATATTTTGTTGGTAAATGATTTTAAATTATTTTTTAGTTTTTCATAATAAACTTGTTAAAACATGTAAAATGGTGGGTGGATCGGGTAATATGATTCAAAATTAAGTAATCCAACAACGGACATTTTAAATACAGCATCTGAGTACGGTCCAAACAAACATTGAACACTACAATAAAAATGTTAATTAGCGACGGACTTTATCTAAAGCTAATCCATTGTTAAACGGATTTGCAATGGATTACCATCGGATAGAGTCCATCGCAAATTCTTGATCTCTAATTAGCGACAGAACTGATCTGTCTCTACTTCCGTCACTAATTTGCGACGGATAATCGACAGACATGATCCGTCATGAATTCGTCATTAAATTTGGATTTGCAACGGATAAATATTCATCCATAATCCGTCGCTAAATTGGTGACAGATATTAGTGATAAATAATATTTGTCGCAAAATATAAAAAAATAAAGATTAAAAAATTCCTTGCTCTTTTCTTTTTCCATTTAGGGTTTATGGTTTTTGGTCTCAACCCGCGTTGTTGCCGCCAGATCCGCCTGCGTCGATTCTCTCGCCTCACGGATCGAGCAATTGGCCTATATCTGCCACGGGATCCTGGAGACACTAACGATCTGAAATGGGTTGTCGACGACCTAAGGGAACGAGCAGAGCCAAGAGATGAAGACAAATCATCACCAACAGACCTCTCCAACTCGGTGGTCTTGCTGGAATCGATGGAGAAGTGCTCGTCGGGGAGCTCCTCATCGATCTGCAGTAACGAGGGAAGCGATGGCCAGACGCAAAGGTGCGACGCAGGTGCGTTGAGGCCCGCAAGGCATCGGCGAAGCAGGCTGAGATGATCGAGTGGTGGTGGAGGGAGCTCAGTCAGGACTAGTGAGAGCTCCTATCGACGGGTGTTCTCAGTCTCATTATTGTCATTGGTGAGGGTGAGGGGTTGCGATCATGCCCGATACTGAAACTCGTGGAGCCATGAGATTGTCGAGAGAGCAGCAGTGGGTCTGACCGGAGTATAGCCAGGCGTAGGCGCAGTTGCACTCGTAGGTCTGGCCGGAGGAGAGGATGATAGGGTCTGCCTTATGCGATCGGGACACCAATGATGGGGAACCAAGAGATGGTGTTGTACTTATATAGGTTTGAGGTGCACGACGCTTTGTGCTTTGATTGGTAGAACGCTGTCGCACACGGATTGCCAACTTGGCAACCAACTACAAGTTAGCGACGGATTAGCGCTAGAATTTTTTCATCGCTAATTAGCGACGGATTAATGATAAAATTTTTTCGTCACAAATTCACGATGGATAAATTTTGCCGCTCATCCGTTGCTAATTTGCTATAGATTTTGAGACGAATTATTTATGTTGTTAATTCGTCGCTAATTTCAAACGAATTTTGAGACAGAATTTATCCGTCGCTAAATTCAATTTTAAGAATGACTAGTTTTCTCTAGCTAATCCATCGAAAATTTATGATGAATTATTTCCGTCACTAATTAATATTTTTCTTGTAGTGATAATAGTTACAAAATATCCCCTAAAAGGTTTCAAAGTCATGATACCTTGTCAACTTGATCATGACATTCACACATCACCTCTACCAGGTGAGTGGATCCCTTGTAGTCCTTGTCAGCCATGGTTGTCATTCCTGGTAGCATAAGATTCTGTGGCATTTTTCATGGAGCCTGCTGCTTTGTTTTTTTTTGGACAAGAAACGGCCATGGTGAGTTTCGAACACCAGACGTGGAGATGTGTCCTTCTCTTGCACCAGCTCTTACGGTCTTACCAGCAAATCAGCTCTTGCATACATTTCCAATGGGCTTTATAGTTTAGTCTGTTGGATGGATTTCTTCAAGCATATTAATGCTTTTTGTGGGTGAGCCGTCCCACATCCTTTATCACATTCGCAATCACATAGAAAACCAGCCACTTTTTATACAGAGGCGCTGCATGCTTTGGCATCCAGCTCCACTGTTGATGACCATCCATCTTGACATTTGTCAAGATGAACACCACACCCATCTCCAGAAATGGTAAGATGGGTGGCTGTTAAGCATATCGATGCATGCCCACCACGCAGACACGCTGCATATAATGTGTACACGTAAAAAATATGCAAAGGTTGTTTGGTGGATTCTTACAATCCAGTGTGAGTTTTCCTTGACACTTTCCCAGGTAACCCATGTGGTTGCCGATTTGGGCTATGTCACAAAGACACGTTGACACGAGGACGTGACACACATTCGACCTGTAATTTCATTTTTTTTAACGAAAAATAAGGCTAGGGTTGTAACCTGATCAGGTTCAGGTCGAGTATTATCAAACCCAATTTTGAATCCGGGACTAAAAGTATTGGACGCATGTGTCGGTGTCTGCGTCTGAGTGTGTCCGTTCGTGTCATGAGGACACGCTACCAGAATTGTATGTCCCTATGATAGATTTGGGAAAAGGTGTGCTCTTTGTCCCAGGTTTGACTCCCACCGAGTATGCGGGCCTTGTTCTTGTGCAAAATGCAGTGTGCTTGCTTTTCGCTAGAGAGACAAAAAATGCATTGTTTCCTCCTGATTCTAGTGCATCACCTGCATTATTCTTGTTTGACTGACCCTCCTAACGATTTCAAGCTTCTTGGTCATTCTTCTTTTGTTTCCTTGTGGTGACAAACTATGTGCATTCCTGTTAGCCAGGCTCAAGGAACATGTTAATAGCAGCAGTAGTGCCGGCTAGGGGTGTCAAAAGGATATGGCATGACCCAGTTTGGGGTCCATACCGGATCCAGTAGAATCTGGGTTTGGTAATAAAGGAAGAGATTCAATCAACAAAACCAAGTGGGACCCACAGGATCCGATTATTATGCCGAATTGGGCGTCGTTTATGAAAATATATGTAGATATCACATTTTAAGGCAGTTGGATCTGGATTTGGTTTTTGCTGATCCCCATCTGACTCATATACAATTATGAGTAATGACTAGATCCAAACAGAGTCTGACCCGTTTACATACCTATTTACAGGCTATGAACCGGATCTAATTTAAGTTATCCTTATAGCACTGGCATTTGGTTTTTCGTACGGTAGGTTCCGTCAGACTCAAATCTGGCTCAGTACCGGCATCTTAGAGTTGGATCTGGGTCTGCTGAAGGTTCAAGCAATGCATTGACACCCTTGTTAGCAGTAGTTATCCACATGGGGTTTGCTTAGGTTTTGTGTGAATGTGAATTCACTCTCTTATCTATGGGACAAGATTGAATACTGCATTGAACTTTTGTATGATACAATTCAAACACCATTTATCACAGGAAGCTAAATATCATAAAGAGGGTGTTCTAAATTTAGCTTTAAAATGCTTTTGCTAATGATGTTTGATCCAATCAGGGGCAAAACCAACCACTCCATAACTACAACACCCTAAGATAACTGGACCTAGGAACATGAATGGAAAACTACCAACCTGATGTCGATTGCCTCCATTCTAATCCATAGTGTAATAATGGGTCTGGATTGGAGGGGTTCCAGTCCTATCCTGTAGTCCCTAGAACTAATTCTTGACCTCATCCAGCATGTTAAACCATGGGTGCCAGGTGAAATTAAGGTTGGGGATGTCAATCTGAATATCTAATTAAAATCTGATATACCTCATGAACAACAACACATTGGCAAGCCTCTATTTAGGGATGGTAGTGGACCGGGGCAGGGGCGGGGGACAAGGTCTCCATCCCCGCCCCGTCTCAAAATCCAGACCTCCATCTCCGCCTTTGTCTCTGCACGAGTTTGGATTTTAACCTCCATCCCAGTCTCATGTCCTCCAACCCCGGTCCAAACGGGGGCGAACAACCCCGTTTTCCCTCGGTCCATTGCCATCGTTGGGGCGGAAGAAAGTGTAAATCCATTTGTGCCTCCATTCCCGCACGGGTTTTGATTTTAACCTTCATCCTCGCCTTCATCCCTGTTTCATGTCCTCCGTCCTCGGTCCAAACGGGATGAGGCAGGGCAGGGCCCCGTTTTCCCCGATCCACTGCCATCCCTACCTCTATTGGAGAAACCCTTAAAGTCCCTCTGGCCCATCACTGATTATACTCACTTTGATCTTGGGGATTAATTCAAACTCGTGACGTCTTGTCAATTCTCCTTATGGGCAATGTTGTTAGTATCAGTATTGGCCTAGAATCGTTGGGCCAACCATTCAGATGTATCGGCCGATTCGAGATACTCAAGTGAATCATTTTATCTTGACCAAAAAATAATAAAAATATTACATGTTAATCATAACATGACACATGTTAAAACCATTAAAATAATATTAAAAAAAGTTTTATTAAATAAAAAATAACTGATATCGGCTGGCACACACCGACTGGCATTGCTTGTGGGTAAATAGATAAGCTCCCTCCAATGGTCAAATTTAAAACTGATCGTGCCATGTATTTCAACATTTCGAATTTGATCGTATCACCAAGAAATCAATGATAGCCAACAACAATGGCAAAAATAATTGCATTTTTTTTCATGCTGGTGGAAACAAATACACATGTATTCAAAGTCTCTCAATCAGCACTCCTAATTAATGTGCGTGTTTGCATCAGGACCACTACTTGACATTCTCTTGACCCTAAACTAGACCGACCTACTGCACCTACACCAAATCCCCACCAATAAGAGCCATTCGTACTAGGGTTCGAATCCCTCTCTCCAAGACCAGTTGGGAGTAGATTCTCAACCTTAGACACCAAAAAATAAAGTGTGTTTTTTTTTTAAGCAGAAAGTAATTAGCCTCACCCACACGGTACGGCCGAGTCGCTTCTCTCCTCGAGAACCAGTTCTCTGACAACTATCCATCGGGTCGATGTATCCAATAACCAACTGGGTTGTCGACACGTGGCCAATCTCCTCACACGTTCTGCGGAAGACTCTCCCTCCCATTGGCAGCTTGCACCCACCGACCCTTCTTCTTCTTCTTCTTCTTCTGCTGTAATGCAGGAAGAAGAAGCTCCCCACCAACGGAAATCCAATGCTCCCTTGGGAGACGCACGCTTCTCAAGGGCCCAACCCTCCTCAACTCCAGCCCAGTCGTTGTATTTGACAAACTCGTGCTCCAGCAGCATCTCAGCCGTCCACCTCCTCTCCGGGTCCCTCTGCAAGCATTTGCTCAAGAAATCCTTCCCCTCAGAAGACAACCGAGAAGGGATCTCCGGCGACTCGCGGCTCGCTCCGATCTTCAGCAACAGCCCTGCGGCGATGCTCACATTGTCTCCGGCGGCCGGAATTCTCCACGCTGGCTTCCCGGAGAGCAGTTCGACGACGGTGCATCCAAAAGACCAGATATCGGATGGCGCCTCGACCTCATCTCCAGAGACGGCTTCGGGCGACATGTACATTGGCGTTCCCCGGATCAAATTCCTGCCTGGTGGTTTCTCCCCGGCGCGCTTAGCCAATCCGAAGTCTGCGATCTTGATGCCGGAATCAGAGGAGGGATCCAGGAGGATGTTCTGCGGCTTGATGTCGCAGTGGACGAAGCCATTGCAGTGGATGAAAGCCAATCCTTCGAGGATCCTTCGAGCGAATCCACGAACGATCTTTTCGTCGAGATGACGGCCAGGTGATCGCCGGAGGCGATCGGAGAGTGCACCGCCGGGGACGTACTCAAGAAAGAGATTATAGAAGATGGTGCCGGACTCGAAGGTGAGGTCATGGCCGAGGCATCGGATGAGAAGTGGGGAGTGGAGTTGTGTGAGGATGTGGGCCTCGTTTTGTAGGGAAGCAGAGTGGGAGAAGGTGCAGGATTTGACTGCAAAGATGGAGGGAAGAAGAGGATGACTGGTGGTGGTGGTGGTGGTGGTGGCGGCGAGGCTTATGATTCCGAAGGTTCCTCTGCCGATCGTCTCTCCTCTCACCCACTTCATAGTCATACTCTTCTCTCTCTGCTGTTGCTCAACGCACAAGCAAACTTAATTAGAAAGTTGCCTTCTTTAAATAACTGGAACTTCAACGGGTCCACTGAGATATCTTGATGGTTAGGTTAGCCTAGGGGTCTCGGGTTCGAATCCAGTTGGCGTTATCAGTTTACCACCCAGCTTGCATATAGAAAAATAAATAAATAAATGAAATGTCTAAACCCCTCCATAACAACAACGACAATTATAAAGGTAAAAACAAATAGTAGTTGAATTGATATTACAATTAAATATTCATTTTCCATAACAATAAAAATTAAAAAATGTCAATCGAACTCAAGTCACCATATCGGGTCATACCCCTATCTTTGTGATATAGTGAATTATATTTGAGAGGTTACCCTTTTGTGACGGTCTATTTATGGTAATTAATTACCAATAAAAGTTCTGTTTTTGGTTTAATAAATAAGTTCTATTAGGAATCAATGAGGGTGTGCAGAAATTGGAGATATCAAAACGCTGGGATTGATCGTATGGCCCCACCATAACGAACACACGTGTGACTTCAAACTCAATTCAAAGCCCCTCACGTTTCCCTCGTGGGAATATACTCTCAAGGGGAATGAACATCGTGCCTCCTTCTCCTCTCACCAAACGCACGGAAGAGAGCAACAACACCACCTTGATGTGTACATAAGAGCTGTCAATGGGTCGGATCAACCAATTGTATTGTTGTTTAGATCCGAACCCGACACAATTTGGTCTTTGTGGTTTCAGTCAACCCGTCCTTCGGACTGGATAGTATGGTCCTAGCCTGGTCTCCAGTGGATCTGGTAGTCTCATCCGACCAACAACCTGAACTCAAAGTAGATTAAAAAAACAAACGAAAATCAAGCTCCTTGTACGTGAAAAAAGATCTGAATCTGTATTAGAACCAACCTAAAATAATAATATGAATCTAACCCAAACCCAAAATTCATCTTAGCAACTGAACCGAATGCTGACTTGGATCCTATTTTAAGGATCGGAATCCAAAATTAGCATGTTGGGTTGGGGCCAGATGTGAGATTATACCACACCCATTTGCGCCCCTGCAATCAACTTAATCGTCCATTAATAGCCTTTCAAGGGAAGGACATAAACGTTTCTCATCCTCTTTATTTATTACGTTTCTCCTCTGTATTTATTTATGATGTGGAACCCTCGCCAAGAACTAACATTTAATGGGTCTGCCCTCTGGGGTTTCAACCCGTTGGGTTTGGTTTGAACCGAGTTGAAAGGAGACCCAAACCTGATTTGAGATAATAATACCAGATCCAGACCCAGGTGAAATCAGACCCACCATAAGAGAAATCATACCCAGATCCTTTAATTACATGAACTAGACCCTTACTATACCCGGTAAAATAATATATATTTTTATCTTTTTTACATTTAAAATTTATGAATTTTAGTCAGAATTTGGGTCGGGGTTGGGTTCGGGTTTCTAATGAAATTTCACAAACCATACATGACTCCATATATTAATCGTACCCTTCACATCAGACTTGAATTCTAATCGGACCTTATTTATCGCCAAACCTATAGGGTTTGGTACAGGTCGGGTCTGGGTCAAATCCGACCCATTGAAGCCCCTACCAGCCCTCGTGAGGTAAACCATAGACGAGGGTCATCAACAAACAAGCCCTTGTGTCACGACCTTTTTTTTTCGTATTTCTCATCTTGCGCGGAGAGGGAGTTTGGCAGGGTCATGCGGCACACAACTTATGTTAAAGGCGAGGAGCTACGTAAGCCTAACGAAAGCGGATTTGAGGCAGTGCATATTTCACGCACGCTTAACACATCAAAATTATCTTAAGCAGCAGTGTTAAACTGGTCAGTAGTGTGGCGATGCCAAAGCCATAACCCAATCAATATAACGACATGGATCACCGGTGACGAATAAAGTGTGTCACATTCTCTTCCACTAGAACAATCTCGATGTCTTCATCAGTACTTCACCGATTAGGAGGACACTACAAGAAAGACGTTAATTAGCGACATAAATAATTCATCATAAATTTACGATGAATTAGCTAGAGAAAACTAGTCATCCCTAAAATTAGAATTAGCGATGGAAAAATTCTGTCTCAAAATCCGTCTTTAATTAGTGATGGAAAAATTATGTCTCAAACTCCGTTGCAACTTCACGATGAATGAGTGACAAAATTTTTTCATCGCTACTCCGTCGCTAATTGGCGACGGAATATGAGACGAAATTTTTTTGTTGATAATCCGTCACTAATTTCCCCCGTAAAACCCTAATGCAAGCCCCTTTTTTTCCTTTTCTTTTTCATTCCTCGCACGCAGTCGTCGCCCGAGTTACTTCTTCCCTCAATCCATCTCTCTCGCCACCGTGTGCCATCACCGACTACCGACCCCGAACCCTCACTCACCTTCCATGAACCCTCTCTCCTTTCGCCGACCGTCGTGTGCCGCCGCCAACCACCGACCGTCGTGTGCCGCCGCCAACCACCAATCGTCGTGTTACTTATTCCCTCACTTATATTATCAAACCCTCTCCCTCGATCATCGATCGTCAACCGTCGACCATCGAGTTCTCTCCTTTGATTGGACTCTGAACCATCTCCCTCGCTCGACTCTCATAGTTGAACCCTCATTCACCTCTCTAGGTAACCTCTCACTCCCTCTCTCTTTCTCCTGTGTCTTTTTCTTCTACTTCTCTTTCTTTTTTGTCGACCGACAGGGGCCTGTTGTTCTTCCCTACCGGCAAACCATGGCCAACCGGTAGAGGCTAAAGCCCCTGCCAGTTTTTCTGACAGGTCGGCAGGGGAGACACCCTCTGCCGCCTGTGAAAAAAAAATCAACAAGGGCTTTGGGCCCCTGCCTCGTTCCTTCCGGTCGACAGAGGCTTTGCCCCTACTGCCTGTGTGCTTTCGGCAAGCGGGGGCAAGGCAGTTGCCCCACCGGTTCCTTCTTTTTCTCCAGGAAGGGGTCAAGTTCCCTTCCTATCTTTTTTTTCTTGGTTTTGAGGGAAGGGCTCATCCCCTTTCCGTTTCTCCCTATTCGTAAAGGAGGGGCCAAGACCCCCTCCCTCTTCTCCATGTCTACATTTTCTTCGGTTTTGAGGGAGGGGCTCAGCCCCCTCCCATTTGTCCTTCTTCTTAAGGGAGGGGTCGAGACCCCCTCCCTGTTGCTTGAGTTACGAGGGAGGGGTTCGGTCCCTCCCCTGTTCCTTCTTTGTTTTTATTCGATCGACAGGGGGTGGAGCCCCCTAACCTTGGTTCTTTCAGTCGGCAGAGTGCGGAGCCCCTTCGCCCCCTGTCCACTTTGTTTCTTCGGTCGGCAAGGGCTCTGCCTCACTACTGTTGTCTTTTCTCATCGGGCAGGGAGGGCAAAGCCCCTACCTGAGTGGTTCTTCTGCCGACAAGGAAAGTGGGCTCTACCCTCTGTCATGTTTCCCTTTCGTCAGGCAGGGTATGGCGAAGCTCACTACCTGTGTCTTTATCTTTGGTCGGCAGTCTTTATCATTGCAGGTGAATAGCAGAGCAAAATGCGCGATGCTTAATGCTAAACATCGCATGCGGCTTAAAATGCCATGCAAAAAGAAAGAAGAAAAATGCAAATGCAAAAACATGCAAATCGAGTAAATACCCGTGATGAGTAAGTGATGCAAGCACATCACATGTTATTTACTTTCTTGGATGCAACACTTTCTTACTCACACACTCACTTAATTGTGGATATCTAGGACTGTTTTGTTGGAGTTTGGAGATCCTATTGAGCATGATTTGAATGTATGGGAATAGAAGTGCTCTTATTTTTGTAGTTTGGATTTCATGCTAGAAATGGTAGTAGTTAGTGAAATATTGGAGTGTGTTTGCCGCAGATACATGTTTGACATTGTTGTGATATGAATGATTGAATGTATTGCAATGTTTGATATGATTATACATGTTTGCATGGAGTTATTTTGGATTTAATTATGCATTCTATGTGAAATTGTATCATGAAAACATGCTTAAATTGAATGTATCATGTTTGTGAATGTGATTTCATCTTTCTAAATATCCTTTTGATGTGTGTAAATATGATATGATGGTGTTACACACAAAAATATTGAATTATCAATGCATGCATAATAGTTCATGGAGTTGCATTTTATGTTAAACATGTTTGTGGTAGAGAGGGGAAGAAAATTTGTGTATTAACTAAAACAAAAAAATTGCTCACCAAACAAGAATTTCTAACAGATTTGTAAACCACATAGCATTCTTATGATTCTATTTTAACTGGTTAGGATAATATCCATAACATCATAGGACAAAATGGTTGCAAACCGTGAATGAATGTATCGTAGGACAACTGATAATGAGGTATCGATTGAATATATGGATGGTGTTGACAGTTTTATTAAATTTGCAATGACAAGTGTCAATACAGTGGATCCCATAGGTCGGATCAGGTGTCCCTGCACGATGTTTAAGAACAATCGATTTATAGAATCTCATGACATTAGATATTACCTATACATGAAGGGTTTTGTGAGTGGTTATCAGAATTAGACGCGAGGCAGGTGTGGCAGAAGGTGGCTATCAGTCGATTTGCCGACATGCTGCATAATATGAAGACTGCAGTAATAAAAGCATCTGGTGGGATAGATGATCCACTGCAGTATAAGGGCCATGACCCTTCTACTATCTTGATAGATTATTGAGATGCAATGTGCGACGAGTAGGCAAGCCATGAATTTTGAAACCGCTCAGCAAAGGCTGCACAAAATCGAGCGAAGATGTCTGATGCCCATCTACACACAGGTGGATCTAGAACTTTTGGGAGCCATTAGAAGAAAATGGTAACTCATCAATATATATTGGCAAATTTATAAGTATTTTTGCTTACTTTTTAATTGATTTTTTTATCATTTAACATTGCAGGAAGCTAAAAAAGAAGACATTGTGACTTACAAGGATGTGTTTGTTGAAACACATAAACATAAGAGCACAGGAGAGTTTGTATCAGAGAAGACGAGAGTGACAACGGTGTGTATTTATTGTATTAATAAACATTGTAATATAAAAGTTATCATGAATTACATTATCATAAACTTTGTAATTTTTAATTATTATTTCATACTGTAATCATTACTTTGTAGAAGTCATACTAGTAGCAGATGGTAGAGCAATATGGCGTTGACTCTACTCAGCATCCGCCTTTTGATCCTATAGCATGGGTGACTGCAACCGGTGAACCCAAAAAGAGTCGTGTGTTCAAGTTTGGGAGTAACATGAACACCACACAAGTCATTGCCTCCTACAGTCAGGGCTCTCAGAGTTCTCCCGCTAGCATCAACTCCTATCATCTGATTGACCCTATTGTTTCTTGGAATGGTGTATGTCACCTTCTTTAGGACACAATGCATGACGTTTTACATGAAGTCATTCTCAACCTTGTCCATAATGAGTTGTGCAACTTTTTTCGGGATAGGAGAACTTCGTCTGCATTCAACATGGGCTCTGATGCCCGTCAGGTAAAAAGTTTCATGTCATTTGTTTCATGTTGTTAGATTTCAAGTTAGTATATGCATGATTGAATACATATATGCATGATTGAATCACTATATTTTTTTATTAATAGCATTAGAACACATGTATGCATGATTAAATCACTATGAAAGTTTTTTGACAACTTTAGAATACATATAAGCATCATTTCGTCACAATGAATTTTTTTTGACTGCCTTATAACACATATATGCATGATTTAATCACTATGAAAGTTTATTGACAACCTTAGAATACATATAATCATGATTTCATCACTATGATTTTTTTTATTGCCTTATAACACATATATGCATGATTAAATCACTATGAAAGTTTTTTGACAACCTTAGAACACATATAAACATGATTTCGTCACTATGAAAGTTTTTTGACTGCCTTATAACACATATATGCATGATTGAATTACTATAAAAGTTTTTTGACAACCTTAAAACACATATAAGCATGATTTCATCACTATAAATTTTTTTTGATGGACTTATAACACATATATGCATGATTGAATCACTATGAAAGTTTTTTGACAACCTTAGAACACATATAATCATGATTTCATTGCTATAAAAGTTTTTTTACTGCCTTATAACACATATATGCATGATTGTGATACATAACACATTTATTTGGCAGCCTTATAAACCATATATGCATGCTTGAATCACTATGTTATTTTTTTGACAACCTTACAACACATATCTACATGATTGAATCACTATGAAAAAAAAATTTGTCAGCCTTAAAACACATATCTGAATTCTGTTAATATCCTTAATTTATTGTTAGTCTATGTGTCATTCAGCCATGTTACTTTGATTGCCTTAAATTATTTATTTCATTATATTTTGTTTATCAATACTAACATTTTGATTCTCTTGTAGGATGCTGAAGATGATCAGCGTAGAGGAGCTGATGGAGGCATGGATAAATGGGTAGATTGAGATAATGAAGCGGATGATGCTCTGAATCTTGGCGATGATTAGATTTATATGTTGAATTTGTTTCACGTACTTGTTGTGTCAAGCGAAACTCTTTGTATATGTTCACTTAGAACTAATTAGAACTTGGCGAGGATTATAGTGGGTTGTTAAATTTGTTTTACTTATAACTTGTGTTAAATTTGTTTCACTTGCGTTGTATATGTATTTTTTATGTGTACTTTGTTTTTTATATATAGGTTATATAAATTGTATAACGAGATTCTTTTTTATATTTATATTTCAAATAAATTTTTTTTATTTTTTTTTATTTTATGACGAATTAACGATGAACAATATCCGTCATTAATATTTGTCACCAATTTAGCGATGGATTAGGGACGGATATTTATCTGTCTAAAAAACTGAATCAGTCGATGTTTTAGGACGGAATGTAATATGTCGCGAATCCATTGATAAATTGGCTACAGAATTTAGCGACGGATATGTATCCATCGTTAAATTTTAGCGATGGATTATCGACAGATATGTATCTATCGCAAAACCAAATCAATCCTTATTTAGTGATAACGATGAATCATGACATTTGCTAATCTATCACGAATTAGCGACAAAAGCAGAGGCAGATCAGTTCTATTGCTAATCAACGACCAGGAAATTGCGATGGATTTTATCCATCGCTAAGCCATCGCTAAACGGATTGGCGACAAATTTGTGATGGATTATTATCGGATAGTGTCTGTCGCTAATCCGCAGAATTCTTGTAGTGGGAGATTGAAGCTACCATAAAGTTCTTGATAACGATCAAGGCAAACCCACTATGGAGTGTGGGAATCGTTACCCACGAAGTTATGCGATGTGGACAAGCTGCCATAAAGTTCTGAGATTGGATGTAGTCCAGTCCACCGAGCACAGTGGGCATTTTTTAACCCACAATGACCCATTAAGCAGAGCAACACGCCCACAAGCAACTCATGGCCCAAAAGATCGTAGCAGCGTGGGTCAAAAAAGTGATGTTGTTCTTGAGCAGATGAGTTGGTCCTTCGACAACTGATGGTCCTTTGAGGAGGGAATGCATAGTGTCAACTTTTTCTAGCGAAGTATAACTAACAGGTTGTGAGTGATGTGTCTTCATAGTTCACTCATATGCACCAATGAGCGAAGGTTTGGCCTCTGAAGGGTGTAGCACACAGTGTTTGCTCCGTGAACACGAGAGGATTGATGAAGTTTCTTGATACTTGCATCATTCGAGTGAAGGTGAATATTCTTGAGATGATCATTGAGGTGTGTCACTATGTCTTGTTGCAAGGATAAAATGCCAATAGCTGGCAATTTTAATGATATCATTTGTGACCCGGTATAAGGTAGTTGAAAAACCGATGGAGTAAAGATGAACCAAATAGATAATGTTGATGATGAGAAACCTGCAGAACCTAATAATCAATGAGTGTGTGCTATACTAAGGCAAGGTATTGAATAGACAAACTGAGTGTGGGGAGAGGAGAGGCATTTTGACAAGTTTTTCTCATAGAGAATGTGTATAGAATCAACTAATTGTGCTACACAGTCCCCCATACAACATCATCGCATGAGTAATGAAAGCGAGTAAGATCCACCTGCAAGATGCGCCCAAGAAATATTGGACTAAAGCAGAACACATACCCTTAATGCACTTGAAGAATAAAGGGTCACCACAATATGGTGTCCAACCAATGAACGATATCCCATGTAAAAGCGAACAACTGCACTAACAAACATCACCACAAAGCCTTACAAAGTGTCCCATCATCGCTTTGCTAAACTAGATAGTAACATTCATTAATAAAAGAATGGGTAAAGTAGTACGCACATGTCACTTTCATGTGACTCCAAGTAGTAGGAAATGCAAAATATATAGGAGTAACTTCTTTATCATGAAATTTGATTGTATAATAATCTACCTCCAACAGTATTGCAAGTATCATCGACATAGATGATGAACTTTTCGAGTGTAAAACTTTACTACAATTGATATTTACAGTATGTTGTGTCTCAATCAATCTGCCACAAATTAACTGGTGAAGGACGGTGCAGAGAACTTGAAGCATTCACATAAATGATACCAATAAAGACCAAAGCAACAAAGAAATTGTGAACTAATACGGTTGGTGTTCTGATAGTAGTCTGCGCAACTCTAGCAACATCCAAAACTGATAAATAGACTATGATAACAACTTGGGGTAGCTCTCAAACTAGTTTGGTAAGCTCTTATACTAGTATAGTATGCTCTGATACCAGTTATGGTATGCTCTGTTATCCGTTTTCATGATCTTTTTCTTCACACTGTCTATCTTGTACAGAGAGGGAGCTTTGACAGGTTGTTTGGGCTCTGCAGTACATAGCTTGCCTTAGAGGCGAAGAGCTATGCAAGCTTGCCAGAAGTGGATTTAAGGTTGTGCATATCTCATACACGCTTAGAATAACAAAATTTCCTTATATAGTAGTGTCGAACAGGTCGGTAGTGGGGTGATGCCAAAGCCTTTGGTGTATAATTAGCCTCTAGGTCAATGAGAGATGAGTGCATCACCTTTCTATGATACACACACGAGCAATTGAGGGACAAGTATATTCGAATAAGCATCATGGACATTGGAGTGAGCATTGAGTTTCAGAGATGCACTGAACGAAGGACATATTGATTTTTAGGATCTGCATGCCTTGCAGAGCGCAATACGCGCCCCACGACAAACCCCTTGCTATGATGGAGAAGACCTTTTGGCTCTCAACCTAATCCAATTGCTAGTATGATGTAGTGAAAGTCCTTAGCCATGAAAAATCATCATCTCTCGACATATACTAATTGAGCCTCTCGTAAGGGTGCAAGGTTGGGCGGCAAGGCAGATGATAAGAGCAAGCCCTGCGTATGGCTGAAATGTCCATTGAGAACTTGCATACTCGTGAGCACCCCCATGCACTCTGATGTGCTATTCATGAGATATAGGGGTTGCCCACTCCAAACCGCACAGTGGTGCACTAATGCAAGTCAAGAAGAAGGTTTTCTATATAGGTGTTATGGGTGTTGAACCCCATCAATATTAGGAACCCTAATATCTTTTGAGAATTTTGAAATTTTGTCCTCAATGATGTTTCTGAAAGTAGACTTGGTATTTCTTCGAAATGATCGCACTAGGGTCTTCCACATGTATGAATGTGTTGGCGAGTTTTTGATCTTGGCTCAGTAATTCTCAACATACATGAAGATATGTGATCTCGAAGTTCGAGCGGGCTCGCGTAGGCACCAACATGGCACCTCCGGATGAAGTAGCTCATTTTTATGTTCTGACTTTACGAACGCATTCTCCACATATGATTATGCAGGAAAATATTCGACTGTGATACATGAAATTTGCACGAAAGTCCTTTGTTTGTAAACATGAAGTTGAGACGGTCAGCGGGTGGCGTAATACCCTTCAAGCATGACACATGTCGTGACGGGCCGAAAAGACCCCGTGACATAGATGATGGAGCTGAACAAATGCACTTGAGATGTAATGCATTCATTAATGCTTGCCTATATAGTTGTTTATGAGAAATGTTGTGTTTTCTCGTGCTGCCGTCGCATACCATAGACAAGGCATGAACTTTTTACTTAGCAGCGCGCCTATCATCATATGCCCTGCTGCAACGCACACACATGCGCCACTTTCAGCCGGTGACGAATAATGTTCATCCCACTTGAAAGTCCATCAGCTCAAGGTGCCCACACACCCTTGGGAATCGAATGTGGGACAAAAGAGAGCTGATATGTTATTGACCACACAACCAACTCAAGGTTTTCAAGTGGTTTTAGCTATGTCACAGAGACGCACTATTTTGGTGGTGTGTCCTTGGTAACACGATAAGATAAGCAACAAAGACGAGATTTTCAATAGCAATGAGTCCTGCGTTTGCTTAGATACATGAGTGCCACAAAATGTGCATATGGCAGGCACCACTGTCCGCGCAATCAAAACTTAGTTGTGAGTGGACGTCATTCAAAGAGTAAAAGTTACTTTGAAGATAGTAAATTCTCAAGCCTCACGAGGGACATAATTGGTGGGTCCAGTCTCGAGTGGGGAGATTGGCACTGTATCCTAGGTTATTCATCCTGGATCTGGTTTCGACGGTCTCTACCAGAAGACCTGGTTACAATACTTGACCTTGGTTCAGGCCTAACCTACTTTGTGTTTGTTAGGTAAAGCAATTTTTAATTAGTCTGAAAATGATGCTTCAATTAACATGATTTTTGAAAACCTGAAAGCTATTAACGACCGTTCCGTTTATATGGTCTGTAACCATTGGAAAAATCCTATAGGGACATCGGTTGGCCAGTCTCCATTGGGACTGGCCTTGTGTCCTATATTATTAGGATAAAATCTTAATAGTTTTGATATATATATATATATATATAAGAGAGAGAGAGAGTTATGGTTGATTTCATTACACAAGAAAGGTATTTGATAAATCATGCTAATTTTAACATTAAAGCAAAATCCTGATTGATATTCAGTTATATATCGTGCCAATGAAATTTCATTGTATTAAGTGATCAGGCAGCTCATTTTCAAATAATTTTTGCCAGATATCAATACAACAGGACGATGACCACCACCACTACGATCACAACAACAACAACTCGTGAATGATGAATTTTTTCTTAAGCTAACAAAAAAAAGAAACAAGGAATTGTGTTAAAACCAATGTTGTCAGCATTGGTGAATCTGCCTGTATCAGATACAATAGTAGCCTGAATAGGTTATTTTTTAATAAATATAAAAAAATGCTTTAAATTAATTTTTAATATTATTTTAATGTTTTAAGTATTTTTAAATTATTTTTTGTAGCTGATTCAGAACGATTCACTTGGGAATGAGTATCGGCCCATTCACATGAATTGTTGGCCAAACGATTCAGTGCTGATATAGATACTGACAACGTTGGTTAAAACATGAAAATGTGATCTAAGCAAGTCATCATTATTGGACTTAAAGTCATATGGATTTGGATAAAAAGGAAAACAGACGTGAGCGAGAACTAAAAGGAAAAAAAAGAGAAAAGTTCAATACCTAAAAGTGTCCAGTGATGGACACAATTGACAGTTGCACAACTAAACAGGAGAAATCTTATAACATCTTCATAAGGGACTAAGCAGTCTGACAAAAAGAACAACCGGCATGACTAAATGAGTAAATGTTATAGTAGTGCTTACAACAGGACGTGGTCGTGGGGCCCCACCAATGGTTTTTGATGCCGAGGACAGGAGGATCACTCCTGAACCCCACAACAACCATTATTACCCTAACACAGCTATAAAAACTAAGAAAACATGAAAAACAACAGAAAATTACAAGAAAATCAACTAAAATCACTCATAATTATTTATCTAAATCTCTTACTCATCTCTACAATGAATATATCTAATTGGATCTCATCTCGACTCAAATTAGGTTAGAAACACACAATACAAAATCCAACACAATCGAAAACTTATCTAATTGGATCGTGATTCAGATCAACAAGAAACTCCTTCATTGGATTCAGATCCAGTTAACTATTCACACCAATTGCACCAAAGTTTACATGTAAATAGATCAGATTTTAAGTCGATATTCAGATTGACATCCCTAGGCTGTATTAGTTGGGCCTTAACAATATATACCTTTGTGCATTTCACCTGTAGTAACAAAGCAGGCGCCCCATGGTTGGAGTACTGGATGAGCTCATGCATTAGTGTTCGGGATTACAGGATAAGATCATAGGATCAGAGTGGCTCCAAGCCAAAACCCATTAAGACATACCTTTCAAATGTATCCTCTTTTTTATCCTCTCACACATGATGTAGGATTCTATGATGATCCTAGCTATCCAACTGATGCATCTGGACAGCTGTTTAGGATTAGTCGGCGCGCCGAGGTGAGAATGCGGAGTAATCATAGCTGTTGGTTGTATGGTTAGGATTGAATATAAGATGGATCGGATCATTTGTCGGTTGTATGGGGTGATTGAATCAGCAAAAGCACTTTTACACTAAATTTAGAGACCCTCTCCTTGGTATTTAGCTTTATGTGATAAATGGTGTTTGAATTGTTGTATATAAAAGTTCAATGCCGCATTCCATCTTGGCCCAGAGGTAAGAGGAGTTAGGAGGGTTTATCCACTCACCACCTAAGCAGACCTCATGTGGATAGCTACTACTGCTACTGAGGGTGTCAACGGGTTAAACATTTACCAGACCCAATCCGACAATAAGGTGCTGATATTGAGTCTAGATTTGAGTCTGACAACACTACCATAGGAAAAACAAACCCCAGTCCTATAAGAACGACATAAGTCAGAGCCAATTCACACCTGATAGATAGGTAGGTAAATGGGTCGGTCTAGGCCTGGATATAGGCATTGCTTGTCCAACATAATTAGATCTAGCATCATTGGATTTGGAGCTGGGTGAGATTCAACAAAAGCGAAATCCAGATCCAATTACTTTACACTACAAGAAATGTTTGGATCGGCCGCATTCCGTCGCCAATCCCTCGCTGTAGAGTTTAGCGACGGAACGTATATGTTGCTACTTTCGTCGCTAAATTACGACGAATTAGCGAATGCTATGATTCATCGAAAGGTTGTCGTTAATCTGTAGAGATTTGGGTTTGCGACAGATATGAATCTGTCGCTATTGTAGCGACGAAATTGCGACAGATTACAATCCATCGCAAAAAAACATCGACCGATTCAGTTTTGCGATGAATAAATATCCATCCTTAATCTGTCGCTAAATTGGAGGCTGATACTAATTAGCGACAGATAATATCCATCGCTAATCCATCGCAAAAAATAAAAATAAAAATAAAAAAATGTGTTTAAAATATAAATATCAAGAAAAAAAAATTCATGATACAATTTATATATCCTGCGAATAAAAAATAAAGTACACATAAAAGATACATATACAAAACAATTACAAACAATTTATCGATCCAGTATAATCCTTGTCAAGTTCTAATTATTTACAAGTGAACAATTACAAAGAGTTTCTTTTGAAACAATAAGAAGGCACAATAAATTCAACACATGAATCTAATCATCGCCAAGATTCTGTGCATCATTTTCTTCATTGTCACGATCTTCCTCTTCATCCATGCCTCTATCAGCTCCTCTACGCTGATTATCTTCAGCATCCTACAGGAGAAAAGAAAGGTTAGTATTGATAAACAAAATATAATGAAATAAATTATATGCAATGCACCTAAGCTAAGGCAATCAAAGTAACATGAGTGAATTACACATAGTCTAGCTAGCAATAAAGTGAAGGATATTAACAGAATTCGAATGTGTTCTAAGGCTGACAGAAAAAAATTCATAATGATTCAATCATGCAAATATGTGTTCTAAGGTTGTCAAAAAACTCTCATAGTGATTCAATCATGCATATATGTGTTCTAAGGTAGTGAAAAAACTTTCATAGTGATGGAATCATGCTTATATGTGTTCTAATGTAGTAAAAAAACTTTAATAGTGATGAAATCATGCATATATGTATTATAAGGCAGTCAAACTTTCATAGTGATGAAATTATGCTCATATGTGATAAAATCATGCATGTACTAGCTTGAAATCTAACGACATGAAACACTTCATACCTAACAGGCACCTCTAGACGAAGTTCCCCTGTCCCGAAAAAAGCTGCATAACTCATTACGGACAACATCGAAAATTGCTTCATGTAAATAATCACGTATTGTGTCCTTAACAAGTTGGCGAACACCATCCCAAGAATTAGGCGGGTCAGTCGGATTCTTGGAGCTGATGCTGGCGGGAGAACTCTGAGAGTTGTGGCTGGAGGAGGCAAGGACTGGTGAGGTGTTCATATTACTCCCAAACCTGAACACACAACTCTTTTTAGGTTCACATGTTGCAGTCACCCATGCTGCAGGATCAAAAGGCAGATGTTGAGTGGAGTTATCGCTATATCGCTCTACCATCTGTTGCTCTCATGACTCCTACAAATATTGATTACAATGTGGATTAATAATTAAGAATTGCAATAGTTATGATATCTTTTATATTACAATGTTTATTAATACAATAAATACATATCGTTGTCGTTCTCACCTTCTCTGATATGAACTCTCCTGTGGTCTTACGTTTATGTGTTTCAACAAACACATCCTTGTATGACACAATGCCTCCTTTTTCTGCTTCCTGTAAAGTTAAATAATAAAAAAATTATTTAACAGGTATGTAACAACACTTATAAAACTGAGAATATATATATATATATATATATATATATATATATATATATATATATATATATATATATATATATATATATATTGATGGGTTACCGTTTTCTTCAGGTGACTTTCAAAAGTCCTAGATCCACCTGTGTGTAGATGGGCATCGGGCATCTTCGCTCGGTTTTGTGTAGCCTTCGCTGAGCGATTTCGAAATTCATGCACCGCCCACTTGTCGCACATTGCATCCCAAACATCTGAACTGATAGTAGGAGGGCCATGGCCCTTCCACTATAGTGGATCATCTATCCCGCCAAATGCTTTTCTTGTTGCAGTCTTCATATTATTTGCAAATCGACTGGCAGTCACCTTCTGCCACATCTTTCTCGCGTCCTGCTTCTCCATCGTAGTCGCGAAGCGATTCGAAGCCTATAAATAATTTAAGAAAGTTAGTAGACATGACTATAACAAAAAATTAAATATGAAACACATTAACTATGAGAAATGATTATAGAACATGAATGAGGACCACAATCTGTCCAACACCTTCTTCGGGTACTCTTTTCATTGAGCGACCGGTCCTGGTAGATGTTGAACTAGTGAATGCCTAATCTCTCATATTACTTCTTATGGCTCGAACCTCGCGCTGCACATGAATTTGTATACATTAACTATCAATATATAATATTTATAATATAAGTATAAGATAAGTGAAAAATAAAATACTTACAGTTGATTATCGATATACACTATTTGAATGAGTCATCATGTGTCAGACTGAGAAGACCCTATATCCAGCATTGTCTCGTGACTTGTATAAATAGCTAGTGTAGGTGGGTCATGTGTAGGCGAAACATCATCTATAGAAAAATGAGTTAGAAATTCACACAATACGCATTTAAACTAATCAAGTATATAATTAGTTAAATGATATACCTATTGAAGCAGCCCGTGAAGATGAAGGCTGAGATTGGTTACCACTGGGTGCTCGACCACTGTAATCTCCACAAACCATATTCTAACAAATAAAAAATGTCATGCAATACATTTAAACATTGCAATACCTTCAAATCATTGCAATACATTTTAATGCATTCAAATAATTTAAATCATTTACATCAAATATTGCAATACATTCAAATCATTCAAACATGTTAGGATACATTCAAATCATAACTCTATATGTATCGAAGATACATAATCAAATAATAAAAAATATCATGCAATACATTTCAACATTGCAACACATTCAAATCATTCAAACCATTGCAATACATTTCAATACATTCAAATAATTTAAATCATTCACATCAAATATTGTAATATATTAAAACATAAGCTATTCAAATCAAATCGAAAATAACTTTATACAAGACATTCAAATATTGTAAATCATTCAAATCATTGCAATACATTCTAATCATAACTCTATACCTATCGAAGATACATAATCAAATAAAAAATAACTTCATGAAATACATTTAAACATTGCAATACATTCAAATCATTCAAGACATTGCAATACATTTCAATACATTCAAATCATTCACATCAAATAGAGGTATGTATTACAAGATATATTTCACTAGCTCGAGAATGCTTCCTCATCACTTGTTTGACTTTCATATTCTTCTTCTTCCTCCCCCTCATCTTCGTCATCATCTTCTTCTTCTTCTTCTTCTTCTTCTTCTTCTTCTTTATTGTGCGCTCATCCACTTGGTATATCATTTGGATCGCATTCTTCTATGCATGTGCCATCGAACAATGGAGATATGACATGTATACCATGTGCAACATCGTGATCATAAGAGAAGTCATACATATCATCTGATTGATAGTAATCACTCTCTTCAGTTAACTTGTCTTCCTGTAACTGATCGTACTCGTGGTATAGTTTAGATTTCACCTTGCAAACTCCCACCATTCATTTCTATTTGACTTCCTTGTACTCGGATATGAAGTATAGTAAACTTATTGAGCTTGCAAGACTAATATGAATGATTCATATGTTACAAACCTTGATTTATGATTCACCTCCACAATGCCTGAGGCTTTGTCAACTCTTGTTGTTGTGGGATCAAACTAATGACACTTGAATAAAGTTATCCTATTATTTATGCCTAAGTAAGTCAATTTCATTATTTCTTCTATAACACGATAGTAATCATGTTCATTTTCACCGTAGCTGCTACCCTTGACGCACACGCCACTATTCATCGTTGACTTGTTTACACCGTAGTCTTTTGTATGAAATCGATAACCATTTACGACGTACCTATTGTAACATTGCACAACTTTAGTCAGACTATTTTTTAAATCGCATATTCCTTGATCTTTAACATCACCATGGCGGACCTACAAGCATAAACAATGACTGTGATCACAACCAATTAACTAACTTATTGTTGTTTACACAGAAAGAATATATGTCATCGTCTTTACCAACTCTTTCAACCATGCCATAAACTTATTTTCACGTTCTTTCTATACTTGTGCATCAGTGAGATGTGAAAGTTCTTTTCGCAACTCCAGATCAAATCGTCTACACTTAACAAATACTTATATTATCGAACCATGTACGCACGTATAGAACTTAGTGTTACATATTAAGTGTACTTACTTGATGTATGGGTTGATTGTTGAGCAAATAAAAAGGATATATATTTATATTGCGTCTTGCTCTCGATCTTCCAAGAGTCTTGACCGGCAACTGCCAAAGGCATGCCCAAGTGGTTGAAATATTGATAGTTTGTTAGCTACTGTAAATTGTTCTTCATCATCATTACGAGGTGGGCATGTGTAACGTGTTGGAATGTGAAGTTCAAAGTACATAGATGAAAAAATTGAAATTTCTTCTAAAGTGTATGCCTCATAAATAGATCCATCTACTCTTGCTTTATTCCGAACCTTTTTTTTAGGTCAAACATGCATCTTTCAACAATATACATCTCGAATTACAATAAATTTTTTAATAGCATTGAAGAGAAAAATAAATATATATATATATATATATATATATTTCAAATAGGTACATCCATCAATATTGCACAGGACCACCAACCCTTAGTTCATATGGCAAATGTATGATCACATATTTCATAACATCGAAAATGTTGGCAGAAATATCTTCTCTAGCTGACAAATAGTAGTGACGACAGAATCTTCGAGATTCTTTACCTCAGATACTACGACTTCTGATGCGCACAATGTTCTAAAAAATCTACTCAACTTGGATAATACCCCCCATATAGGTTTGTCTAACATATCAGAGAATGCTAGGGGTATCAACCGTTGCATAATGACATGACAATCATGGTTCTTCAACCCATATAGGTTTGTCTAACATATCATATTGAAGTTTTTTTTTTGAGGGCATCGTACGTGTGAACACCGTCATCCCACGGTATTTTCAGTTCATCAATCAATGACCTTAAATATACATCAAAATTTTAGCCCGGAGAGGTCGGACCAGTGATCAATAGAGATAAGAAAAGATTTTGATGTTTCATACACAAGCTTGGAGGAAGGTTGTATGGGGTGACAAATACTGGCCAACACGAGTATGGAGTTGATCTACCCTCAAATGGATTAAATTCATCTGTACATAAACCGAGCCTAACATTTCTTACTTCTATTGTGAAGGTTTGATGAGTACAATCAAAGTGCTTCCAAGCTTCCGCATCAACAGGATGCGTGATCTTGTTTTCATCACGTCGAACTTTATTTGCATGTCATCTCATGTGTTTAGTTGTCCCCAAAGACATATACAATTGTTGTAATCAAGGGGTGAGAGGGAAGTAGCGGAGCGACTTGTATGACACTTCTTTTGACCTTGTGCTACCATTGTCTCTTGTCTTTGGCTTAAACCGAAGATGCTCACATGACGGGCATAATCTGCTATTTTCCTAATCTTTGAAATACAACATGCAGTGATTTGGACAAGCATATATCTTTTGATACTTCATACCTAGAGCGTTGACCATAACCTTCGCACGATAAAAATTTTATGGCAATTTCTCATCTTTGGGCAACATACTCTTCACAATAGAACACAGACAATCAAAACATGATTGACTCAAATTAAACTCAGACTTCAGATTCAGTAGTTAAAGAACTGCAGAAAAGATAGTGTGACTCTCGCAACCATTCCAAAGTGGCTCATCAACATCTCTAAGTAAATCATAAAATCTATTAGCTACATCGTTTGCTGCTTCTTCCTCTACCCCAGTTGGTACATCACTAGGACCCATAGCAGAACCCAATTCTGGTCCTGCGGCATCAAATATTAAATCCACATATGAATTATCGTGTACCACATTCACCTGTGCGTCAAAATTGTTCCTAAATTCTTTACCATGAAACGTCCAATTGTGATAATCACTTACAAAATTCTTCTTGTATAGGTGATGTCTAACACCATGAGGTTTTACAAATTGATTGTTCTTACACATGGTGTAGGGGCACCTGATCCAACCCGTGGGATTCACTGTACTGACGCTTGTCATTGCAAATTCGATAAAACTATCAACATCATCCATATATTCAAGCGATACCTCATTGTCAACTATCCTACGGTACATCCATTCACGGTTAGCAGTCATTTTATTCTATGATGTTACGGATATTATCCTAACCAGTTAAAAAAG
Organism: Nuphar pumila; assembly: GCF_984573655.1. NCBI lineage: Eukaryota > Viridiplantae > Streptophyta > Magnoliopsida > Nymphaeales > Nymphaeaceae > Nuphar > Nuphar pumila. The sequence continues at coordinate 39,517,090 of NC_143255.1, forward strand.
AATCATCAGAATGCTATAATGAAGAAAATATCAAATTTATCATACATTCGTGGTAGATGTAATGATTTTATCTCTCTCTCTCTCTCTCTCTCTCTCTCTCTCTCTCACACACACACACACACACACACATATATATATATATATAATCACAAGAACTATGATGTATGCATTGATAACTTAATATTTTCATGTACAAAACCATTCATTTGAAACATGTTTTCATGATACAATTTTACATGGAAGTCATAATTAAATTGAAAGTAACTTCATGCAAGCATGAATATAATCATATCAAATATTGCAATACATTCAAATCATTCATATCAAAACAATGTCAAACATGTACCTGTAGCAAATACACTCCAATATCCCACTAACTACTACCATGACTAGCATGAAATCTGAATTCCAAAAATAAGAACACTTCTATTTTCATACATTAAAATCATGCTCAGCATAATCTTCGAACTCCGTCAAAGCAGCCCTATATATCTACAACTAAGTGAGTGTGTGAACAGAAAAGTGCTGCATCCAAGAAATTAAATAACTTGTGATGCACATGCATCACTTACTCACCACGGGTATTTACCCAATTTGCATTGCTTTCGTCACTTACTTACCACGGGTTGTAGGGCACAAGCGGGATCCATTGAAAAATCTGCAAAAGACACTGTGTTAAAATGAAGTTTATTACCCGATGATAAGGAGGGTGACGCCTTCTGTCAAAAATGAGCCTGGACAATGAGACGCAGCTCTCTGCTGAAAGCGAGATAGGCAGGGGCGCTGCCCCTGCCAGCAGTAAGGTCAAGGCAGAGAGCAAAACCTCCTACTAGAACATTCACAAGAGGCAGGTGGTGGGATTCCCCGAAGGGAAGCATCGGGAGGCAGGGGTTGAGCCCCCTGCCGGGAATCAATCATGAGGCAGGGGGTCTCGCCCCCTGCCGAGGCAAAATTTCCCGACAGGGGGATCCGCCCCCTGTCGGGCAAAAAAGACAAGTGGCATGGGGGCTTTGCCCCTTGTCAAAATTACCGAGGACAGGGGGCGAAGCCACACCCCCTACCAGGGAAAACAAAAGGGTAGGGGGCTTCTCCCCCTGTCGATCATTCTCTGACAGTGGGGCGGAGCCCCACTGCAGGAGAAGTCAAGAGGACAGGGGGGGGGCTGTCGGCATTCGAAAGGACAGGGGTGAAGCCCCTTGTCCTATCGGAGATCAGGGCCAGGGGAGGGTCTGACAGAGGCAATCAGGGCCTCTGTCAGCCCCCATCGATTACAGAGGGGTGGGGAGGGCCCGATAGAGGTTGTCAGGCCTCTGTTGGCCCTCCGGCAACCATAGGGGGAAGGGGGAGGCTACAACATAGGGCAAAGGGGGAGAGTTATCTGCAGACGAGGCTCGCCGGACGGGGCTCGTCGGAAAACACAGAGGGGAGCAACAAGAGAGAGAAGAGGAGGGGAAAGAGAGAGGAGGTCGTCGGGAGGTCGTCGGGAGGTCGATGGGCGGCGGGCGTGCGACGAGAGGTCGATGGGCGCCAGTCGGGCGGGCGACGGGAGGTTGCTGGGCGGCGGGTGGGCGACGGGAGGTCACTGGACAGCAGGAGGTCGACGGGCGGCGGGTGGGCGACTGATGAAACAGAAAGGAAAAAGGGGTTCACATTAGAAATTTACGAAAAATTTAGCGACGAATTCGCGATGGCAAAATTCTGTTGCAAACTCCGTCGTAAATGTGCAACGGAGTAGCGACAGAAAATAAATTTATGTTGATGAGTCGTCGTGAAGTTACGACGGAGTTTGAGATAGAATTGTTCTGTCGTGAATCCATCTCTAATTCGCGGCGGATTCTCGACGAAATTTTTTTTGGCGCTAATTCCGCAAATAATTCGAATGTTAGCGACGGATAGTTTTCTCTAGCTAATCCATCGCATATTTGCCACGAAAAAAATTCATCTTAAATTTCCTTCGTTAATTAGAGTTTTTCTTGTAGTGTTAAAATGTGATATCTACACATATCGGATTCAGATTTTACTCCCACTCGGATTTATATTTGGATGCAAAACTCAATACTTAGTCCATGTCCGATTATTAATCGGATTTGATTTCGGCTACCGAATCTGAGAATAAATTCATATTCAGTTGGCTATCCAACCTAAACCCAAACTGCTTACATTTCTGTCATTAAAATAGAATTCATGATGTTCTTAAAACTTTAAAATTTGCAGATCTTAATTGGAACTCGGAATGGACCCAAGTCCAGTTCCATGTTTTCATAAACAACACTTATTGCCCAATCACATATACCAATCGAAGCCTAGTATGAAGTTTCATAAACAATCCTTAATACCCAATTCCATATACGAATTAAACCTTGCAGGATCCACTTGGTTTCTTACTTGAATCACTTTATTATTACCAAATCAAAATTCTATTGGATCTGGTATGAGACCAAATCAGGTTACACCAGGTAATTTGACACCCCTAACCGCCACTACTACTGATACTGCTGCTGCTGCTACTAGTACATTCGTTGAAACTGGCTAACAGGACTAGCGATTACCTGGTGCCCCAAAACTCTCCAATAGTTTGTCACAACAAACAAACAAAAAGAAACTGCATTCCCCCACAAGAAAAAAAAACTGCACTAAGAACAAGGCCCAACCAGAACGGTAAGGAAGAAGGTCGAACAAGAGCGGTCTAGGCAGAAAACTGTCCAAGACACCTTAGATGCCATTCGCCGTCAAGTTGAGGACCGACTCTCGGAACCTACCAAAAACCTCTGCCCTTACAACAATCTTCGCCATTCATTCTTCAGCCTTTGGTGCCGTCCGTCCATCTATAAATCGAACGGCATCACAAAATTCTTGTGGAGCCCATCTAAGTGGAGGACAAACTTTTTTTTTATCGTCGGTCCAATCAGCCACAACTAGCATTTTCTTTGAAGAAATCCATGCAACACAATAAACTAAAACAAAAGAAAGGCTTTTGGGAAATGCTGTGGGCGCCCACTGTTGGCAGAAGAAAACTGTCCGCGTTTGTCTCGAAGTTCACGAGTTGTGTTGCTTTTGCAAAAAAAGTGAAATTGCTTAATGGCAATAACTAAGCTTGCTTGCAAACTAGGAAACCACGTATTTAGTGTATGAAGTTGGTGTTGGGCAAAGATGCTTGGCTGTGAGTGAAGCACATTAAATTCTTATCATATATGCTCTCTTGCACCAACCATCAACATTGTCTCGATTCTTAAATGTGTGGTTTTCTTATGTTTCTTTTGTGAAATTCATGTTATTCAAATTATCAACAACTATGCACCTATACAACTTTTATATATATAATATATGTCAGCTTCAACGATCAAAGGTAGAAGATAAACTAAAAATAATGATATAATTAGCATTAGAGAGTTTCTTACAACAGCTCTGAAAATCAAAGAATCAGGGTAATTTCTGAAGTTCATTGACTTTACAAGAAATGCGAGTACACTAATGCTGCCCTTTTTTTCTAAAGTTTCAAGAGCAGTTACGATCATATTCTATAGAATCGATCGTCAGTAATATTCAATCCAGGCCGCACATCTCACTTGAAAAACCGTGAGATATGTGAGAGTGGGGGCCATGCACAACCCCATCAAGTGAGATGAGAGACCAAATGGCCCCCACTCGTCTGGTGGGGGGCCACTCGATGCCCAACCTTCACTCCCTTCAACCTGGGTCAAAACAGTGGCATGCTGATCATCTCAATTGGCCAACCTCCTAGACCTCAAGACGGGAATCGGAGTTTGGGCCCCTAACTGGGACCCAGTTCCCACAAACGCCCTCCGACCAGTCGAGCTTTCGTTGCGCAGAAAGCTGCCGGATTCGTCCCAATGGAGAATTTGAAGATTTCGGCCGGTGTCTGGGCGCAGACTCGGAGATTGAACCAGAAGTTTCCGGCGGCAGCGACGACGATGAAGAACAAGAAGAGGATGATGACGATGGATCAGAGGAGCTACTCCACCAGAGAGAGTCCAGTGCACCTTTAGGCGATTTAAACCATTCCAGCACCCCAGTTGCACCACTGCAGACTGCATCAGTACTGTTCAGATTTACAAAATCATGCTGCAGAAGCATCTCAGCCGTCCATCTCTTCTGAGGGTCCTTCTCAAGGCACTTCCTGAGAAAATCCCTGCCTTGCTCTGATAGCTTGGCAGGAATCTCCGGTGACTCATTGCCCATCCCTATCTTGTACAGCAGCTGCAGCGCATTGTTGCCGCCACCCGCGGCCGGAACATCCCATGGCTGCTTCCCGGAGACGAGCTCGACGACGGTACATCCCAGAGACCATACGTCCGATGCCACTTCCGGCTGTTTTCCGGCCGCGACTTCTGGCGACATGTACATGGGCGTTCCTCGGATCGTCGCCTTCTCGCCGGATTTTTCTGTGACGCGCTTCGCGAGACCAAAGTCGACGATCTTGACTCCGGAGAACGGGTCAAGAAGGATGTTCTGGGGCTTGACGTCGCAGTGAACGAACCCATGTCGATGAATGTGCGCCAATCCCTCCAGTATCTCGCGGGTGTACCCGCGAACGGTGAGCTCGTCGAGCTTCCCCTGGCTTCGGAGCCGGTCGGAGAGGCTGCCGCCGGAGACGTACTCCAAGAAGAGATTGTAAAGGGTGTCACCGGTCGACGGTTCGAGTGTGCAGTCTCCTCCGAAACAAAGGATGATCCGTGGGGAGCATGGGAGTTGGGAGAGAACGTAGGCCTCGTTCTGCAGGGAGGAACCGAAGGCGAAGCTAGTGGATTTGACGGCAAATATAAAGGGAAGATGGTGGTGGGGATTATGTGGGGAATTGCTGGTGGCTAAGTAGACGGTTCCGAAGGCTCCTCTGCCTATGGTTTCTCCCTTCACCCATTTTGCTCCCCCCATTCGAGCTTTCTCTAGTGAACCCATTCGCCTCTAATTTGCTCGAAGCTTTAGCTCATATTCTTATATATATAAACTGCCACTGTAATGAAATCAACCAACCGTTCGTTGAGCACACAGCACGTAGTTTTCCCACCAAAGTAAACTAAAAACAGAGCCATAACAGAACACATTTAAACTTGGGTTTCTTTCTTTTTTCTTGTTCTCTTCTGTTTTCGTTTTCTTTATCATGCTACCATGTTGCCAGTGTCATCTATTTTATCGAAGGTCAAGCCCATGATGTCATGTTGCTAGTTGTACTAAGGGAGGGGAACGCTTTTGGGTTCATGTGAAAATGGGTATTTTTTTTTTGTTTTTTGAGGAGATAATAGATACAAAATTGGATTAGTTGGCTAGGGCTGTAAACAGAGGGTGTTCAAGCCTAGCTCGTTTTTTGTGATGAGTTTAGCCGAGCTCGGTCCAACTGTCTCATTTACAAATAAAATATATTTTTAACAATAAAATTGAACAGAATTTAGGCAATAAACCGTATTGATTAAATTCAAACTGGCTCATATACAAAAAAAAAATTTGCATTATTTCAAAGTCGTAAGTGATATGATTTGAACGCTAAATTATAGGGGTGGGTAACGGGCCGGCGTCGACAAAGTCCAGCTCATCAATTGACGGGCCAGGCTTAAGAGCCGGTTCGGGCTGGCTCATTGGAAAATCCTCGGCCATGGCTCTCCCGTTAGGCCTGTAAGCCTAATCAGAATATATATATATATATATATATATATAAATAAAAGAACTGAACATATTAGGCCCTCTTTTCTCGTTCTGATCCATTGGGCCTCATAGTTTGAAGTGTTTTGTTATATATCAGAACCTTTAGATGTGTTTAGCATGCTTGATTTAGTGAGAATCAAACTCTTGAATCATGTTTTCTTGATGAAAAAATATATTTTTATAAGCCAAAAAAATTGATGCCTTCATAGCCATTGATTTTGGATCATGAGAAAAACTTGTATATGAGTCAAATTTGGGTGATCTAAAATCCGATTCCCACTAAACAAAACCTATAGATCACATTTATGGTGTTAGATGTATTAAAAAAGTTTCAAAAATTGCACTTTTTGAATAGGCCTAATGGAGCAGAATGAGCACATTATATATATATATATATATATATATATATATATATATATATATATATATATATATATATATATATATATAAAGAGAGAGAGAGAGAGAAAACTGGACATATTAGGCATACTTTTCTTGTTCTGCCCCGTTAGGCCAAATAGTTTGAAGTGTTTTATGATAGATTTGAACCGTTAGATGTGTTTAGCATGCTCGATTTAGTGAGAATCGACTTTTACATCATGTTTTTCTATAAATAAATATGATTTTATGAGCTGGAAAGACTGATATCTTCATAGCCATTGATTTTGGATCACCAAAAAACCTTCTATACAGGTCAAATTTCGGTGATCCAAAAGTTGGTTCTCACTAAACAAAACCTATACATCACATCTATTGTGTTAGATGTGAGAAAAAACACAAAAAAATATAATTTTTGAAGGAGCTTAACGGGGTAGAACGAGAAAAGGAGCGGCACCAGCGCATTACTCATATATATATATATATATATATATATATATATATATATATATATATATATATATATATATATATATATATATATATATATATATATATATATATATATATATATATATATATATATATATATAAGAACTAGAATACGAAAACTAAAAATACACTACAAGAAAATCGTGGATTAGCGATGGACGATATTCATCGCTAATCCATCGCTAAACTATTTAGTGACGAATTAGCGATGGATATCGTCCATCACAATTTTTTGCTCATTAATTAGTGCCAAAATTATTTGTCGTTATTTTCGTCGTTAATTTGCGATATATTAGCAATGGACAGTATCCGTCGCTAAATTTAAAAAAAAATAAAAAAAAATTGCTCCCTATCGGGCAGTATTCCGGCAGCAATAAGCCGGACTTGTACCGCACCCGACAGGCATTGCAAAGGGGTTGTCCGTCCTTCGATATCTGCAATGCCATCCTCCGTGAACCAGTGCGCTCTTCGGCATCGCCGTCCTCCATGAATCGACGCGATCTCCGGCGTCGCCGTCCTCCAGCAACCGGACGCTCTGCCGCGTCACCATCCTCTGTGAATCAGCACGCTCTCCGGCGTCAGCGTCCTCCAGCAACCGGACGGTCTGCCTCGTCGCCGTCCTCCGTGAACCGATGCGCTCTCTGGCGTTGTCGTCCTCCGTGAACCGGCACGCTCTCCGGCATCGCCGTCCTCCAGCAACCATCTGCTCTGCCTCGTCACCATCCTTAGATATCATTCCTTCGAAAGTCAGTTTAAATCGCTCAGTCGGTTTAAATTTCGAACGGGGAGAGAGAGAAAATTTTGCGCTCTTGATGGGCGGTTTAAATAAAAAATTAGCGACGGATTTAGCGAGGAAAAAATTCTCTCGCTAAATCCGTCACTAATTTGTTTTTCTTCTATTGACAAGTAGCGACGAAAAATTGGAGTCGCTATTCCGTTGCTAAGTAGCGACGGATTAGCGATAACATTTTTGCATCGCTAATTCGTCGCTACTTAGCGACGAATTTAGGATGAAAGTTTTTTCTATCTAATCTGTCGCAAATTTGCGACGAAAAAATCTGTCACAAATTTTGGTCGCTAATTAACATTTTTCTTGTAATGATATGGGCATTTTCAACATTTTTTTGCAAATCCAACCATGTGGATGTTCTTGGCATGGTGAATCAGCCTTTGAATTGTCTATTTTCAATGAAAATTTGCTAGTTTTGAATGCTTGAATATTTATGAAGATTATGAGCCAATGATTTTAAAGTGTTAAAAAATCTCATTTATGCATCAAAATAGGATGCTTCAAGAGCAGGTTCTTATAAAACCAAACATGTAGATCGCATTCTTAAGGTTAGATTTAAGTCAAAAGAACAAAAAAAATCATGAAAATCACAATTCACGCATTAGTTCTTATATTTTCAGTTCTCATATTCTAGTGAATATATATAGTCAGGCTGGGCTTCTCCACCCCGCAGGTCACTTAGCCCATTGCCCACCTCTAACAAAATATATGTAAAAAAAATTTATTATAAGCTATACAAAGTGAGCCGAGCTGAGCACTCATCCTGTCTGTCTCATCAAGACTAATTTCACTAGTTTGAATATGAGCCGAATGCAAGCCAAGCCACGAACGGCTCATGTCATTTCCCTGGCCTAAAGTTGGGAGCAAAGACAACTCTAATTTAAGACTATTTTAAAAAGCCAAACCTGGCTCAAGAATCTAAATTATTTTTCCTAATTTAAATTATGTATATATTTTTTTTAAGACGGTATCTTAGTACGTTCATATACATTATGTTTACAATCATTATCTTTATTCATCATTGTATTATATCAATTTTATTCCATGATATGATCAAATCATGCTCTATCCAGATCATAAAATAAAATTAATGATTGCACCAATATCAGCTGAGGGGGGCGCATGGATAATTGAGAGCTGACTCCCATGATGGATGCAATTTGCAAGTCACACATCCAAATTGATTAATCAATCGACTCATTAATTAATTGGAGCAAGCACGTTCCCCCTTTTGGACTCTCTATGTGCACATTGTGCCCGGTTTGTTTACAGTAGAAGAGCAAATCGATAACGTCACATTAAACTAATATGGTTTACTCATTTGAGTAATCAGTTTGCAACAACTCATGATGTAGATTAGTTTAGTCTTATTATTTGGTGAAACTAGAGTTGCAAATTAAGATTGGTTTGCTTTTGCTAATTTTTTTTTTTTTTGAGTTCAAGCTCCAAAATTGGGGGCCTGCAAGGGCTCCGCCACTTTGGTGAGGTGGGTCCGCTTAAAATGTTCAAGTTGAAGGATGTCGCAAGTTCGATACCTGAGGTGTGCATCCCTTGCAGCAAGACTAGGGATGTCAACGGGTCGGGTTTAATTACCCAGACCGGGCCTGGACCAAACCCTATAGGATCCAGGTATGGTGATAAATAATTAAGAAAACCCAATTAAGACCCAGATCCAAACCTGAAAGTCCGATTAATACAAGGATCCGGGTATAGTTTGTGAATTTTTATACCAGACCCGGGCCTGACCTGAGTTCTGATTAAGACCCTCAATTTTTCAATGTAAAAATAATAAAAAATATTAGTTTACCGAGTCTAATTCATGTAGTTCTTATCGAGTCCGGTATGGTCTCTCTTATAGTTGACCCAATTAGACCTGGGTCTGGACCTGATACCAGACCCAAAATTTGGGTTCAAGTCTGGTTGCACCTGGGTCAGAACCAAACCGACCCGTTGACATCCCTAAGCAAGACCAAAGCAGCAGGCTCCTTTGTGATGTAGCGAGTTGCGATCATATATATATTAAGGTGAAACGGGCAGGTTTTGGTTTTAGATCTAGCGGTCAGTAATGACCGCATAAGAATTTTTCAGTTATGGCACGTCTTCCAACTCGATAGTAAAGATTAAACTCAGTTGGAAGCTGCCATTCCAGTGCCTAAGTGAGATAGTCGCCCACTTTCTTTGCGTAATAAACAAAAAAACTTTAAAATGTGTTGGTTGTCGAAATAACTACTGTACCTTGTAAGCTTGCTCATTTTTGTTTTTGAGCAAATAGATCATTTGGATCTATTTGCATTTTGGATCTTTATTTGTCATATTGGATATTTTTGTATTTGAATTATTATATTTGATCCACATAGCTTAAGATAGAATTAATCTCATTAAAAGGTTATCTTAGAAGGTAGTTTGTTTTGATTAAAATAGGAAAATCTTTTTCTTTAAAAGGATGCTAGATCTAGTTGTCAATCCAGAGTTTAAAATGTGATGAATTCTAGTTTATTTGAATTTCTTGTTATTTTCATGTTTTTCTAAATAAAATTAGATATTCATTGATAATTCATATAGTTTGGTAGTTTTTCTCCTGCAAATCCTGTGACGAATTTGCATCAGTACGTAAATGACACATGATTACATATAAGAAGCAAGATGAGATCCTTGAGGGTCAGCTCATCCTCAACTCAAACATAACTCGTTCGAACTTGTAAAATGGGCGCAGTGAGCCAAGCATGAACAACATGGGTTCAGCTCGGCTCGGCTCGGCTCAGCTCATTAGACTCATTATGTAGTAACAAGATATATCTTAAATATATTTTATATCATATAATATAGTATATAATAAATAGTTAAAAGTGTTTGGGTTGCAAGGAACAAGCTTAAACTTCAATCCCTATTGCTTTCAAATTTGAGACAATGTATTTTATTATGTGTAAATGAGCCAGCTTGATTGTGCCGCTGCACCTTGTGCCCTCCGTCTTTGGCTGATCGGTTGTGGGGGCCAAAATCAGATGAAGGGCAGCCAGGTGCACAGGCACACTCAAAGTGTGCCATGTGATGGCACTTGATCCTGGCTTATCTCATGTCAAATGCCAGTAACGTTGAGGGTGGAGATCTAGAGGGCCAATACAGAGAAGTGCTAGATTTTGGTATGGATCCAGTGTGACCAAATGGGTCTCACATGGAATCTAATGCACCACCGAAATAATAGTGGGGCCTATTACACATTGAATTCCTTTCATATTTGAGAATCCAATGAGACAGTTAGGGCTGAATAACGGCTATCCAGGAGAGGTTAAATTCTCAGACCCTGCCTCTATAGCAGAACATCGAATAGGTCTCGATATTCCTATCGATGACCCCCTGAAGGAGGCCATTAATCAATCCTGAATTCTCTTCTCCTCATGTCTTCTGATGCACACCCTGACCTTAAATCCATCAGTGGTATCAGAGCCATGGTTCTGGTGTGTGCAGGAACTCATCATTGATCACTACTTGCGAGAACGTCGAGGCTGAGTCAATACCCTGGCGCGTCGGAGCACATCTCAGATTCATGTTCATCATCGTCATTTATTATTGAATCCACTACTCTGAGCGCCATCTTCCCGTTGATCATCAAGAGGAAGTCGAGATCGTGGGTCGGGGTTTGTCCACAAAGAAGCTGACAGAGAACAATGTGGCAGTACCAGAAGTTGCGCGTTCCAGCACGTCTAGAGTGGAAACTGTACTTGAACCAATCAAATGGTGAAGAGCTACAAAGAAAAGTGCTTCTGGTTAGCATAATACCTCCCAGAGTGTCATCCTGACAGGTTTGGATCCAGTTGGTACAAGTATTTTCGTAAAAGACCTTGTTGGATCTGGTAAATGGATCCTGAAATTCTTTGAGTTATTGCATTGTTCTTATACTTAATATTATGTTTATGTTTTGGTTCATGTTAATATCTAGATCCAGTATGGTTTGATCTAACTTTCTTTTATATAAATCAAGTTTAATTATACGATATATTAAATATAGTGTATGGGTCAAGATTAGATCTGATCGGTATTAGATCATATGTTTGGATCTAGTAAGATAACACATACCTTAATTTGATCCAATAAAATATTATGGATATAGTTAAATATGCATGGATCTAAATAATTCAAATTAATTGGGTATAGATTCAGTTGGACTAGTTTTGGATCTAGACAATGTTATTGGATCTTGTTGAACTTGAATGGATCTAGTGTTGGGTTCGGATGCCCATATATAAGATATGGATTTAGTTTGAGATAACTGTTGTACTCGGATATGGGATGTGGATCCAGAATTGATCTAAAGACAAATCTAAATATATATACATATATATATTCTATCAAATATTTTGTATGGATCTAGATTTGATAGTATCATGACAAATATTTAGATCTAATAATGATATATATTTTGTATGAATCTGAGATTTATATGGTTAGATCCAAATAAGTAGAATACTGGATGTATAATATGGATCTATTTGCATTTGAAATATATGAATTTGGATTATAGTCAAATCCTGTAAGATTCATAGTTTTATTTAATCTTGTATGAAGAACCATTTTAATATGAATTGTGTTGGACTTGATAAATAACATCTTAAGTCGGATTTGGAATTGAAATCCTATAAATCCAATAAAATTGGAATATATATGGATCCAATAATGGATCTGAACTTAATTGTTCAAACTTATGGTTTGATTAAAGCCTGGTAATTGGCTTATCATATTTTGGCATATCCAAATAATAATGAGATAACTGTCATTGGATATGGATCTGGTGTATATTCAAATTAGATTTGGATATAGATTCATGATAGAAAAACAACCTAGTTTGCGAATAACCTCATGATAGGGATATATCATGAAGGAGAAATCCAACTAGTGTATGTAAAACCACATGATGTCGTGGCTTAATGCAAACATTGTTTAAATGCAATGCATTGGAAAAGTGAGAGTGAAATTATAATTTTACACATTCATGTGAAGATATTTATGTGTATATAATGATAAATAATAATGCGTCATATGATATGTTTGTATAAATGCATAAAGGGATATTTTATTTTCATGCATAAAATGCTAAATGATATTGATCAGTTACATTTATAACTATTTAGATTCGAATATACTAATATAAAATGATTAGGTAGTGATCAACACGTGATAATACACAGAAAGTGAGAGTATAAGATTTGAAAAGTGAGAGTATTTGCTATGTTTGGCAAATCACATATTTATGGATTAATAAATTTCATAGTACTCTACTAGTGTGCATGCCTATGGTAAGATCATGGAAGAGCCAAAAAACCCCATGACTATGTGAGACTCACATTATAATGTATTCATGGACTGTATGATTTAATATGCAGTGAATTGTGAATACTTGAAATCTAAAATATGATTGTAAAACAACCTAGTTTATGAATAACCTTATGATATAGATATATCATGAAGAAAAAATTCAACTAACGTGTGTAAACCTCATAATATCATGGGTGCAATACATAATGCACTGGTTATGATAAATATGGGTGTTCACCCCATATGGCCAAGTGGGAGATGTTGGATCTTAGTATGGATCTAGTGTGGCTAAATGAGTCTCTCATAGAATCCAATGACCCACTTAGTGGACCACTGAGATATGCACCACTAGAATAATGGTGGGGCCCATTACATATTGGATTCCCAGCATGTTTGGGAATTCAATGGGATAGTTAGGGCTAGATAACGGCTACTCAGGGGCGGTTAAATTCTTAGTCCCTGCCTCTGCAGCAGAACATCGAACAGGTCTCGATATTTCTATCGAGGATCCTCCCTAAAGAAGGCCGTTAATCAATCCTCAATTCTCTTCTCCTCAAGTCTCCTGACGCACACCTTGATCCTAAATCCATCAAGAAATTTGACCATAGGAGGAAGGGCTCACAACCACTCACCTAGACAAAACATGGTGGTGGTGGTGGAGGAGGGCCTTGGCAAAGCCATTCACCACCAAGTAGCTCCTAGGGTCAACCAGAAGAGCTTCTCCTTCATGTACCCTTAGCCATCGCTCTTTCTGCTATAGAGCTTTTCCTGATGCATGCAGGGAGGAAGGCCCTCACTTTCCTAAGAACCAGAACCATGCCTTCCCAATGGAAGTGTGAGGGTGTCAACCACACCCTCGAAGGTCCCAAACCGCGAGCTCACAACATCCACCCCCACCCCCAACCTCGTTGCACCAGAGGCGATGACGGGCTCGTGTGTGGCCACTATCTCCCTCAGATCTTGCCAGTCGAGCCCTATCTCCGCCAACCCTTTGAGCAGCCCCTCCACCATAGTCGTGCTCATGAACATGATGGAATCCAACCCCCCCCCCCCCCCCCCTCGCTCCCTAACCAAAGGCCTCACGCACCCACCCCAAACCCACATGGTCACATACACGTCCACCCTCTCTGGAACCCAGTTTTAGAGCTCCAGGGTGACGAGGAATCCCGAAACCATGGGGGGCTCCTCAAGATCGATCACCAGAGGACCCGGACAGAGTATCCTCCACCAGAGCTTATCATTGATCTCTTTGGCCAAACCCGAAGGGGTCAATTCGGAAGGGACGAAGGCCATAACCCTAGAGCTCATATGAAACAGCCTGAACCTGTTTCTCAAAAGCTGAGAGTCCTTTCCTAGTGTCACAACGTTGAAGGGCTCACCATCTTCTGTCACAGGGTTCTCGGAGATGTCGGCCATGGTTTCAGAGAAGGCGGTGATCCCTGCCCTGGAGGTGAAGGTGATGGTGGAAAACTGCGGCAAAGAGGCGGCGATTTGGGAGTTTTTTGGCCATTGGCGGTAGGATTTGAGAGTGGACTTGGTGTGGGGTTGGGCTCGACGGAGATGGTGGGGGCACCAGAGCATGATGGAGATCACCCCCCAAGATTACTTGCCGGCGACGGTGGATCGAGTATCGACGGTGGTGGTGGTGGAGGACGGCGGGGTCATGTTCTCTCCGACGGCACTGGCCACTCCGCCTGCCTATATGGAGGTGGGTTTTTTTTTTAAAGTAGTTCCCTCCATTTCTGTTCTTTTTGTAACTAGGGGTGAGGTGCATCGAAAATAACATAAATTAATGAATGCGGCGAACGTGCAAAATGTCATCGTTTGCATCCAATGTTTGTTAAAAATCCTGTTCTCGACGTCTTTTTCGTTCATTGCACGGGATAAGCCATCAAACATACCCTAAATGACACATTACTACATATGAAAAGCAAGATGAGATCATCGAGGATGAGCTCATCCTCAACTCAAACATAACTCGTTCGAACTTGTAAAATGAGCGCGGTGAGCCAAGCATTAAGAACATGTGTTCAGCTCAGCTCAGATCATTAGACTCATTATGTAGTAACAAGATATATCTTAAATATATTTTATATCATATAATATATATAGTATATAATAAGTAGTTAAAAGTGTTTGGGTTACAAGGAACAAGCTTAAAGTTCAATCCCTGTTGCTTTCAAATTTGAGACAATGTATTTTATTATGTGTAATGTCAGCTTGAATGGGCTCGCTCGGCAAGTATACCAGCCGTATCACATGATCTGCAATTCCAGCTAATCTAATATAAATTAGCCAATCAGTAAGGATTAGGAAACTTGATGATTGAGCTTGGATTAATTGGGGGACATTAATTCACTATATCTTTCTTTATTCAAGAGACCAACAGGCGCATACGGTTGCACGTAACTAACTAATCTGGCGGTGTTGGTTTTGCTTCCCCTGCAGAATCTCATGCGAGCCCCCGATCAGGTGCCATCACATGGCACACTTGGAGTGTGCGGCTACATCGGGTGCCCTCTTTCATTGGCTTATCTGTTGTGGGGCCCAAAAGCAGATGAAGGGCAGCCAGGTGCAGAAGCGCACTTCAAGTGTGCCATGTGATGGCACCTAATCTTGGCTTATCTCATGCTGCAGCATGTGCTAAAGTTTGGCGTTTGGTGTGGAAAGATCTCAAAGCCCTCTACATGCACAGCATGATTCATGCTGGTGCACTATCAATCATGAAAATTTTTTCCAAGAAGTAGACTACCCACATGACCATCCTTAAAAAGGATGCATGTTTTTGGTGCGAGTCCGGATCCACTCATCCCCCAAGTCATCCCTACCCCTCTTTGGAGATTGGAGATCGGGTGCAATCACATTGCACACTTTAGTGTGGCGCTGCACCTCATTTGCCCTCCATCTTCTGCCGGGCCCTACAGTTGATAGGCTGTACCCCGAGAGAAGCAGCAGATTTCATTTATACCATGATATGATCAAATCATGCTCTATCCAGATCATAAAATAAAAGTAATGATTGCAACAATATCAGCTGAGGGGGGCGCATGGATAATTGAGAGCTGCCTCCCATGATGAATGCAATTTGCAAGTCACACATCCAAATTGATTAATCAATCGACTCATTAATTAATTGGAGCAAGCACGTTCTCCCTTTTGGACTCTCTATGTGCACATTGTGCCCTGTTTGTTTACAGTAGAAGAGCAAATCGATAACGTCACATTAAACTAATATGGTTTACTCATTTGAGTAATCAGTTTGCAACAACTCATGATGTAGATTAGTTTAGTTCTTATTTGGTGAAACTAGAGTTGCAAAGATTGGTTTGCTTTTGCTTTTGCTATTTTTTTTTTTTGAGTTCAAGCTTCAAAATTGGGGGCCTGCAAGGGCTCCACCACTTTGGTGAGGTGGGTCCGCTTAAAATGTTCAAGTTGAAGGATGTCGCAAGTTCGATACCTGAGGTGTGCATCCCTTGCAGCAAGACTAGGGATGTCAACAGGTCGGGTTTACCCAGACCGGACCTGGACCAAACCTTATAGGATCCAGGTATGGTGATAAATAATTAAGAAAACCCAATTAAGACCCAGATCCAAACCTGAAAGTCCGATTAATACAAGGATCCAGGTATAGTTTGTGAATTTTTATACCAGACCCGGGCCTGGCCTGAGTTCTGATTAAGACCCTCAATTTTTCAATGTAAAAATAATAAAAAATATTAGTTTACTGAGTCTAATTCATGTAGTTCTTATCGGGTCCGGTATGGTCTCTCTTATAGTTGACCCAATTAGACCTGGGTCTGGACCTGATACCAGACCCAAAAATTGGCTTTAAGTCTGGTTGCACCTGGGTCAGAACCAAACCGACCCATTGACATCCCTAAGCAAGACCAAAGCAGCAGGCTCCTTTGTGATGTAGCGAGTAGCGATCATATCTTAAGGTGAAACGGGCAGGTTTGGGTTTTAGATCCAGCGGTAAGTAGTGACTGTATAAGAATTTTTCAATTTGGCATGTCTTCCAACTTGATGGTAAAGATTAACCTCAGTTGTAAGCTGAGATTCCAGTGCCTAAGTGAGATAGTCGTCCACTTTCTTTGTGTAATAAACAAAAAAAAAACTTGAAAATTTGTTGGTTGACGAAATAACTATTGTACCTTGTAAGCTTGCTCATTCTCAAGCCTAGAGGCACGTTCTTAAGATCGCTATCTTTAGAACTTCAATCGCCCCACTCCGGGAAGTCCGAAGAAGCGAAAAGGGGTTTGTTGCGATTGAGTTCCCAGGATACAACTAGGCTTGAACCCCAAGAGAGTCACTGCTTCTCAAGGACAGATGATCTCTACCACACTTGTACTCTGCAAGCCAAATCGAGAAGAAAGGAAGAAGAAGATTGGAGAGTCAAAAAATTCTTGTGTGCCCAAAAGACGAAAATAGAAGATATTTATAGACTTTTAGAGAGGCCAAAACGTTTTGCGATAAATGAGATTAATGGCCATAAATCTGACGGCTTGAAAATAAGACGAAAAGGTACCTGAACAGTCACCCACCTTTGACTCTCAATCAAAGGCCTTCAAAACCGTCCAACAGTCACTATGCAACATTAACTCGATATACATGCAACTTAAAGCCTTTCAAACGGTCAGATAACACAAAACTAAAAAGTCAAAATGGACATTTGCACCTCGCACCGTTGCGAGCGTGCGAAGTGCGCCATCAAAATGCCACATTGCGCCTCAAGCGCCCTTGCGCACATGCGCGCGTACACGCGAACAACGCATCCATTGTTGCATGATGCGCAGCAACGTCCGCAAGCCACCCAAAGACACAAGGCTTACCAAAGTATAGAATAGAGAACAAGGCTTGTATTTAAACCACTAGAAAAACTAATTTATCTTAGATATGGGACTAAACTTTTAAAGCACTTTTGGTGGAAAGAAATCACCAATTTTAAAACTTTAATAACAATCCTCCACTAGTTTTAAAATATATTTGGCTTGCATAGAAACTTATGCATCAGTGAGAGTGTCTGCATGACTTGAACTCCCACTTATTGAAAGAAAACCTAAATTAACCAAGGTGCTAAATTGACTTATCTTGAACTTAGCTCCTTATATTGTTAATGGAGTTTTCAATCATACATAGGTTTCCAAAAGTTCAATTGTGTGGATTTCATGTTGGCACATTTAGAGCCTTATGCTTCCCTAGATTCATGAGTGCTCTAGAGAATTGTCAGTTCTCATAAGAAACGGCTCACATTTCTACACTCATATAGGTGAGTTTGTCTAGGTGTACTGTAACACACACCCTAGCCTTAAGGCTTATAAACTCATTAAGAGCTATTGGCTCAACCCTCACATTAGTTACAACTCATGAGCATACATCAGTAAAGGGCTTACATAAATATGCTCAATATTTGTCATTCACTAATTCATTTTCCATTGAACCTAGGCATGTGGGATCTCTAGCGTTCTAGGTTGGGTATCCTTAGGTGATGACTTAATTGGCTTAATTCTCATTTTCCTTGATGTTTTATTGATGACATCTCTCGAAAGGCCTTTCGTAAATGGGTCTGTCAAATTTTGACATGACTTCACATATTTCAATAATATAATATTATCATCAATCATTTATCTTATAAAACTATGTCTTAGACTAATATGTCTAGACTTTCCATTGTATTTCATATTACCTGCTTTACATATATCTTATTGGCTATCACAAAATATTGAAATAGCAGGTATAGGCTTCTCACCTAGTAAAATATCTACTAGCATATTCTTAAGCCATTCAGCTTTTCTACAAGGAGATGCCAAAGCAATAAACTCAGATTCCATTATAGAATGAGTTATACAGGTCTGTTTCTTAGACCCCCATACAACTGCTCCTCCACCAAGAGAAAAAACCCAACCACTCGTAGACTTGGAATCTTCAAAATCGGTATTCCAACTTGCATCACTATACCCTTTAATAATAGCAGGAAACTCGGTATAGTGGATTCCGTAGTCTAAAGTATGCTTAAGATATCTAAGAATCTTGTTCACTGCATTCCAATGTTGATGACCAGAATTATTAGTATATCTACACACTTTACTCATTGCATAGGCAATATCAGGCCTTATGCAATTCATTGCATACATAAGACTACCTACAACACTGGCATATTTTAATTGTTGAACACTTGCACCAACATTTGGAGTCAATTTCATATTTGGATCATATGGTGTACATGCCGGTGAACTATTCATATATCAATACTTTGTAAGAATTTTCTCAATATAATGTGATTGACATAGTGCAATGCTATTATTTTTTTTACAATTTTGATTCCTAAAATAACATCTACCACACCCAAATCTTTCATACAAAACACTGAAGATAAAATCTTTTTATTTGATTTATGCATTCACTATTGGAACCCAAAATAAGCATATCATCAATATATAAACAAATAATGATAATTGAGTTACCATCTACTTTACTGTAGACGCATTTGTCAGCATCATGAATTTTAAAACCATTATGTACCAAAGCACTATCAAATTTTTCATGTCATTGCTTAGGGGCTTGCTTTAATACATATAAGGATTTCTCAAGTTTGCAAACTTTGCGTTCTTGTCGTAGCACTACAAAACCTTCAGGTTGCTCCATATATATCTCTTCATCTAATTCTTCATTCAAAAAGGTCATTTTCATGTTCATTTGATGGATTTGAAGCTTATATATAGCAGCCATGGCAATCAGAATTCTAATAGTAGATATTTTGGTTACAGGAGCAAAAGTATCAAAACAATCAATACCTTCTTTTTGTTTAAAACCTTTTGCAACCAAACGAGCTTTAAATTTATCGATTGTACCATCAGCTTTTAATTTCTTTTTGAAAATCCATTTGCAGCCAATAGTTTTGCAACCAACTAGTAAATCCACTAATTTCCAAACAATATTAGACATAATTGATTCTATTTCATCATTAATAGCTTCTCTCCAAAATGCGGCATCTTGAGAAGACATTGCCTCTTGAAAAGACACAAGATCATTCTTAATTAAAAATGTATAAAAGTCAGAACCAAAATTAGTTGGTTTTCTAATGCGTTTACTGTGTCTAACTTCAGTTTCTGGTTCATCAACACAATCATTAGAATATTCAATAATGTCATTAACAGGATGTTCATCTACTATAATATGACTGCCATCAAAAAGAGAATCAAATGCATTTTTATGTTCTATGAAAGATGCATCTCTAGATTTTACAATAACATCATTAACAATGTCCAGAAATCTATATGATTTACTATGTTGAGCATACCAAACAAATGCACATTTAAATGCTTTAGGTCCAACCTTCTTCCTTTTATTTTCTAGAATTTTAACATATGCTAAACAACCCCAAACACAAAAATAACTAAGATTAGGTTTCTTACCAAAAGAAAATTCATAAGATGATTTTTCATATTTGGAATAAGGAACTCGGTTAAGAATATAACAAGCAGAAAGTATAGCCTCTCTCCATAAGTTGGAATGTAAACATGTATTAAGAAGCATAGCATTCATCATTTCTACAAGTGTTCTGTTTTCTCTTTTTGCTACTCCATTCTGTTCAGGAGTTCTAGGAGTTAACGTTTGATGGATAATATCATTATCTTCACAGAATTTATTAAATTCTCCATCTAAGTATTCACCTCATCTATCTGTTCTTAAATGTACAATCTTTGTTTTAAACCTATTTTGTACTTCAGCTAGATAAAGAAGAAATTTGAAAAATGCTTCAGATTTATGTTTTAACAAATAAACATAACAGAATTTCGAGTAATCATCTATAAAGATAATAAAGTACTTATTGCCACCACGACTCAAAACATTATCCATCGTACACACATCAGAATGCACTAATTCAAGCAATTTATAATCCTTTTCTACACTAGGAAATGAGAGTCTAGTTAGCTTAGTTTGAATGCATGTCTCACACTTATGTTTATGTTCTATTCTAACATGACAAGGAAGAAGACCAAAGTTATTCATATTATGAATGCAACGAGAATTTATATGTCCTAATCGTGAATGCCAAAGAAAATAGGAGTCAACCATATAAACAGAAGTAATAGCTTCATTTATGCTCATCTTGAACATACCACCAGTGGCAAACCCTTTTCCTACAAAGATTTTTCCTTTGATCACAGTTACAATCCCAGACTCAATAATAATCTTAAAACCATTTCGTGACAGGAGATCTGCAGAGATTAAATTTTTTTGAACTTCTGGAGCATAGTAGACATTCTCAAGTGTAAGGACTTTCCCGGAGGTGAACTTAATCTCCACACTCCCTTTTCCCAGCACTTTAGTTGAGGAAGAGTTTCCCATAAAGATATTGCATCCCTCCCCCACTACTTCATACGACTTGAACAAGTTCCTATCATTTGCCACATGAATAGTGCTTCCAGTATCCAGGTACCAATCCTTATTTACAGCCACGATAAAGGTTTTAGAGATTACATCAACAAGCCTCTCCTCTGACTCATTTGGCTTAGGACCAGTCATCTTCCTTTCTCTGCATTCTCTAGCAAAATGGTCAAACTTGCCACAAACATAGCAACTAATTTTCTTTTTATCAGTTGGCTTTTTCCCTTTCACGAAATTCTTTTTTATTTTCTGGGTTTTCATGATTTTGCCACCCTTGTTACTAACAAAATTCACTTTAGGATAACCCTCTTTAGGACTCGAACTCTTTTTGTCACGAAGACAAGTCTCCTCCTCAATTCGGATGTCCTTAAGAAGACCATCTAAAGTGATTTTTCTCATTTTTATGTTTTAGGTGATTCATATATTCTTTCCAAGAATCCGATAGTTTCTCAATGATGACAGCAACTTGGAAGTCATCATCAAGATACATACATTATTCTTTGATCTTATAGGCCAGTCTTTGCATCTCATGAATTTGAGCAAGTATAGGTTTATAATAAACAATAGAAAAATTAACATACTGATCTACAATAAACCTTTTGTTACCAGCATCTTCTGCATTGTACTTGATCTCGAGAGCATTTCACAATTCTCCAGCCGACTCCAATGGTGAATACAAGTCAAAAAGAGAATTGGCTAAAGTGTTCAGGATATGCCCTTTGCATCGGTAGTTGTCAATATGTCACTTCTCTTGCTCTTTCTTCTGTTCTTTTGTCGCAACTTCTCCAGCAGCGACAGTGGGACAGACCTTTTTGAGAAAATAGTCGATATGCAGCTCAGATAGCAAGAAAGAGACCTTTGATTGCCACCGCTTGAAGTTTGACTCATCAAATCGATCAAGTTTTTCAAGGTGACGGCTAAGTAGATTGATGGAGTTGGATGTCGAACCAGAGGCCATAATGAAGTTATAAAATTGTTAGTCCAACCTTGTGACAAAACAGGATTTAAGAAAAAAAAAAAGATCTCAAACCTAGAGGCACGTTTTTAAGATCGCTATCTTTAGAACTTCAATCGCCCCACTCCGAGAAGTCCGAAGAAGCGAAAAGGGATTTGTTGCGACTGAGTTCTCAGGATACAACTAGGCTTGAACCTCAAGAGAGTCACTGCTTCGCAAGGACAGATGATCTCTACCACACTTGTACTCTGCAAGCCAAAATCGAGAAGAAAGGAAGAAGAAGATTGGAGAGTCAGAAAATTCTTGTGTCCCCAAAAGACAAAAATAGAAGATATTTATAGATTTTTAGAGAGGCCAAAACGTTTTGCGATAAATGAGATTAATGGCCATAAATCTGACGGTTTGAAAATAGGACGAAAAGGTACCTGAACGGTCACCCACCTTTGATTGTCAATCAAAGGCCTTCAAAACCGTCCAACAGTCACTATGCAACATTAACTCGATATACATGCAACTTAAAGCCTTTCAAACGATCAGATAGCACAAAACCGAAAAGTCAAAACAGACATTTGCACCTCGCACTGTTGCGAGCGTGCGAAGTGTAAAGTGTGTCATCAAAATGCCACATTGCGCCTCAAGTGCCCTTGCGCACACACACGCGCGCCTGCGCACGAACGGTGCATCCGTTGCTGCACGATGCATAGCAACGTCTGCAAGCCACCCAAAGACAGAAGGCTTACCAAAGTAAAAAATAGAGAACAAAGTCTGTATTTAAACCACTAGAAAAACTGATTTCTCTTAGATATGGGACTAAACTTTTAAAGCACTTTTGGTGGAAAGAAATCACCAATTTTAAAACTTTTATAACAGATTAGATCCTCGAGGGTCAGCTCATCCTCAACTCAAACATAACTTGTTCGAACTTGTAAAATGGGCGCAGTGAGCCAAGCATGAACAACATGTGTTCAGCTCGGCTCGGCTCGGCTTGGCTTGGCTTGTCTCAGCTCATTAGACTCATTATGTAGTAACAAGATATATCTTAAATATATTTTATATCATATAATATAGTATATAATAAATAGTTAAAAGTGTTTGGGTTGCAAGGAACAAGCTTAAAGTTCAATCCCTATTGCTTTCAAATTTGAGACAATGTATTTTATTATGTGTAAATGAGCCAGCTTGATTGTGCCGCTGCACCTTGTGCCCTCCGTCTTTGGCTGATCGATTGTGGGGCCCAAAATCAGATGAAGGGCAGCCAGGTGCACAGGCACACTCAAAGTGTGCCATGTGAAGGCACCTGATCCTAGCTTATCTCATGCTGCAGCATGTGCTAAAGTTTGGAGTTTGGTGTGGAAAGATCTCAAAGCCCTCTACATGCACAGCATGATTCATGCTGGTGCACTATCAATCATGAAAATTCTTCCCAAGAAGTAAACTACCCACATGACCATCCTTAAAAAGGATGCATGTTTTTGGTGCAAGTCCGGATCCACTCATCCCCCAAGTCATCCCTACCCCTCTCTGGGGACGGGATATCGGGGTGCAATCACGTTGCACACTTAAGTGTGGCACTGCACCTGATCTGCCCTCCATCTTCTGCCGGGCCCCGTACAGCTGATAGGCAGTACCCAGGGAAGCAGCGGCACACTCAAAGTGTGTGATGTGATTGAACTTCATCGGTTCTCCTCCTTGTGATTTCATTGATGCAAGTTGTTTTGAGCAAATCGGACTTCATAGATGCGATGCACATCGTCCATTTGGTGAAAATTAACACTTGAATGGCCAAAATCTGACTTGTTTGCAGGAGTTTTTGGTAATTAAAAAAAATCAATGGCTGAGAAAATGCAAAACTTTGTGATTTAAAAACTCATATTTTTTCATAAAAAAAAAAATTTATGATCCAAGGTAGATTCTTATTAAATCAACCATGCTGACAATGAGGTCAGATTTGATCAAATAACATTCATAGAGGCATGAAGATGGGGGGATGACATAGGGTCTGACTGTAACCAAATTGGGTGCAAGGCAGCTTCGAACCATATTGACAAATATCGCGAGAAATTGCCTGAAAGGTTAAAACGGCAATTTCTTGTGAGATTTTCAAAATACCGTGAGATTTATGAAAAAACATAAATACAGTGATTTAAACGCAATATTTATGTTTTAAATGGCTATTTATCGTGAAAAAACCTTGTATTTTTATTTTTAAATAATTTTTATTAATATTTTCGTATAAAAATGTATTTTATATTTTTTAAATTTATTTTTTATCGTTGAGATTTTGCCAAAAAAATGAGAGATTAATGAAAAAATTTCAAAGTCTTGCAAGTTTTTGAAAAACGAGATTTTGCCGTTTTT
Organism: Nuphar pumila; assembly: GCF_984573655.1. Classification (NCBI taxonomy): domain Eukaryota; kingdom Viridiplantae; phylum Streptophyta; class Magnoliopsida; order Nymphaeales; family Nymphaeaceae; genus Nuphar; species Nuphar pumila. The sequence continues at coordinate 39,541,419 of NC_143255.1, forward strand.
AACGTTTGTCACTATGGTTCCAACTACTAAATAATCCTTTATGTGGTTGGAGATGAATTTAAGGTTGTCAAAAAGTTTGGATTCAGGTCGGGTGACCCCCAAATCCAGATCAGTTTAGGTGGATTAGTTGACAAGAGCAGTATCCAATTAAAAACCAGATCCAGATTCAGAAAAGACTGTTATTACTGAACCCCAATCAAAATCAAGATCCTATATACATCCGAATTTGAGTATAGGTATTTTAAGCTAGTCAGATCTTAACTCGGTTTTTTCATTTTCCATTTAAAACTAAATCCAATTCGAAATCCCATTATGCAGCATATATATGACTGGGTTGCATTTAGTAATGCCTACTCCTGAACCAAATCTGACCCGTTTACATCCCTAGACCTGACAACACAGCCACCGTGCGGAATGAGTGCTCCATAAGGAGGGTTCCCTCTTTCCTTTTCCTTTCAAACAGAAGGATGCGTTTGGGAATCATGTGATATGTGGCCAAGTTCATGAACTCCATTGTTACTTCACTTAAAAACAATACTGTCTTAAAACTAGTTCAATTCCGATCACTCTTCCCAAACAAACACTGGGCTAGCGAAGATCTCAAAGCTGACAAACATGGAATTTTTGTGGGGCCCAAAGAAGGAGATATCAAGTCCATATTAGGGTTTAGCTATGGAAAGCATGATGAAGAGTTGGAAGACCATTTTGGAAGCATATAAATAAAATACTAAAAATAACTATGACAAGGATGCTCCTTTGTCAAGGACTTATTGTTTGGATCAATGTTGTCAGTAATTGCAGAAAATCGATACGATACCAACCTGAATCGGCTATTTTTAATAAATATAAAAAAATTACTTAAAATTAATTTTTAATATTATTTAAATGGGTTTAACATGTGTCACGTTCTGATTGACACAAAATAATTTTTTAATTATTTTTTAAGCCAATTCACAACGATTAAATTGAGAATCGGTTTCAGCACGGTTGGCCAAATGATTCAGGGTCGATACCGATACTGACAACAGTGTTTTGGATTGAATGTTTTAAGTTGCACGAAGATGAAAGCCACAAACTTGGAAATATATTTCTTTTGTGCTCTTCCTTCTGTGCCAGTATATATAATAAATGGGACCCTCGTCCCTAGAATTTATTAATTTTTTTTGGTGGAAACATAAATTCACTGTATATAAAAAAAAAAACTTTATAAGTATCATGTTTCAGACGCCCGCCCATAGAAGGAAGGTTGAAGCACCGATCAACTGCAGAGTGTTGGAAAGCCACACCCCCCTCCTTTTTTTTTATAAAAGTAATTCTCATGAGTGTCAGCCCCTTGCATTAATAAAGGCAAGGCCATGTTCTTGCTCAGCTGAAACTGGGGCGGAGGGCGGGGAAGGAGGGGGGCATTCTTCCTAGGGGGAAAGGGGTATACCACAGATTTAACACTGGCATACGGCAGTGTACGGCGCCCCCGTACACCTGAGCACCACGCGGTGCTCAATCGGAATCCCGAACATGCGCTGTAGCTATTCGGGAGGGGTGTGGGGGATGCACATATATCCTGCCCCGGACGGTGAGCGACTGTAAGTACGGCAGGCTTAGCCAGCGCAACTAGGTCTTTCCTTTGGAGGGTGGTTTCTCCCTTTGAAAAAAAAGTGCTAGAGAAATTTATATAAAACTACCTGACATGTATGTTATTTGCAAAAAAATGTTCAATGTTGGGGGGTATTACATTAAGACCTAGTTTATTTTGAATGAATCCAAATACTTGCTTGAGGCATAAAATGACATCTTTGTCCCTTTTTGTATAAAACAACTCATTTTATTTTATTTTTGTTTTATAGTTTTTTAATTCATCAAATCAACAATGAGGACATTTAAGCCATTTATGAAGGCGATTATATAAAACCAGACAGTTATTCAATAGTGGCAGCAAAAGTGCTTAATCTAATTGGTCAATGTATTCCATCTATCTATTCAATTATTTCAATAAAGAGAAGTTAAGAAAGGAAATTCTTATTATATTAGCATTTGTATTTCCATTGTGAGACACCATATCAATGTCATGAATGTCACCAATTGTTGATGGGATGTCACAAGTTCGAAACTCAAGAGTGGCATCCTTTGCCGCAAGGTCGAAGCTGGGTGTATCCCTATAGTGGGCAGGGAGGACCTCAAGGATTTTACCAACTGGAGGCCCACCAACCTGTGGTCGGTCGGTAATTTAGGGAGGGAGGGGGGTTCCCTTGGATTATCCAACAAAAAAATTTAATCAATTTTATTAATACTATCCTATAGAGATTAACTATTTTTCACCTGAAAAGGATGATGCCTAGCCTTTTCTATATGTCAAGTTTCTAACTCTAGTGTCCTTGTGTGTTAGCCTTTTCTATATGCCAATTTTCCCATTGCGTGAAAGCTTAGGCCTTTTCTTCATTGATAGACATGCTTGGCATAGCACCTAGGGGGTTTGAGTGTCATGCAAAACACAATCTCAACGAAGTGAGACAAAGAGAAGAAAAGATAGAAAAGAAAGGAATTTTACGGTTTGACACTAAAAACTTGTGTTCACAGGTGAAGGAGAAGCAAAAAATATATTAGCAAGCACTACAGGAAATGTGTTTTACTGGTGCACCCGGTCGGTAGCACCAATGTATAACGAGTTTTACTGGCGCAGAGTTTTTGTTTTGTCAGACTTCATTTTCACTAGCGTAGCTTCAAACTGCGCCAGACAATTCAAGTAGAATGGGATTTTTCATATCTTTTTTGGCTTATGGAAAGAAAAATCTTAATGATCGTGGTATTTATTGTATCTGTAGGCTCTTGATGACTCTTCTCTTCATGTTTATTCTCCTCATGAACCATGGAGTGCTGACAGTGAATGATGAACAAAGTGCAATTCAAGATTTTTTGAGCCCATGACCACCTTTTATATTCTGAAACTGTTCACTTCCATATATTTGTGTAGGCTTTGAACAAGCAACATCTTTAGGAAGCTTTGCAGATTACAAGAGAAAGGTGTTTGTATGTGTTTCTACTAACTGAATTAGAAGGTTTTTCTTCTAAATTTTTTTTTTATAATTTTATGCTTCTAATTTTTTCATAGATACATGCTGCAAAGTATTCATGTGTCTGTATTATAAGTCTTTCCTGAAAAGGCTATTTTTTTTCTTTTTCTATTGAGGCTTAGCAACACTTTGTCAAGCTTTTTTTTTTGTTTCTATTTCTTGTATTATATACTTTGGAGCTTGTGGAGATGATTTTTTTTTTTCAATTTATGCTTTCCAGATTATGTACTAGAGGGGAGTGAAGGCACACCATTTTCAGGTATGTGAAGCTTGAATTGGAATGAGCATGGAATTTTAAGAGCTGATATTGCTGCATCTCATGCTGTCTAATTTTCCCCATCCTTGAATATCAAAATCCTGATGTTAATGTCTTTTCTTATGCTAGCATGAATACTCCTAATAGCCTATTTGAAAACAAAAAAATAAATGTTTTATTGGCACAATAATTGTGCCAGTAAAAAAACTATTTCATTATTGTGAAAGTATCTTTACTTGCGCATTTTTTGTGCCAATAAAACATATGTCAATATTGTGAAATATCTTTATTGGGGAATTTTCGTACCAATAATAAATTTTTGTTGACGCAAAATTTGCGCCACTGGAAACTGGTTTTACTAGCGAATGTAAATTGTGCCAAGTAAAACCTTTATCTGCTCGACTTTTACTGCTACAGTCATTGCGCCACTAAAGACTTTTATTGGCGCAAAAGGTGCGCCAGTAAAACCCTTATTTCTCAAAACACATTTTGAAATGATTGATTTGGATTTTTAAAATATTTTTTTATATTGAACTTGCTTATTCTTCTAAAGGTTATTTATTGACATAATCTAAATTTACTTTAGATATTGTTGTCACTCCCAAAGTTATCAATACCAAAATGATAATTGATGATGAAGAATCATTTGAAAATCCAACACCGTATAAACAACTTAACAAAACATTGTCTTATCTTTTAATTACGAGACCTGACATAGCACATGTATGGGAGTGGTATTAAGACTTTCATTTATTGAAGCATTTTCTTATCTGCTTCTTCATCTTTCAATCAATTCAAGTTTTCTAATTTGTAAGAAATCCATTGGGATGCTAGAAATTATGTTAGTAGAAACATCTTCAAGAGGAGCCAATGTACACTTTAATATTAATTAATTTTATGCAAAAATTTTCCACAAGGCTGGTTAAAGATTTTCAGTGCATATGGATGGATACATCAATACCTTCACGAAAACTTGGAGCACCATGCATTTGCATATCATGATTAAAATAGCCAAAATACTGGAATGAAATCAAAATGTGCACTGCACAAAAGGGATGCTTCTAATTAGGGGTGGTAAAATCTGACCTGACCCATGAACCCGCTTCTTAGGTGGATTCGGGTTTGGCTTAAACGGGTTTGTGTCGTAAACGGGTCGACTCGTTTAACCCGTTTATTAAACGGGGCAGGTTCGTGTTAGGGCTATGCCAACCCGCCAACCTGGCTGACCCGTTTAATAAACGTGTTAGGCGGGCAGGTCAACCCGTTTACCCGAACCCGACCCGCCCGCTAACATGAACCTGACCTGCCAACCCGTTTACCCGACCTGACCCATTTATTAAATGGGTTAACCGTGTCGTGTCAGGTTAGTGTTTGCCACAGCCGACCCGTTTAATAAACGGGTCGGGTTCGTGTTGAGGTATGCTGACCCACCAACCCGACCCAATTGCCACCCCTACTTCTAATGGACTACAAGAGTGCAATGTGTGCACAAATACAAAAGTCACTAATAGTCAAAAATGCAATAAGCCAAAAAAGGCTAATACAAACCACTCACAAAGAGCCCAAGAGCACAAATATAAAAAATATAATTTATAAATGCTTAAGGGAAGCTTAATACAAGAGGGGGCAAAACCCCCTCTATATAGGCATTTACAAGGCTCTTAGAGCTGTTGGGGAGATCCCAAGAGACTCTTTGGGCATTTTTCAATAATGCCCTCAAACAAAAATAAAATATAAAAATAAAAAAATAAAAAATAAAAAATAAAATTACAAAAAGATTGTTGTGCCCCTACAGCCCATTATATGATAATGAAAAGACAAAAATACCCCTAAAGGGTACCTATTACAATGCATAAAACACACACACACACACACACACACACATATATATATATATATATTAACAAATACTAAACTTGAGCAGAGCATCAAAATCATTCCCAGTCAGAAGTGATAAAACAGATCGGTGACTTGTTCAAAATGGAAAATGTCATGTTTCAAGATATCTTACACAAGAATTATAACCAAACTGTGCACCTAAATGCATGATTTAGAATTTTAGAAAGATCCAAGTACAATGTTATTCAATGTATGACAAACCTACTCAATTGGGAAAGATGCAATTATCCTTTCTCTTATCATGACAATGATTGCATTTGGAGGCTACCCAGCTATTAGGGCAAGAAAACAACCACTGAGGCAATAAGTAATATCAGAAAGTACCCTTCAGCAATTGCAGTTTTTCCAACACCAGGCTCACCAATAGTATCAGGGTTCTTCTTTGTTCTCCTTGACAAGATCTGAATACGACGAATCTCATCATCACGACCTATAACATGATGAAGCTTTCCTCGCCTTGCCAACCCTGTCAAGTTATTCCCATACTTCTCTAGCGCTTTATACTTTCCTTCAGGATCTAAAAAAGAAGATCTTCAAAATAAGGAGAGCATGAAGTGAAACAACACAAGATATAGAAGTATATGATTCATATTCCAGCACTTGAAATCCCCCAAGCAGTGATAGTCTTCAGAGCTATTAGCTCTGTAAGACTCAATCTAAAAAAAGAAAGGCACAGAAAGCTTGTAATATCAATTTAAAAAATGTCCAGAATGCCAGAGTACACGTGGGATCTTATGGGTGCTTTTGGTGCTGCATGTATAGACATACTTTATAATATATAATACATGTGTGTTTATATAAATATCTTATATTTTCTATGCTTTTCTCGACAAAGTGGATTCTTCCTGCAAAGCACCCGACTTTTAAGTACTTCCTATCACATTTTTTGCTGCACCTAAGTAAATGCAATCAAAACAGTCTTTGAATGCCAAATCCACCATGGTTATTAACATAGCTATGATGCCTCACCCAAATGTACCTTTTAATCCAACTGTACCATATTTTAGAAAAATTGGAGGAAAAGAAATTCCTGAATCCAAACAAATAAACACACCTCTTTCGCAAGAAATAGAAGAAAAGTGCACTAACCACAGAAGGAAGGGTGATTCCTAGAATCCTATTTACTTATCTCTCTCTCTCTCTCTCTCTTGATAGGCAAGCTGGCATGGGGGATAACCTCTGTGAGATTCAAACCCCAGATCTCTTGGTTATGATACTACGACATAATCATCCTATGTATCTTGATATTATTTGATCGTAGTAACTCAAAGGCAATTATCAAGGATGAATTTAAGAACTGCAGCAGAAAAAGTAAAGCCCATGATTGGGATCACACTATCAAAGAACAGTAGGACATTTAAACATTTTTGTTTCATTTATGCACTTAAAAATGGACAAAATGACACCTAGATTGCATAACCAGGACACCAGGATCAGATGTTTTGTGGATGAAGTCTTGTAGAAAAGAAAGGGACAAATGCATTCCCACCATGTCTAAGATTCAAGTATTTAGAAGTCAGAACATGTTCCTTTTGTTTTTGTTTATTTTCCTCAGCTCACTTGTCGCCACTTGACTATTCATCTTGCTAGATTTGATACAACACTTTTACTCATTCCAGGGACTCAAATGTAAGCCTAAGTAGGTAAATACCTATATGTGGTTCTGAAGCCAATATGTATGTCGTATGCTCATTTGTTTATATAGTTCTGGCTACGGATACTCGGGCCAAATGTCTTACTAATACATAGCAACCTACACCCATTTGTCTCAATGTTGTTAATACTGATCACAAAGTGGAACACGAATTAAGGAACAATGCTAACACCCTCTGTAAAAAAGAAGAGCATGAAGTTCATATTAAAATATGTATATATAGTTATTTATCTATATACATGTAATTATACTTTTTTCTTGTTATAATAGGTATTGATCACCAAGTGCATTTTGGTAATTTTACAGATGTAATAGGGATTGTCCACTAGTTTAGTCTTCTTCTGTATTTATTTTTTTATTTCTTTATTTTTGTTCTTTTTTTCTTTATGTAAGGGCACTATAATCAAAATGACCATGGAACAACGACTCTTTTGGAGCTCCCCAAGGCCCCATCCTATTGTATATATAAGAGGCTTCCCCCCCTCTTTTGTTATTATGCTTCTCCTAAGCATTTATAATCAATAATATTTATATTTTTATGTTCTTGTGCTCTATTTTGGCTCTTTGTAGCCTTTATATACACTTTTGTGTATTGCCTTTTGGCCTTTGTATTGTCTCTTAAGTGGACTTGTGTTTGTGCTTGAGTACATTATATTTTTGTTTTTCGCTTGTTTCATTACATGGTATAAGAGTCAAAGGACCTTGAAAAAAGTTGATTGTGGCAATCAAGGGATCGTGTGCCGGTAAAGATCATGGTGAATGTGTTTTTTGCCACAATTGCTCTCTCTATATTTCTCTCTTTTGTTCCTCAACTTCAACATAGAGCATGATGCTAAGATCTGCAATAGAGAACAACCTCAAAGGAAAGAAGTTTTAAAAATAATGATAGACACTATTTTCGAGACTGAACTAAAGCTCACTACACTTTAAGGAGGCCAAGAAAAAGCTTTTGAAAGAAATGATCGAACAAAAGTCATTAATGAGTATCAATTAAAAGCAGAAGATTGAGAGAGTAATCAAACTAAGATTATTGCATAGTTTATGAACAACATTGGTATTAAAATATGTGACAACATTGTCAAATTTAAAAAGGCAAATGAGGCATGAGCATTTATGAAATACATATATACCCAAAAAGATCTTATATGACAATACTTTTTGCAAGAAAATACTAGAACAACTAAGCAAGGGCATATGAGTATCCGAGACTAATTTAGTGTCTTATTCCCTCTATGGGATGAGTTAGCACTTCTAGAACCTAATCGAGTTGCCATCAAATATGTAGAACTAAGGCATGAACAAATGAAAAAAGAATATTTTTTCAATTTTTGCATGGTCTACACTCGAAATATGGACAAGTGAGATCATCTTGTCTCTATCGCTTCTAAAAGATGCTTTTGTCAAAATATGACAAGAAGAAACTCAACTTGGCATGATAAGAGGAGGAGATAAAGTGTTGGTGGTGTATAGGCCCGACAACAATGTGAGAACTTACAAGCTTCTACACTTTAGGAGACAAAACAATAATAGAAGGTCAAAAAAAGATTATTTGTCACTTTTGTAATGAACCGGGTCACATTAAACCGATATACCCAAAGCTTAAAAACAATGTGGTTACTATTAAAGAATCTATACCTAAGAAGGAAAACGCAAGCAAAAGTGAAGGAGATCTTAAAGATATCACTTGTCAACTAACAAAAACACTTCAATACAAGGTTGTAAGTATTGCATCATTACCCATATCAGTTGGTTCCAAATTAAGACTGTGTTGTATCATATCATAAAATATCATGAATTTTTAACAAAAAAAAAGCAAAAATTCTAAACAAATCATATCACAAGAAATTGAGCGAGGGCATTAATAATTATGAATTGCATAAAATACAACCATAAAATCACATATGAAGCATTTGTCTCTATGAGCTACACAAGACATTATCAAATATCAACTATCTCATAAGAACAATGCAAAATATTAAATATCTTACAATTAAGAACATGCCACAAAACATACTTTCATATTACATAAACAAAAATATTATGGCAATAATTATACTTGATTTTCAATTAGTTTTCACTCATTGCTTGAGTGCCCCATTGCCATGCATGATCATCTTATGCTATCTTTGTTGGAGGAGTGTGAAACTTGATTTCTACTTTGATATAAATCTTTAATTTTTGTGGATCCAACTTCGTGGTAAGTTAACAAGGGGTAGGGAGACAACACCTCATGAGGCAAAAAACTTTTGGAGAGTAGCTCTATAATTTTACTCATAATAAAGATTTTTTACTTTAACTCATTTTTTTAAGTGAAAAAATAATGAAAATGCATTTTTTTTACGTTAACCCATTTCTTTGAGTGAAAAAACTATGAAAATGCACTTCTAATGGCTTCCAGACAAATGAAGAAATCAGTCCTCAAAATGTATTTAAAACTCAAAATAAAAAAAAACAACTTTCAGCCTTTTTAAAGTGTGTTGAAGTTGTACCATATGATACACCCTGTATCATAAGATATGATACAATGCAGGGGTATATCATACAATATACCAGTATTTGGTACAATACACACTCGTGTCATAATGCGAGTGTATCATATTGTAAAACCCAAAAGTAACGATATATATTGTACTGTATCGTATGATACAGTAATATACTTACAACAATGCTTCAACAAATCTTTAAGTCATTGATTCTTCTTTCTTCTAGGTATGTGTTTTTTAATTCTTGACTCAGGGACTTTATTTCATATGACTCCACATAATAATGTTCCTTCCAATATACACACTAACTCAAACTTATTCTATATTGCAACCGTCGATGGGACTTCTTTAAAAATTGAAAGTATTGGAACTTAAGATTCTAAAAACTTTCAAAAATTCTTTGTTCCAAAAATTAGTGTTGCTATTAAATTAAATTTAAATCTTTTTTCTGTTTACCAAATTTCTGACCATGGATGTGAAATATCAGTCTCATCTAAGGGTTGCTACATGTAGGATTTATGGTCTGGGAAGCTGATTGGATAAGGTTGTAGGAGAGAAGATCTTTATTATAAAAAATTTTTGTCTCTTCCATCAAAATCTTTTTGTAATCATGTCAAAGACAAAGATATTGAAAATTGGCATAAAAAACTTGAACATACAAGTTTTTCAAATATGTATCCTTTTCTTTTTGCAAAAACCTTTTAGAATGAAAAGGATGTTGCTTGCAAAGATTGTATCTTTGGGAAAATGAAATCTATCCCTTTTCTACATAAAACTTTTATTTCAAAGAGACCATTTAAGTTGGTGCATTCAGATGTGTAGGGACTTTCTTCAATCATATCAAAAGGCGGCTATTCATATTATGTTTTGCTATATATGCATGAGTCTACTTAATTTTAAATAAGATGTAAAAAAATCAATTCCAAAATAACATTTTCATACTTAGGTCTGATTCGGGTGATGAATATATGTCGAATGATTTTTAAAATTATTTGAAACAAAATAAAATTTGTCATAAAAAATCTTGCTCTAAAACCCTTCGAGAAAATGAGTTGACAGAAATAAAAACATAGATATATCATGGAAACCGATAGGACCCTACTTATCTCTAGAGATATTTCTAAGAAATTTTGGGTTGAAGTCATTTTAACTTTAACTTATTTAATAAATAGAATGCCTTCTTCATTTGAAAAATTATTTAAAATGATACCCAATTTCAAAATATGTTTTTATGGGGTATATAGAGAAAAAAAAAAGGTTATCGATGTTTTGATCATAAAAACAATAGACTCTATATGTCTAAGGGTGTGACTTTCTTATAAAATGAGAATTGTTTTGATAAAAAAACATCAAAGAAGTAGACTAAGCTTTTTTGTTTGACCTCTTGCAAAGGCAAGAAGTTGATTCTTGTGAATTAAATGATTGTGAATTAAATCATGATGATGGTTCTATTTATGAAGATTCTTTGAATAATGATGCCCTTGATGAACATCATGATGATAATGGTAATTTAGAGTTATCTTATAATTATGAAAATTTAGTTGAGAATTTTCTAAAAACATACAAATCTATACTCAATGTGAGTAAAGAAATCAACCATATGTGTATGAAAAATATTCACAAGATCTTCCTATAGAGGAGACATCCGACCAAGATCTAACCATAGATGAAACCATACTTAGGAGATCATATCAAGTTTCTAGTTCACCAAATAGGTTTATGTCATATGATTCTTTTTCACTGAACTATAAAGTTTGTTTATTAATTCTTCATTCCTATAGTGAGTCATTTCATTATAATGAAGCCAAAACCTGTCCCCATTGGATTGAAGCCATGAATATAGAGTAAGAATCCTTTTGAAAGGTCCATACTTGAGAAATAGTAAATTTATCTTTATGAAATAAACTCATAAGTTGTAGATAGGTATTTAAGGTCAAAACTAAATGTGATAGAACTTTAGAAAAATGCAAAGCTAGGTTAGTTGCCAATGAGTACTCACAAGAGTATGAGATTGATTATTAAAAGATTTTTGCACCCGTAGCTAGGATGACTAATGTTAGAAGTTAGAACCCTAATAAACATTGTCTTCATCTAAAAATATCATATTTATCAATTAGATATGAAAATATTTTTGTTAATGAAGAAGTCTAAGTGGATACTCCATCGAGGTTTGATATTGAAAAAAGTAAATTTTTAGAGTTAAGAAAGACTTTATATATTATTAAAGAAGCTCCTAAGACTTGGTATGTTAAATTCAGTAATGTTATTATTAGTTTGGGTTTTTTATCTTGTTATACTAACACTTTTTTTTTATCAAGAATACCCAAAAAATGGGGCTAAGTCTGATTCCACCTTGGTACGAACCAAACCCGACCCGTTGACACCCCTAGGTGTAAAACTACGTACCCCTCCACCCTCAGAGAGATAGGATTCAACTTATTCAAGGGGGATAATGCCCACATGAGTCGAACTCCGACTTCCCACAATTGATCCCGCTCCAAGTATGCTAACCACGGGTCAGATTAGACCTTATGTTTTTTTTATATTTAGAGGGAGAAACCAATGTTGTCATTAGAGTGTATCGGCTTATATGTGTCACATCGACACAAAATCCATACAATATTTATTTTTAAATAAATGTAAAAAATGCTTAAAATTAAAATTTTAATATTATTTTAATAGTTTTAACACGTACCATTTATTAACATAAAATATTTTTTAAGTATTTTTTAGCCGATTCAGAACGATTCACTTGAGAATGGGTATCAACCGATTCACCTGAATAATTGGCCAAACGATTCAGGGCCGATACCGATACTGACAATCTGGTCCTGCTAGCCGACTTGGAACACTTCTATTTTTTTAAGAGAGAGAGAGAGTTGCATCTGGGCGTGGGTTGATTAGCAGTAGCAGACAGCCAAAACGATGGCCGAAGTCTCATGATCAACCTCTTCCTCTCCTTCGCCGCTCCAACATCCTGTTCCTTTCATCCCCAAAAGCTCTGCCCATCTGATCGTTCCCTGCTCCATCGCCTCACCCCTTTCTTCCTCTTTGTCTTGCCAGGTAAATTTTCATAACCATTTCCAGCAATTCCGGTTTTATGGAGAAGTAACCAACGGATTTTGTGCACATATCAGCTTTTTACGTTTTGAATTTAGTATGATTTTCTTTATCTCAAAAGGAAATTCGTGGTGGTATTTTTGTTTCTTTTGTTTATATTGGTTGGTTCGTTTGAGCTCTAGCTGAGTTTCACTTGATGCAAATATCCACATGTTCGTTGCTGTTGACATATTTATATAATTATTCAGTGAAAGAAGCGTGGGTTCTCTGTTCGGCTTACTATATGTTTTTCATATGATTATACCGTTTTAGCTGTTTGATCTGCTCATTTCTCTTGGTTTGATTTGCTCATAGTGCTACACAATTGTGTCTTTTTAGTAATGTATTTTAAGAAGGAAAGTTCATCTCGTTTATGCTTCTATGGTCGGAGGGTTGGTGAAATTTAAGGCTAGTTATATAAAGAAGTAATCGAACATGGTAATTGAGGAGATGGGAATCATGGTGATGACCATTCTTATCATTATAGCTTGAAGAAACAAGAATTCCATTATCCCAATCTGTGGATTTTGGAGATTTGGGGTTTCTTCGATAACCTATTGTCCCCCAATGTTCTCTTTTCCTCCTTCCCTTGCTCCCACAATGGGATACCGTAGAAAAAGTGTTCTATCAGTAATTGAATGATGTCATGGTTTGGAATTTGGGTTGTTGGTGCTCTTGTTCGTGTAAATACAAGACCCTCAATTGAGTGGATTTTTTTAGGAACTAAGTTTGAAGCTATTTCATGTTTACTTCTCCAGGCATTTTTTGTAGCTTATGTCTCCATGTTCTCTTATTTGCTTACATTGGTTGCTCGTTTGCACCTCTGTTGTCTTCCTGAAAAATGTAGATCCGTAGTCGAATATACGTGGCATGGCTCAAACTGCATTGGATGAGTTGACAGATTCAGGTGCTTTCAAGCGATCTCCATCGGTGTTCCGCAATTTCATTTCTACGGACAGATCCTCCCAGTTTCCTGCAGAATCAGGAAGATATCATTTATACATATCATATGCATGCCCATGGGCATCCAGGTGCCTTTCCTTCTTAAAGATCAAGAAGCTTGAGAAAGCTATTGGTCTCACGGTATGTTCCATCATGTTTGTGAGTTGTGAGGTGTTGCTTCTGCTGCCTCTGGTTCATTAGTTGCCGCTTGCAGGTAGTCAAGCCTAAATGGGAAAGGACCAAGGAAAGCGATGAGCATATGGGATGGGTCTTTCCTAGCTCTAGTACGGAAGAACCAGGTGCTGAACCAGACCCTATAAATGGGGCCAAAACTGTAAGGGAATTATACGAGATTGCCAGCAGCAACTATGCTGGGAAATTTACTGTTCCGGTGTGTATGATCTGATTCTTGTGTTTCTTCGTCACTCTTTTTTTTTTTGTTTTTCATTTCATTGCCTTGTCTCCTTCCATTTGATGGCTTTTTATGTGGCAGGTGCTATGGGACAAGAAACTTCGGACAATTGTGAACAATGAGAGTTCAGAAATAACAAGGATGTTAAACAGTGAATTCAATGAATTTGCAGAGAATGCTGCTCTGGACCTGTACCCTTCCAGTTTGCAACCACAAATTGATGAGGTTAACAAATGGGTGTATGATGGGATAAACAATGGGGTATACAAGTGTGGTTTTGCAAAAAAACAGGGCCCTTATGAAGAGGTGATTCCATACGGAAAAGTGTAACTTTTTACTCCTTTTGAAGCCCTCATCGTGTGTGTCCAGTCAAATGATGTTGTGGTTGATATCCTTGTGTGAAAAACTATACTATTGAGAAACATTTCTTCTCATGAATGCAGGCTGTTGAAACCTTATATCAAGCACTGGATAAATGTGAGGAGATTCTGAGTAAGCAACGCTATATATGTGGAGATACTCTGACTGAAGCTGACATTAGATTGTTTGTCACACTTATTAGGTTTGATGAGGTACTAAATCTCCCCGATGCAAAGAAACCGTATCTGTGCTTATTAGAAATTTATTTTTTATTTGTCCATCTATCATAATACGCTTGAGAAGCTTTTGAGTTTTTTCAAGAATTAAGAAATGATTGTTATTATGGTCCTATGATAACCTTAAAAATGCATTATAATTGGAAAATAGAAGCCTATTTACATGATGCTGGTCTTCATGTGCATGTGTAACACACAGTGGTCAACATGTAAGGCATAATTTCCACATCAAATGCTACTGAAGAAATGTGATGATTTCTTTCTGAATTTTGATATCAGATATCTGTAGTCTAGTCCATTATACATTTTTCTACCCAGGTTGTTCATATATTTATTCATCTAGCTACCCACTTGGATATCTTTCTGCTTCTAGCGTGCACATGCTTCACTGTATATGTGCCAATTGCAGCAATCATTTTTTCCTCAATGTCAGTGATGATTTTATTTGCTCAATTCAGAGTTTGTTGAAGAGGATTCCAAGATACATTACTGCCTCATTTGTTGGGGAAAATGTCTCATTTGACTAGCACAACATTGTTGTGTATCTTATCTGCTAGAAGCCTAGAATGCTTATTTAGGCTGAGTTTGAGTGCAAATTAAGTCAAGGAAGCCAACATTGTAACGACCCCAACTCATCCCCGTGAAAAGTGGATTTTTTTTTCTTTTTAAAAACAATTGCGGAAACCAAAACCCAAGGATTTGGGACCTCAAAGACTTAACAATATTCCAAACCACAAGTGATATTTACATTGAACTAACAAATCAAATAACTAACTTTATTAATCAATAAATTAATGTCTGAAAACATAATTGAAATAAAGTATAAAATCCTAGAGCCACACTGTCCAAGAATAACAAAAGTAAGTCACGCGATCTCGTAAGCTCCCTGATGCAGTCATCCTCATCACTGAGCTTCAGGTCCTGTGAAAAAAAACATACGAAGTACTGGGTAAAAATCAAAGATTCTTTGTATGAATTCCTCTAAAAATCCAAATAGGCAAGAAAAAACATAAATCAAATTCATGCAAGTTTTCAGAGGAACATAACTACAACAATCTCATAATTCAATTATCATTCAAGCATTTAAAAGCAATGATCATGCAATAACAATATCTCATATGAAGCAGAACAAGTAAGAATGTGTGAACTAATGCAAAACAATAAATATGCATGAATAAATTATTATGTTATTATCAGAGTTCTCTTTTGTATGCATGTCCCTATTAAATTCACATAAGTTTAGTTTCACTTTTCATTAAAACACACGAATACTCAAAACAGGCACAACAAATTCTCGAAGTTCAAGATAGGTTCCCAGTTGTAGCTTAACACATAATTTGTATTTTATTATTGGGTTTCACACTTGTTCCTCGACCGATATCAGGAATCAACACCATCCATCAGAATATTAAGAATCAACATCTAATGTTGGAACACCAGAGAAATCAATATTCACTTATGTCACTTTCTTGGTATACTAATAACAACAATTGTGTCTCAACAGCACTCCCAGGCAAAGTGGCTAACAACTTTCTAAAACCGTGGCCGGGAGGCGAACCACCATATTCGGTTTAGTGGCACAATTGCACACGAAGTTTTAGTATCCTCACGGTTTCCCCAAAACCACCATCCAGGATTCCCACACTGTGGAAGGAACATCCAAAAGAAAAAATATTAATTACATTGCTTATCTCTTTTATCTTTTTAATAAAAGTCAAATTCTTTACACAATAACCATTTTGCAAATCAACATGCAAAACCCAACACGGGACCTTGCCCGTTACAAATTTAACGGTGCAATTAAATTAGAAAACTAATAATTTTAAAATAAATTTTGCAATGCATACACGCAAATCTTAGAGCAACACATGCTCTTGGCCCACATGGCATATGTTGGTTCACATCTGACCACCGATGCATCTTATGAAAAAATCCTCAGTGAACATGTGACCACACAATTATTCAAACATATCTACAATACACATTCGTTCATGCACAATAAGAATGTACATACAAAACAAATTGCATATGCATAGAAACAAATACTTGCAACATGCATTTTTCTTTCATGATTCATCTCATGCATAACATCTAAACATGCACATAATCATGTTAATGCAACATCAAAATAACTTCAAAATTTTTGTGTTCATGATATGCACATCTATGCTAACATAATATTCAATTTCATGAGTATACATAACCAATAAACACTTTTGCCAATTTAGGCATGCTTGGGATACAACACATAATCACCGAGTCATATCTAGGCTGCCACGATGCCCAAGACAGAATTAGCATGCCGTTGGCAGCATGTTTCTCATGCTAAAAACATGCAGCACAAAGGTGTGCTAATGATGTTAAAACAGATCCAGATCAATATGAACCCCTCAACTTTGTTAAAGGCTTGCTAAACCAATGCTTTCTTGAACACCTATAAAAGTCCACAACTGCCAGAAGCCAGTTCTATTTTGAGATTGTGTGGCACTAAAACAAACTAACAGGGCAATACAGATAAGACTGAGGCCAGCATTTATAGCATCTCATTACATGACATAAGTCATATTAATAAAAACATCCTTCATCATTTCATCCCAGAAAAAGGAGCATTCAGACCCCCATATACCCTGTAACCATATACCCTGTAAATCTCTCATTCCAACTGATGATCCAACTATCTTAACATCAGCATCGTCTGCATCAACTTCTTAATAAAAAAAAAGTGCAATAAAAAAGTAAGTGCATTCCTGAACTAGAAGAAATTATCATCCATATGAATAAAACTCCACACCCATAACAAACAAATGTTGCTTGAAGTTTGAACCCATTGTGGTCAACAATGAAGAGAGCAAACTGCAATCATGTGGGACAGATTTTTTTTTTAAGCTGATTTGTGTGCGAGCAGTGAGGTTAGAATGTAAATGAGCACTTACGTAAAAACCAGCATCAAAACAAATATGCCATGGATGTCGGCCTAAACAAAAATCTCAAGCTCGACCCATTTTGATAAATGCATTTACTTGTACGCATGAATCTATACTTATTTTATGATTGTTATGTAAAAGAGTGCATGCAAATTAGACCACGGTATGTCAGCCAATGCACGGTCAATCTCCCATACGTATATATATATATATATATATATATATATATATATATATATATTATTTATTTTTGGCCCTGCGGCAGGCCATTTGCTGACGTGCACACAAAAAAATCAGCAGATCTGGACCAAATTTGTGCACCTATGAAAATATACATATATGGATCGATTTTCCTTTCTTTTCCAGCATATATATATATATATATATATATATATATATATATATATATATATATATATATATATTTGTATTCTAATTCAGATTTTCTCTTTTTTCACTAAAATCTCACATAAACTGGACTTAGACCGTTTTCCCCCATTCGAATCAAGAGAGGAACCCGTACCATGGATAGAAGGCGGAAAAAGAATCGAAAAATCTTCGTCGGGCGATTGGAATGGAAAGGATGCTCCTTTCCTTCTCTTTTTTCTTCTTCTCTCTTTTCCTCTCTTCCTCTCTTTCTCTGTTTTTCTTTTCCCTACTTCTCTCTCTCTCTCTCTCTCTCTCTCTCTCTATATATATATATATATATATATATATATATATATATATATATATATAGAGAGAGAGAGAGAGAGAGAGAGAGAGAGAAAAAACAAAATCTAGAGAGAGGGGCGAGTTAGACCCTTTTATATTTTTTTTTTGGTTTTCTAGAGAGAGGATGACGTCCCTTCTCAAGTTTTCCATTTTTCTATGAAATAGAGTTATTTTAATGTAGAACTTTATCTTTTACCTCTTCTTTCCTTTTTAACTACTTTTTATCCCTTTGGTATTTTATTTTGTTTTACTATTTTACTTCAACCCTATTTGGGCTCTTCTAGAATCCCTATATATTAGGCAGAGTTTCACAACCATACCAAAAATAAATTTTCGAAATTAATTAATTTTTAATATTTAATTCATTATTTATTTATTATTTATTAAATAATAAAATTTCATAAAGTTCCAGAGGGTACCTCACCCCTCTGGGAGTCTTTTTAACTTTGAATTTTATTCAATTTATCTTATATCTTGAATTTAAAACTTTAAATTAGTTGGACTTAGATTTTGGATCTGGATCCAAAATCCAAATTCATATCAAATATCCATATGGATCTCAAACTGGACCAAATCTTAATTAATATGGATCTTGGATTAGGTCCAAATCCATATTAACTTGGGTCAAACGGATCGGATCAAATCCGATCCAACCCAGAACCGATCACATCGAGACGGGTCATTTTTGAAAAAACGCGATTTTTGGGCCAACCGTAGCCTGAATTCCGAAAAACCAAATATCATTGTTTTGAGAATTTTGAGACACATCTAATGATATATTACCTGAATTTCGCCTCTGAATTTAACCC
Organism: Nuphar pumila; assembly: GCF_984573655.1. NCBI lineage: Eukaryota > Viridiplantae > Streptophyta > Magnoliopsida > Nymphaeales > Nymphaeaceae > Nuphar > Nuphar pumila. Next base: position 39,560,275 of record NC_143255.1, read on the forward strand.
GAATTTTGCTCGATTTTAAAGGTAAAAAATAAAAGGTTTTAGAAAATCTTCATTAGCTCATTTAGGTCTTGTCAATGGGTCCTGGGCCATGCCCAAACTAAGCTGATGCCATTTAAAATCGAGGATTTTATCAATTTTACCAAAACACACGATATTACAAACGTTTTTGTTTTTGCCATGTAATTGTTTCATCTGTTGAAAGGGACATGTATTTTCGTCGTATTATCCAAGGAGAGTATGATCATATTTTTGAAGAAAAGGTATTCATGTTTATTTATTTTCAAGATGTCCTTAAACCAGAAATGTCTTTTGGAGGGGAAGTTGGGCATACATCTATGCGTTGCATGCCATTCCTTTGGTATTTCCATCAATGATGTCACCATTACTTATTGTGCTTCCAATTTTAATGCCAAGAATGGTTGGATTAAAGGCATATTTAAGGGCATTGAAAATGGTTTTCATGTGAATCTCCTACCACTGCTACAACTAGGTTCTCTCTTGATTCTTCTGCACCCCACCTAAGGTGAACCGATTTCCAAGAATTTTGTTTGTCAAGATGTCTACCCATCTTCCTTGACAAATCTAAGAAACTTATACTCATCAACCTCTGGATCTTATCTTATGACCCTATATTCGAAGACCGTGTCATACACTTCATTTTTCCTTATCTCTATTGCAAATACTTTTGTATATATTATGTAGACTCTCACTAAGCTAAAGGAAGCTACAGTCAATGAGGCATTGACTCCTAAAATGAAACAAAGTTGGGAGCAATGTTGTAATTATCGTATCGGAACCTGTAATGAAAGGGCTGGCGATATGGGTGTATCGTACCGTATTGTTTCAAAAAACACAAAAAAAAACATACACAAAACATCAGAAAAATTTTCAAACATAAAAAATAGAAAAAATCATAAAATAAAATAGGAAAAAATCAAATTTAGGCATTATGAACAATTAAACGTACACATGTACTACTATAACATGTGAAACAATATCGTAACAAACTAACAGCTAACAAAAACAAAAAGGTTTACTATTAAAGAGTCACATTAGATAACTAACAAAAGAAAAATGCTTCGAGAAAACAAATTATAACAATCACATAATACAAAAAAAAATTTTAAATAATTGAATACCATATCGTATCTTTTCAGGGGCTATATTGTATCGCCTAGACCAGTGATACTGCGATATGCTTTACCGTCTCGTATGATACAATACGATACTGATAACACTGGTTGGGAGTTGAAAAACTTACTCAAATGGAGGCAAGTGGTATCCGTGAGTGTTAGATGTGAAGTATACTGTAGCTGAAGTGAATATTATGACAGTTGTTTCTCTTGCTTCTTTCTAGGAATCATTTGAACGACTTTGTAGTCAGTTCCTTTTTTTAATTTGAATATGAACATAGTACTTTAGGAAGTAGAGGAAGGAAGGGTTATTAGTTGTCATTTTCTTCTGCTCTAGGATGGTAGTCCCCTAGAAGATGATTGTTTCTTTTTTGAATTTCCCTCAATAAGATATATATTTTTTCGTTTGGTGTATTTGGTATCAGATATTATCAAGTATAGGCATGTTTATGTATGAAACCTATCCTAGGTGATCTCATATAAATCAGGAACTTGGGAAGACTGGGGGATTTGATGCATTACTAGGTTTGAGAATGAACTTCTCATGTCTTCATGGAGAATTTGAGTTCCATTTCTCATTATGGACAGGGATGTCACTTTTTCAGGAAGTGGGCTCAGTTCTAGTAAGTGGAATTATCGGTTCCACATGGAGTATCTATGACTTAGTTGGCATGTGCCTGAGCTGACTAGGTAATCTTGGTAGAATTTCCTGAGTCAAATGGATGATCAACCTTGGGAAACATGCTGCAGTGCAAGGCTAGGCTTGTCATGTTATTGGGAAGTTTCAGAAGGAACTAATAGTAGTATTTCTAGGGTTTGGGCATTTTGAAAACTTCATGGAGCAACATGGTCTCACCTCAGATTACCATATCATGAAAAGAAAATGCACATTTTTATTGGCTGCTCCCTGGTTTGTGGAAAGGCAGAGGTTAAACCAAGGTTGCCAAACTAGGAAGCGGGAAACGATATGGGAAGCGGAAGCGAGAAGCGAGGCATTTTAAAATTTATAGGAAGCGGGAAGCGAAGTATCAATTTAAAAGCGAAATATTAAAAAAAATGAAGCAATATGGTAATTGAATAGGAATCGAACAAGAAACAGATAAAAACTAAAATAAAATTGCTCATTCTTATATTTCATGATTTTTCAGTAAAAGAGCTAAATTTTTGTTAAAATCTAACAATGATGGTTACTAATTTAAAGAAAGTACATGGAAAGTGAGTGAAAGCGTGAGAGAAAATACATGAAAAGAAACGTGAGAAAAGCATAGACCATGTGTGTGTGAAGCATAGAAGAAGCGTGGGGGAATCGAGATTCCCATAAAGTTTCCGAAGCGAGGAGTATCGCGCTTCCGAAGCGAGTTTCTGGGAAGCGAGTTTCCCACCTACCTAAGAAGCTTCCGGTAACTCTGGGTTAAACTATTTTGCGGATTCCAATATCCCATGTAAGATTACATCTTTTAATCTATTTGAAATCTTCATTAAATCTGCTGGTAGATCAAGACATTCAAAGATGACTGGCTTGGAACAATTTACAGCTGTCTCAACTTGAGGGTAGTTTTAAAGAGTATAGAGGGGTGTTTCTACTTTTTTTTATATTAGGGGTATTTCTAATTTCTAATCATGAATTCATATTTTTGTGTTGTGTATGTGTGTACATGTATATTTGTCATATATGAGTCCTTATGGTGCCTTTTGTCATTCAGTGTATTAAACGACTAATTTGTATGATGCTTCTGGAGTGAAATAGACTTTCATAAAAAATTCAGTTCTTATTTCAAATCCCACATGCCATGAAAGGATGAAACTTATTAATGAGAAATGACAGAATCCTAATTATTTTTACTTTTCATGGAGCCCAATTGGTATATGATTATCAAGGGTGTGAGTAGAGCTGGGAAGAGAGCTGTTTTTCTTGTTCTTTTCTATACAAAACCTGAATGTCATGCTCTCTCTCTCTCATTTACAATTATATTTTTATCCCAGGCTTTGTAGAAGAGTATTTATTTTATTTTATTTTTTCTACTTGTAAGTTGTTTTACCATGATTTTCAGAGAAAACTACCATTGACTTTTTCCGTTTTCTCTACTTAAAGCTTTATGCGTGGTCTTAAAATTTCTCAAACTCCCCCCACCACCCCCCTTTTCTTTTCTTTTTAATTAATAAAATGTGGTTGCATGTGTAAGTTAAAAGAACCCTTGAGTCTGTTGAATGCTACTGTTGTGTTGTTTCAAATGTCTTTTAATTGCTAATAGGATTTTTCTCTTTTGGTTAATTAATTGAAGGAAATTTGGAGAAAGTTTATTTCATTAGTGATACTAAGGTGGCTTCTAGTGCATATTAAAGGTTAGTGAGACTATATGAACAAATGCTTGGAAAAACATATGTAATTGCTATGGGAGATGACTATGGAAGGAGGAATGTTCCAGAATCCATACCAATACTTAGTACTGTTCAGGGAGTCCACAAGTTCCATCTTTTCTCAGTCTGCCACCTAAACCAGGTGCCGTTATAGATGCTGTGACAAAACTTCGTAATCAGGTTATCTCTAGAGATCTATGAAGATAGAACGGGGTCCCAACAGGAAAATCGATGTTTAATTAATAGTGACAAGTGGCATCTTGGATGCACTTTGGTTTCATAGTTGATTCAAAAATTTCTTTCTTTGATAGGCTTATTGTTGGTTCATATCTGGTCTTGCTTGAACATGATGTCATTGCCTTGCATTGCTACTTTAACTGCCTTCAAGCAAACGAACTTCCAATTTGGCTGAGAGAAAATTTGAGTTTAAATGTTTGATGACAATCAGCACATTATTGTCAAAAGTTGGTGACATCATCTATCTTGTGTATGTTGACTCTGAAGATGATTTTTCTTTTTTCTTTTCCTTTTTGTGAGGTGTAATGTTGTTTTTATGCATGTTTTCTGCACAGCGCTTCCAACTGATTCTAGTATTCTGAAATAAGAAATGCCTCTATTGTTCTATTGACACCAACTGAGTTATATGGTATCACATTCCATGAGTTGCCATTTGGCTTAACTAAAGTTAACAACTTATTCAACTGCTTTTGGGTGAGGATACTGTAAAGAAATGAGGATCTTCCACGAAAGCGCAAATGCTCGTAATCGGTTTCTATTAAATACACTACAATCATAACCCATAAAAGGGTATAAAAGGAATAACACAAAGATAAAATAATAAACTTTTATTTCATTCACATGAAAATGCTTAAGAAGCATTGATTCAAAGAGAGGGGGGACACCCCTATTTATATACATTGAGAGAGGGAGAGAAAAGGACTTAAGAGGACTCAAGAGAGTCGTTGGAGCTAGTCCAACAACTCTAATTGTAGTCGTTGGACTATCTCCAATGGCTATCTCAAAACTAGTCAAAGGTTTGACTAGTTTTGAGTCTAGTTCAATATGAACTCGACAAGCCTAAAATACATAAATAAATACAAAAATAAAAAAACATAAGAAAAATAAATAAATATAACTATTATATATAATATAATATATAATATATTATATTATATATAATTATATACACTTTTTAACACTCCCTCTCAAACTTACGGTACAATGAGTGAAAGTTTGTTTAAGAGAAAATGAAATCTAGGAGCAACGAGAGGTTTGGTGAAGAAATCTGCTAATTGGTATTCTGATGGAATATACGGCAGATCAATAGTTCCATGTAGATACTCATCTCTGACATAGTGACAATCCATTTCAATATGTTTGGTGCGTTCATGAAATGTTTGGTTGCTAGCAATATAAATCGCACTCTTGTTGTCACAACACATGTGTGAAGCTTGTGTCACTTCAGCTCCTATGTCAGCCAACAGTCTTTTGAGCCAAACTACCTCTATTGTTGTGGTGGCCATGACTCAGTACTCAACTTCGGTGGACGAAAGAAAGACTTTTTGCTGCTTTTTACACCGCCACGAAATCAAGGATTCACCTAAGAAAACACAAAAGTCGGTAGTTGAGTGTCTGTTATTGGGATCACTTTTCAAATCAACATTAATATAAGCAATTAAATCTAATGATGATGAAGCAGACAAGAAGATGCCTCGTGAAAAGGAAGACTTGATGTATCTAACAATACGCAAAACTTCTCCCATGTGAACAAAAGTGAGAGCATGCTGAAACTGACTAGCTGTGTGTATAACGTGTGCAATATCAAGTCTAGTAATGGAAAGATAGGAAAGTGCTTCAATAAGTTGTTTGTAAGGAGTGAGATCATCAAGAGGTTCTCCATCATCGATTCTCATTTTGATGTTGACAACTTCTAAAGTATCCACTCTCTTATCATCTGTAACTTCAAACCTACAAACAATATCAAAAGAAAATTTAAATTGAGATAATAAATAACCTTGAGGGGAATAAGTAACTTAAATTCCTAGAAAATATCTCAATAAACCTAAATCAGTCATTTCAAAATGATTTTTAAGAAGTTTTTTAATGTTTTTAACTCTCTGTTTGTCGCCTCCGGTGATGATCATGTCATCCATATAAAGAAGAAGAATAATCCCTATATCAGAAATCTTAATAAACAAAGCAATGTCAGTCAAACAAGTTCTAAATCCAATATCAAGCATAACATGACTAAATATGTCATACAAGGCTTTTGGTGCCTGTTTAAGACCATAAAAAGCATTTTCTAAATGAAAAGCTTTACCCTTAAGAATACTAATACCAGGTGGTGCTTTCATATAAACTTCTTTAACTAGGTTTTTATTGAGAAAAGCATTTTTGACATCCATTTGAAATATGAGCTATTTTCTAATAAAGGCTAAGGCTATTAGTGTCCTGACGGTGGTCATCCGGGCAACTGGAGCAAAAGTTTCTTTGTAATCGATGACATACTCTTAAGAATACCCCTTGGCTACTAATTTGGCTTTATACCTTTCAAGAGTTCCGTCACACATGGTTTTAACTTTATAAACCCACCTACAGCCTATAGGTTTTTTTCCTTTTGGAATATCTTGAATAGTCCAAGTTTTAGCCCTTTCTAATGCTTGCAATTATGCCTTCATAGCTTCTACCCACTTTCTATGGTTTTTGACTTGAGTATAGGATGATGGTTCTATATATGAGTGTATTAAAGCAATAAATACCTTATATGTGGGTGAAAAGGATTCGTAGGACACAAATTTTCTGGGAGGTTTAGAAATTTTGGATGACATTCTGGTTTGTGCTTCAGAATATTTTTCCAATGTACATGAAAGATTGGATTCTCTACGTCTTGAGTATTATAAATTGGTGTCCCTATGAGTTCGTTCTTCATTAGCAACATTATGTTCAGAATCAACAGTACCTTGACCATCGTCTAACTAATAGTCACGTCCATCAAATTTTGAAGTCAAATCTATCAAAAAGAAATATTTGGTTACTTTTTTGGTCCTTTCAAAATAAAAAAAAAACTTTTCTTTTCTAAAAAGGATACATTTCTTGATACATACAATTTTTAATTTTTAAAATCAAAATACCTATAGCCTTTTTAATTATCTGCATAACCTAAGAAGGCACAAAGAATGACGTGAGGAGAGAGTTTATCATTTTTGTCAGTGAAAATAAAACATTTGCATCCAAAAACTCTCAATCTAGAATAATCAGGAGATAATTTGACAAGTTTTTCAATTGGAGTTATATTTTTCAAAGAAGATGACATTCGGTTAATGAGATAGATAGCAGTTAGGGTTGTTTTTGCCTAAACTCTTTTGGAACTTGATTTGCTATTAATAAAGTCCTAATGGTTTTCATAATGTATCAGTGTTTTCATTCAGCCAAACCATTTTGTTGTGGTGTGTGTGGACAAGTTCTTTGATATGTGATGCCATATAAATTGAGATAATCTTTAAATTCTTTTAACATAAATTCTTCCCCTGAATCAGCGAGAAAAATGAAAATATCATTTTGAAATTTGTTTTTAGCCATTTTGTGAAATGTTTGAAAATGTGAAAAGACCTCGGATTTATGCTTAAGGAAGTAGATCCAAGTATGCCTAGAGAAGTCATCAACAAAAAGTACATAATATGCATATCCGCTTTTTGATATGACTAGTGCGGGACCCCAAACGTCTGAATGTATTAACTCAAGTGGTCTACATGAAACAAAAGTTCTATCATGAAATGATAATCTTTTCATTTTACCAAGAATACAATCTTTACAAGCAAAACTTTCAGAATTACAAAATTTTTCTAAACTTGAAAAGTTGGATTTTAGATATATGAGGATAGCCAAGTCTTTTGTGTCATAGATCCAACTCTAGTTTCTAAACATTATAACAAAAGGCATTCTTAAGCAATTCCAAAAAATCCATATAATAGAGTCCTCATTCTTTATGGCCTTCCCCAATCAGCTTCCCTGACTGGTAATCTTATACCCAACAAGTATGAGAAGAGAAAGAGATGTTACATCCATAATCAGATATTTGAGAGACAGATAAAAGATTTAGATTTAGTTTTGAAATAAAGAATTTTTTGGATTTTAAAGGTTTTCAAAATTTTATATTTCTTTTATTTCAAGAGATGTACCATCAGCTGTGAAAACATTTGACACACTTGAGTTATTGTTAAGACATTCGAACAAACTATTGATGTTTGAAGTCATATAAAAAGAAACACCAGAGTCAAGGAGCCAAGAAAAGTTACTGGGATCGGAGAAGGATGAGACATCGGCCCCGGTTGAGGCTTCAGTTGAGGAAGATGCTCCTTTGAGAAGAGGTTGAAGGATTTCCATTAATTGTGCCATAGATACGGGTGCATCTTGATTGGCTTGATCTTTCGATTCTTGTGATGAACCAACTGATGCTACCTTCTTTTCTTTTCTTCTCTTCTCTTTAATTTAGGACATAGAGGCTTATAATGTCTTGGTTCATTGCAATGGTGGCAAATGACTTTCCTTTTGTCATAATCATTATTTTGCCTACCAAAAATAGGCGGTTTATAAGCTCGCATATAATTTTTCAATTTAGATATGGCTAGGACGGAATTCTTCATTCTTTGGAGTATTCTTCTTGAGCCTATTTTTCTCTATAGTTAACTCCTCAATAGTGTCAATCATAGAGAAAACTTTTTCTCTATGTAAAAGGGCCGATTTGGTTGTTTCAAATTTCGACCTTAAACCATTTATGAATTGGTAAAAATGTTCCATATCAAGTTGCTTTTGGCGAAGTTCGATATCTTTCAAACAATGTCACTTTGGCTCAACTCTTCACAAAATTCGGACAACTCATTATAATATTTCTTAATACTTTTATCTTTTTGAGTCAAAGTTTGAACTTTATCTTGCAAATTGCACACATGTGCAGTGTCTTTAAGAGAATATATATTTCTAGGATATTCCCAAGCCTTATTGGCATGCTCGAATTTGGCTAAACTAGAGCATTTCTTGATGTCAATGCTATTAATTAACCATGACATGATTTTAGCATGCCCTATCTTCCATTATTTCTACTTTTTTTCATAAGTGGCTAATGCTTATTTTTCTCTCCTTTCGTGAGAGGCACCTCTTTCTCATTTTCAATTTTTGTGAGAATTAGTTTAGGTTCCGAATATGAACCATCTATTCTCCACAACTCTTTTCTCCAAATGTGATGCTTCATGATTCAAGCCCACACCACATAATTAGTATCATTTAATTTGACGGGCATGATGGTGAATTTATCATTGTCATTCATTTTTACAAGAGTGAAGAAGAAAGAGATATGATAAGGGAGAAAAAAGAAAAAAAAAACAAAAAGAAAGGAAAGAATAAGAGCACAATTACAATTTTTGAGTAGCCAACGATCCTCCAAAATATCTCCTTTCTTCAAAAAAGGCACTTGAATCGCGAACAAGGAGAGAATCAACTTTTGCTAAAGAGGCACGGAAAACAAGGTGGAAACTCTCCAAAATCTAAAAGCTTCCAAGCTCTAATACCATGTAAAGAAATGAGGATCTTCCACGAAAGTGCAAATGCTCATCATCAGTGTCTATTAAAGACACTACAATCATAACCCACAAAAGGGTATAAAAGGAATAACACAAAGATAAAATAATAAATTGTTATTTCATTCACATGAAAATACTCAGAAGCATTGATCCAAAGAGAGGGGGGAACACCCCTATTTATATACATTGAGAAAGGGACTTAAGAGGACTCTAGTCCAACGACTCTAATTGTAGTCGTTGGTCTAACGGCTATCTCAAAACTAGTCAAAGGTTTGATTAGTTTTGAGTCTAGTTCAATATGAACTAGAAAAGCCTAAAATATAGAAATAAATACAAAAATAAAAGAAAAGAAAAATAAATAAATATAATTATTATATATAATATAATATATAATAAAATATATTATATTATATATATTTATATACACTTTTTAACAGATACAACTGAGAAAGATTGAAATATTTATCGTTGAATCTTTTGCAATGAGACAACCAAAATGCTCACATATTGGATTGTGCAAACCAAGGTTGCCAGGAAGAGAAACGAAAACGGGAAACTACTTTTTAAAGTTCATGTAAAATGGGAAACATGGTATTTATATATATATATATATATATATATATATATATGTGTGTGTGTGTGTGTGTGTGTGTGTGGAGCAAAAGTGCAAATATCGACAATATGTATAAAAAATATTATAAATTTACATCAACTTTATTTTTTTACTAATATTGTGATAATTAGTAAGAATGAATAAATTTATTTTTTATAGAATATATGATTACATTGATTACAACTATAAAACTATTATAAAGTTGGTTATACTTTATGTAAACTAGTTCATAGTCAGCTTACTTTTAATAAAATATTAGATGTCATAAATAAAGTATTTAAATGCCACATAAGCTTGGATATAATCAAGAAATAAGAACAAAATTAAGGAAATTACATTAAATTTTGAAATTCTCAATTTCATCCAATGCATTATATTCTTTTAACATTAAAAGTTATACAAAATTTAGTTTTTTAAACAAATAATTAAAATTTTGAATAACACATATATCTCTACTTTTTATTGAAAAAAGAAATATCTTGTTTAAGGAAAACTTGCAAGAAATGTATGGAAAACATTTTCCCAAATAAAGGAAACTAGTTTCCCATACAAAGTAAGATAATTTTTCATGTGATGTGAAACAGGTTTCTCACTCAATGGGAAACAGCTTTCCCATGAATTTTTAAAAGTTTCTCACAAGTTTCGGAAACGAGTTTCCCACATGTAAGTGGAGTTTCCAGTAACTCTGGTGCAAACCTCAATTTATGACATCATTGAAATTTGTCACTTTTTTGAAGAATGGAGTCAATTCAATCATAACTGATATCTTGGTTTTCTTGTACAACTGCACGCGATAGGACATGAATAGAAATCCATAAGCTCCACTATGTGGACATAGGCATCAATTCACGTTCTGTATACCTGCAGATTTAAGCCAAATTGTGTGCATTGTTTCCAAACAGCAACTTTCATTTTTGGTAGCTTCAGAAGTTGCCTCGAGATGCTTAGAGGTTCTTGCAAACATGAGTATGAATTTTTTACAGATGAAAATTCTGTCATTAACAACCAATGCATATTATAACACTGATGCAAAAATGTTGTCAGTTTGAAACCAAAAATGATGTTCCTTGAGACAGGGTAATGTCATTTCTAATGGGAAGCCAGAGAGAGCATTTTAATATTGCCCTGCTTCTACTTTTCTTCACCTCTTTTCAACCTACTGTACCGTATGCCCATGTTGGTATGATAATATATGAATGCTTTTGTTGTATAAACCCATGATTCTTAGTATGCATTTCATTTGTTATTAACACATTCTACAATTGCTTTTATCATAGTTGGCAAACTTGTGACTCAGATTTGGATAGCCTGACCCTTGACTCACAAGTCAGCATGTCAACCTGGTAACTCGAACGAGTTAAAACTGCATTTTCTAGTGTCAAGATATGGAAAAAATCAAAATCCGTACTGCTAATCACTAAATTTAGCACATGGCATCAATGACCAAGTTATATTAAGTATTCGACTATACATAATTGTTAATATTTATGATTTAAAAACCTATGATTCTTTGTAACAAGTATTCTTTTATGAGTATAACTACAATATGCATGACACAAAACACAAAAAGCATATGGATCAGTGATCTTGAAATGGTGACCCAGTTAGGGTCTGATCCGGGTTAACTCGCGCGATTCCGCTGGGTTTGCCAACCATGGCTTTTATGACTACTTTTGAAACATATGCTTAAATGCTAACCAATGGACACCAAAATGTTGCCCATCTTAACTCATAGCGTCACCAAATATTATCTGGCTCTGAAACTTCTTGGGTTTGTAAATGTTTGCAGACTGAGTACATTTCACTAGCAATAATATACTGTATCATATAATGTTACAAAAAGGAGTATTTGGATACAAGTATTTTTTGTCAATACTAGGAGCAACCTACAGATGGAAGGCAAACAGTATCATGGCATTGCATCATTTTGTTCTTAATTATTTTTGCAGTTCACAGTTTAGTAACTATTACCCCATTGCTGTAGGTTTATGTTGTTCATTTTAAGTGCAATAAGAAGCTGGTACGTGAATATCCAAATCTATTCAATTACACCAAAGACATTTTCCAGTTACCAGGGATGAGGGACACTGTGAACATGGGACACATCAAGCGCCATTACTATGGAAGCCACCCCTCAATCAATCCATTTGGGATCATCCCCATGGGTCCCAATATAGATTATTCTGCTCCTCATGATAGAGAAAGATTTTCTTGCTAGAACACGGGCGTCTGGAGACCACTTTGAAAGCATTTTTATAGGTACCATTTATGTCTTTGTTTGTGAAATTCTGAATAAGTTTTATGCAATACTGTAACAAGGACAATATGGTTCTTTTATTTCCAACTATTTGACAAATTGTGCCTGAAAGATGATCTGAAAACGACTGATGCGTTCTATTCTCATTAAAGTCCTAATCTATCTCTACAAGTGGCTGCTTCTGATCTGAGGAACCTACTTCTTCCACTGACCTTTTTTCCTCCATGTCTGAGCATATGGAAGATCCCTCATATGCTGCCCGTCTATGGAATAAAACATAAGGGTGTGATTCATTGCCGTGGATCTCTGAGTAGATCTATGGACGCAGATTAAGGTGTGGGCCCCACGCTTTGATTTGATCCTCACTCAAACGGATGATATATCTGAACTCACCACAGGCCAAAACTCTCCAAATCCATGGATTAAAGTCCGAAGGTAAGGGGTCGGACTGGAGATTCGAGTATATCTAGTCAAGATCCCTTGGATCCCAGTTCCGGGGGATTCAAGCGTACCATATGGTTGTCAATGGGTTGGGCATCCGGTCCATCAGTGTATACCCAAATAACAAGTTGTCAGATTAGGCTTTTGCCGGGTCAAGAAAATAAAATCTCAAACTTGGATGATTAGATCCATATAATTTCAGAAGCTTACTTTTACATATAGAAGACTCTGGATGGGTTGGATATCTGACAAAAAGTATGACCGAACTTGACCCACATTTTACTCGGGTAGGGTTCAGGTCAACTCGAATAATATTCAGGTGGCCATTTTTATGCCCATACTCAAAAATTGACAGCCCTGAGGGAATCTTATAGTGGGGATAAGGTGGCGAGCTCTAGTTGTCTGCATAAAACCAGAGGGGCTTTTTGCAATAACTCGAGAGGAAAATACGATACAAGTAGAATAATCTAACATTTTATAATAATGAGTATGATCAGACTCTGCTAGCAACATGATACAATGGTCGGGATCTACGCAAGTTTGGAAAACTAGCAAGGTCATTGCAGATGTCTCTGTTCCAACGATAAAAATAGTCGGCTATATATCTTATAGCGGTGATAATTTATCATCGGCTATGTTAGTTTCAAAATTTTAAAAAAAAAAGAGATATAACCAACGATAAAAATTGTTTTAATTTTTAGCGATGATTAATTATTGTCATAATTTAAAATCAATGATAATATCTCTTTTTGACAATCTTTTGCGTCTTCCTATTCATATTAACGATAGGATAAGAGCGACGATAGAATATTGTCGTCCATAGATATTTTTACTATGACATTATGTGTCATCGGGATTAAATTATTATTGGTGATAGATAATTTATTGTTGCTATTTGTTTGATCGATAATGACCTGTTTTCTTGTAGTGTTGGTTTGCAAAAATAGGTTTAAAGTTAAATTTTCATTACTTCTAGCTCTAAAAAAACTGTATTTTTTTTTTGTACTCTTATTTCTTTCAGCTCTAAAACAATGTATCTTTTATGTAAACAAGCTAGTTTTAGCTAGGTTTGTTTAACTCGGGCTCATTATGAGCTCAAACTTGGCTTGTCTCGCCACAATAATTGGCCAAGCTCGAGCACTTTATGTTTGGCTCATTTACCAGCACTACCTACTTTAAAAATTGGGAGTATAGGGTAGAGTTTGATTGAACTTAATTCATGTCATCATGTGCTTGTCTTCAAGATAAATATTTTTCCTTACAATAATACAGATAATAACAACTTGCAACAAGCCAAACTTAAGTGGGTTATCGACTAACACATGCTAATTGCTCTACAACTATTTTCATTCAATTTGGGTGGGAGTATAAATTTGCTAATAGACTTTTTTTTTTACCACAAAACTAAACGGCCATATACATTTACTACTAAATAGCCATAAAAACTTCATTTTGAACTTTTTAGATCCAAAATAGGAACTAGGCTAAAACTATTAAGCTTTTTGCCAGAAGCAAGACAACCAGATTATCCATATAAGCCCATGAACAATCATGACCATGAGTGAGGTTTTAGTTCAAATGCAGGAGCAAATTAGGACATCTGATAGGTGTTCAAGCCACTTGTTAAAGTTATGGTTTTCATGTGGTTGAACAAGCCCAAGGGGTTTGGTGTAATGGGAGAGGACCTTGGCTGCTAGACGGGTGGTCATGGTTATATTCTCACTGACATCAACCTGTTGCATATAAGAATGGGCAAAGGTTTTATGCCTCTTGTTCATGCCGAAGTAGGGTGACAATCTAGGGGCAAGGGGTGTGCCACGGATTTACACCGTCAGGAAAACAATCGTTAGCACGACTAGGTCTCTGATCCCAGGGGCAGATTCCCCTTTTCTTTGAAAAAAAAAAACTGAATGTAAGTTTGTTCTATAGGCTCACCCCATGACCAAATTGAATAATCACCATTTCTATATTTTTCAATCCTAAAATAACTTATAGTTGAACTCAGAGTGAAGCTTATTGAAAACTAGTAGCTGAGATGGGAGTTAATACAATTGGTAAAAACTTGGTCAAACTACGTACCTTGATGGTGAACGTTTGGAAACTGGTAGCTGGGATAGGCGTTTATGCATTTGGAATGGGAAGTGAGGTAATATTTCTTTTGTATTTATACTAACGAATGGAATTGATAGCTACCACCTTCTAGAGGTGGAAGCTGCCAAATCCAGGTTTTGGCAGCTGCCATTTCTTCAAATGCATAATCTCCATCAGACTGCCAGTTTTCAAACTGAGCCTTAATGTAGTCTAAATATATTTGATGGTATTATAAATCAAAACTTACTCTATTTATTCACTGCTGATTTGTTTAGAATGTGGAAGCATGATATAATTAAGAAAAAACTCACTAGCACAAAAGGTGGTACTCTGTATCTAACGCATAGATTGATGAGAGATTTAATTTCTCTTAGTTTAGGTCACCAACCAATGAAATGAAATCAAATAACTGAGAATTGCAAAGAAAGTTGGCTACCTGCATATTGTTGCTTCCTTTATGTCTGCACTTGGATTGTTTAATACGTTAAACTAGTTGTATTCAACCATATTAAAATTACTAAAATATCTTTCAAAAGTGACATTTTAAAAAAATGTATGATTATTTTTTGAGGTCAACACGGTAAATTTGATGGATTCTTAAAGGTAGTTTTGTGAAAAAAGGTGTCTTGGCCCAAATTAAAAGATAGTCTTATATATATAAATATATATATATATATATATATATATATATAATTCAGTCTGAAAATGATTAAAATACTCTTAAAAATAGTATTTTTGGATATACATGGCTACTTTTTTGGCATTACAGGCCTTTTAAACTTGTCGATAATTGAAAAGTTAAACACATTTCCCCAAAATTAACTTTATGAATCTATTAAATTTATTTTTTTGACCTAAAAATGTAACCATATATTTTTAAAAAATACCACTTTTTTAAGGGTTTTTGTCATTTTAATATAATTGAATCTATGATGTTAAATACAACTAATTTAATGTTAGATTAACCATATATATATATATATGCTAGAAAGCTTTTTATTTTTAATTGTTGCAAGTATGGGTGAATCTGAAACTGTAAATCTCATCTCTAGCGGATCAACCCAGTGCTGATAAGGAACTATGTCATCTGGTCAGAGTCTGGGTATGGATCCAAAATGGGCCAAAAGAAAGGTCTGATGTGTATGGCCCCAGTTCCAGGTATGGATCCAAAATGAATCTAAAGTTAAGGGCTCGTCACAGTCGAGTAACGCTTTGAATTTGAATCAGGTCTGCTTCGTGCAAGAATGGTGGTTCACGTAACTCAGTTCATCTCCAGCTTCACACTTTCCAAAGGAGTGGTTACAGGATGGTATGGCATGGACCAAAATACACCCTTCGCCATTCTTAAAATGGTCTTATGTGGTAGAATCCAACAAGCATGATAGGGATCCTTAATTGAAGGATTTTGCTGTTAAATCTTACAATCAGACAATGCTAATCGTCTTTAGTATAATATAAGATAATTCTTCAAAAGCATATAATATATAATAATGGATTATGGTTAGCGGGGGCAATGTTGCCTGTATCGGCCGATACACTTCGTATCAGCATAAAATCGATACCCGCTTCACTCCTGAATCTGCTATTTTTTAATCAATGTAAAAAAATATTTAAAATAATAATAATATTAGCTTAATACTATTTTAATGATTGCCTGGTTGTAAACGGATATAAACGTGCACAGAGGATCCTGGGACAACTCTTTTATTTAAAAAATTTTAATTGTTTATAGATCAAATGTTATAGATGTGTTCTACATGTTTCGTTTAGTATGAAACTTGTTTTGAATTATATGATTATGACAGGTAATAATGTTTTTAGGAGGGTTAAAACAATCATCAGCCCATAATATGCCACACATCTTTACATCAAAAAACCATGATCCAAGGTTTCATCCTTATTTAAGGAGCCATGTCGAACACATTTGCATGGTTAAATTAAGTTGATATATCTTGCACCTATGATTTCTAGCTGGACCAGTGCACTTAGATTTATATAGAGTAAAAACTTTAAATTATACTAGCACAAAAACTGGACCTAGAGTTAAAAAAACCAAATCAAAACCCTAATTCTTATCAACATCATAAATTAAAAAAACATTCTAACCAAAATCAAATCATATAGATTCATGCCTAATGGTAATTAAAAAACAAAAAAATAAAAAGCCATAACTGAACATTTATGTCATTCTAAAAAACCAAATCAAAATCTTAATTCCTACAAACATCATAAGTTATGCATTTATGCTAATTAATAAAATAATAATAATATTCTAACCAAAATAAAATCATGCAATATTCATATAATCATGCCTAATGGTAATTAGAAAAAATACACAAATAAACCATGAAACCATAACTAAATATTTATGTTATTCTAAAAAACCACAATCAATACCCTAATTACTACAAACATTGTAAATTATGCATTTGTACTAATTGATAGACAAACCCTAGTATTATAACCAAAATCAAATCATGCAATATTCATGAATTTACACTACAAGAAAATTGTTAATTAGCGACGGACATTAGCGACGGATTTTTTCCGTCGCTAATTAGCGACAGATTAGCTAGAGATAGAATCTGTCGCTAATTCGCGACGGATTAGCGAGGAAACAACTTTTATCGCTAATCTGTCGCTACTTAGCGACGGATTAGCGACTGCATTTTTTGTCGCTACTTTTTATTACAAGAACACCATTTTAGCGATGGATTTAGAGAGGGAACTCTGTCGTCGCTAATTAGCGACGGCGTAGCGACAGAATATATTCCGTCGCTTTTTTTGTATTTTGATTTAGCGACGGCTTAGCGACGGAATGTTTCCGTTGCTAAATGTCGCGTAAATCCCTAATCCCATCCCTCTTTCTCTTTTTCTTGTTTCGCTGTATTGCTCCCGCCCGCCGCCCTCTCCCTCCCGTCGTTCGTCGGCTCTCGCCACCGTCCGGCCGCCGCCGCTCGCCAGCCGCCGCTCCCCGTCCACCGCTCGCCAGCCGCCGCTCGCCAGCTGCCGCTCCCTGTCAACCTCCCGCCACCGCCCGGTGACGCGCAGGTAATCTTCTTCTTCTTCTTCTTCTTCTTCTTCTTCTTCTTCTTCTTCTTCTTCTTCTTCTTCTTCTTCTTCACGCTGTACGCCCCGGCGATGGCCGATGAGGTTGAGCCCGGGCTATCGGCGGCGAACCTCGCCTGAGCTTGCCTTGCCTCAAGCTCATGGCCTGAGGTGAGGCTTCGCCTGAGCCGGGCTTGCCTCAGGCTCATAGCCTGAGGTGAGTCCTCGCTTGAGCCAACCTCATGCTTGAGCCATAAGGTGTGCTCGTTGAGGCCAGGGTCGAGCCCTCGCCTGGGCCAGGTTCACGTCTGAGCCTCCCCTGAGGTGAGCTCACCTCAGCCTAGCCTCCATTCTTCACTCCAGTCAGGCTTGAGGTCTTGCTCATCCACGCCTAAAACTTTTTTGTTTTTTCCTATTACAGTTATTTGGACTTTTTCTCCTTAAAAAGTTTCATGCCATGACCGACCATCTAAAAAACTGCCATTTTGGATCCAGCTTTGTTTGAGTAAAATTCATATTTTGGCAAAACGTGGACTCATGACAATACTTTTTAGACTTCTAAATATTAAGACTTTCAGAAAAGGGTTATCACACTGTTATTCCACTAGAAAATGCCAACCATGAATTTCATAAAGAATAAGAACAAAACATATAAAATTTCACGCTTAGAATAAGAAAATGTCATTGAACAAGGATATATAAGTGGAAACACACATTTTAACAATATGTTAAACTTCTCCACAAATAGGGCAATATAATGATGACAAAACACCATTGGAAGTAAGACATGTGAGGTTAGTACAGGAGAAGAAGCATATACAAAGAGAACATGTTCCTTGACTCTTGATGCAAAATTTGTCAAGTGTTAAAAGCTACAAGCTAAACTTTCTAACTCCTTAACCTTAAGAACCTCCATTCAGTGTAAACTTGCAGAGCCATAAGTATTTTTTTTTTCTTTTTTCCACTTTGGTGATGATCATGAATGTGTGCATCAAGCATGAAAGAATCAGATTTCTTTTTTTTTTCTACTTTCGGCGAAAAGTTTTGTAACATTGCTGCAATTTTGAATTATACTGAAAACATGGGAGCAATTTGAAAAATTAGCCTTTAGTTTTTTCATCGAGTTCTCACTACAATTTGATGTTCAAGCTTCAAAAACAAGGTTCGGAGTGCACTTACAATTTTTCTCCTTTTTTTTTAGGGGAAGACGCTAGTTTAAAAAAATATATCATCAATGCTTCTTTTTCACTTTATTTCATCGCATTTCATCATTAGATATATCATCAACAGTTTAGTTGTTTTTTGCATTGCATAAGTGTTTGTGTTTCCCTAATTAGCTTCAATATTCATTTTAACACAGTGTTTTTTGCAGATTTCTCAACGGAACTCGCTTGTGCCCCGCCACCCGTGGTAAGTAAGTGACAAAAACAATGCAAATCGGGTAAATACCCGTGGTGAGTAAGTGATGCAAGCGCATCACATGTTATTTAATTTATTGAATGTAACACTTTATTGTTCACACACTCACTTAGTTGTTGATATCTAGGACTGCTTTGTTGAAGTTCGGAGATCATGCTGAGCATGATTTTAATGTATGAGAATAGAAGTGTTCTTATTTTTGGAGTACGGAGTCCATGCTATGCATGGTAGTAGTTAGTGGGATATTGAAGTGTGTTTGCTGCATGTACATGTTTGACATTTGTTTGATATGAATTATTTTGATGTATTGCAATGTTTGATGTGATTGTATCCATGCTTACATGTAGTTACTTTCAATTTGATTATGTCTTCCATGTGAAATTGTATACTGAAAGCATGATTTAAATGAATGTATCGTGTCATGAATAGTTTGCACATGAAAATATTAAGTTATCAATGCATGCATCATAATTCTTGTGATTGTATGACATCATATATTGCATGATAAATTTGATATTTTCTTCATTATAGCATTCTGATGGTTCTCTTTTAACTGGTTAGGATACTATTCGTAACATCATACGACAGAATGACTGCAAACCGTGAATGGATGTACCGTAGGATAGTGGACAATGAGTTATCGCATGAATATATGGATGGTGTCGATAGTTTTATTGAATTTGCAACGGCAAGTGTCAGTACGGTAGATCCCACAGGTCGGATTAGGTGTCCCTGCAAGATTTGTAAGAATAATCGATTTGTAGAACCTCATGGGGTTAGACATCACCTATACAGGAAGGGTTTTGTGAGTGATTATCAGAACTGGATGTTTCATGGAGAAGAATTTAGAAACAATTTTGATGCACAGGTGAATGTGGTGCACGATAATCCATATACGAATTTGATATTTGATGCTGCAGGAACAGAACTGGGTTCTGCTATGAGTTCTAGTGATGTAAGAACTGCCGTAGATGAAGAATCACCAAACGATGCAGCTAGTAGATTTTATGATTTACTTAAAGATGCTGATGCGCCACTTTGGAACGGTTGTGAGAGTCACACTATCTTGTCTGCAGTTCTTCAACTAATGAATTTGAAGTCCGAGTATAATTTGAGTCAATCATGTTTTGACCGTTTGTGCATGATTGTGAAGAGTATGTTGCCTAAAGATGAGAAATTGTCACAAAATTTCTATCGTGCGAAAGTTATGGTCAACGCTCTAGGTATGGGTTACAAAAAGATTGATGCTTGTCCAAATCACTGCATGTTGTATTTCAAGGAGTAGGAAAATGACATATCATGTCTGTCATGTGGGCATCCTCGGTTCAAGCCAAAGACAAGAGGCAATGGTAGCACGAGATCAAAGGAAGTTTCATACAAGTCGCTCCGCTACTTTCCTATCACTCCTAGATTGCAGCGATTGTATATGTCTTCAAAGACAGCTAAACACATGAGATGGCATGCAAATAAAGTTCGACACGATGAAAACAAGATCATGCATCCTGTTGACGCTGAAGCTTGGAAGCACTTTGATCGTACACGATGAAAACAAGATCACAATCATTGTTTATGTTTGTGCGTAGGTTCGCAATGGTGATGTTAAAGATCAAGGAATATGTGATTTAGAAAATGGTCCGACCAAAGTTGTGCAATGCTACAACGGGTATATCGTAAATGGTTATCGATTCTATACAAAAGACTACGGTATAAACAAATCAACGATAAATAGTGATGTGTGTGTCAAGGGTAGCAACTACGGTGAAAATGAACATGATTACTACGGTGTTATAGAGGAAATAATGGAGTTGACTTACTTAGGCATGAATAACAGGGTTACGATATTCAAGTGTCATTGGTTTGATCCAACTGCAACAAGACTCGACAAAGCTTCAGGCATTGTGGAGGTGAATCATAAATCCAGGTTTGGAACATATGAACCATTCATATTAGCCTCGCAAGCTCAATAAGTTTATTATACTTCATATTCGAGTATAAAAAAGTCAGATAGAAATGAATGGTGGGCAGTTTGCAAGGTGAAATCCAAACTATACCCCGAGTATGATCAGTTACAGGAAGATGAGTTAGCTGAAGACAGTGATTACTATCAATCAGATGATGTCTATGACTTCGCTTATGGTCACGATGTTGCGCATGATATGCATGTCATATCTCCATTGGCCGATGAAACATTCATAGAGGAATGTGATCCAAATGATGTACCAAGTGGATGGGCAAACAATGAAGAAGAAGAAAGTCAAACTAGTGACGAGGAAGAATTCTCAAGCTAGTGAGCAAAATCTTATACTACAAACCTCTATTTAAATGCATTGTAATACTTGATGTGAGTTGTATTGCAATACTTGGTGTGAATGATCATAAATTTTATTTGAATGTATTGTAATACTTGATAGGAATGATTCGAATGCATTGTAATACTTGATGTGAATGATTTCAATTATCTGAATGTATTATAATTTATGCAATTAACGAATGATTTGAATTAGTGCAATACTTGATGCCAATGATTTGAATTATTTGAATGCATTGCAATGCTTGATGTGAATGACTTGATTGCATTGTAATACTTGATGTGAATGATTTCAATTATCTGAATGTATTATAATTTATGCAATTAACGAATGATTTGAATTAGTGCAATACTTGATGCCAATGATTTGAATTATTTGAATGCATTGCAATGCTTGATGTGAATGACTTGATTGCATTGTAATACTTGATGTGAATTATTTCAATTATCTGAATGTATTATAATTTATGCAATTAACGAATGATTTGAATTAGTGCAATACTTGATGTCAATCATTTGAATTATTTGAATGCATTGCAATGTTTGATGTGAATGACTTGAATGCATTGTAATACTTGATGTGAATTATTTGAATGTATTGTATGACATATGTTATTTGTTAGAATATGGTTCGTGGAGGTTATAGTGGTCGCTCATCCAGTAGTAGTCAGGCTCAGCCATCATCTTCACGGGCTCCTATGATAGGTATATCATATAACTAATTAGATGCTTGATTAGTTTAAATGCACATTCTGAGAATTTCTAATGTATTTTTTTACAGATGATGTTGCGCCTGTACACGACCCACCTACACCAGTTGATCACACAAGTCAACAACCAACACAGGAAACACGGTCTTCTCAGGCTGGCACAAGAAGACTCATTCGAATAGTGTATATCGATAATCGACCGTAAGTATTTTGTTTTCAATTATTGCATAGCTTTTAAATATTTTATATTGATATTTACTGTGTAACAATTCATGTGCAGCACGAGGTTTGAGCCACAAGAAGTAGTACGAGAGATTAGGAATTCACTTCTTCAACATCTACCAGGACCAGTTGCTCAATGGAAAGAGTACCCAAAGGAGGTGTTAGACAGATTGTGGTCCTCATTCATGGTATACAGTTGTTTCTCATAGTTAATGTGTTTCATATTTAATTTATTTAAGCAATGTCTACTAACTTTCTAAAAATATTTGTAGGCTTCGAATCGCTTCGCAACTACGGTGGAAGAAAATGATGCAAGAAAGGTGTGGCAGAAGGTGGCTGCCAATCGATTTGCAGACATGCTGCACACTATGAAGACTGCAGCAAAAAAAGCATTTGGCGGAATAGATGATCCACTACAGTGGAAGGGCCATGACCCTATTATTATCATGAGAGATTATTGGGATGAAATGTGCGATAAGTAGGTGGGGGATGCATTTCAAAATCGCTCTGCGAATGCTGCACAAAATCGAGTGAAAATATCCGAAGCCCATCTACACACAGGTAGATCTAAGACATTTGGGAGCTACCTGAAGAAAATGGTAACTCATCAATATATAATATTAATTTTATAAGTATTGTTGCAAACTTGTTAACTAAATCTTTTATCATTTAACTTCGCAGGAAGCAGAAAAATGAGGCAGTGTACCATATAAGGATGTGTTTGTAGAAACACATAAACGGAAGACCACGGGAGTCTTCGTATCAGAGAAGGCGAGAACGACAACGGTATGTATTAATTCTATTAATAATCATTGCAATATATATGCAAGTTATCATAATGTTATCATTAATTATTAATGAATACTTTAAACATTATTTTGTAGGAGGCATATGAGCAACAGATGGTAGAGCGATATGGCTAAGACGCTACTCAGCATCCATCATTTGATCCTACATCATGGGTGACTGCAGCAGGTGAACCCAAAAAAGGTCGCGTGTTCGGGTTTGGAAGTAATATGAACACTTCACCAGTTATTGGTTCTTCCAGTTACGGCTCACCGACTTCTTGCGCCGACATAAGCTCCAAGCAGCCGACTATTCTTTCTGGTGAAGATGTACGCGAGATCATTAATGAATCACTGAATAACTACTTTCAATACACCGTCGCCCCCTTTCTCCGAAATGAGATCAAGGTCGCTGTTCAAGATAGGGGATCTTCGATTTCAGGTCCCTCTCAGGTATAATCACATATTCAGTTTTTTGACTGCTTTAGAGCACATATGAGCATGCTATATTCATATATTCAATTTTTTGACTGCCTTAGCACACATACGAGCATGATCGAATCACATATATAGTTTTTTGCCTGCCTTAAAGCACATCTGAGCATGGTAGAATCACATATAGAGTTTTTTTAGATGCCTTAGAACACATATGAACATGCTATAATAACATATAGAGTTTTTTTACTGCCTTAGAACATATATGAACATGTTATATATCATTTATGATAGAATCACATATAAAATTTTTTGCTTTGCCTGCCTTAGAGCACATATGAGCATGCTATATTCACATATTCAATTTTTTTACTGCCTTAGCACACATACGAGCATGATCGAATCACATATATAGTTTTTTGCCTGCCTTAAAGCACATCTGAGCATGTTAGAATCACATATAGAGTTTTTTTAGATGCCTTAGAACACATATGAATATGCTATAATCACATATTCAATTTTTTGACTGCCTTAGAGCACATATGAGCATGATAGAATCACATATAGAGTTTTTTTATTGCCTTAGATCACACATGAGCACATGATAGAATCACATATAGTGTGTAATTTATTTCATTATATTTTGTTTATCAATACTGACTATTCTTTTCTTGTGTAGGCTGCTAGTGATAATCAGGGTAGTGGAGCTGAAGGGACAGATAAAGACAATGAACAAGAAGACGCACAAAATCTTGGCGATGATTAGAGGACTGTGTTGAAGAAGTTCTATTTTTTTATTTTTCCTAATTGTAATTGTTGAATTGTAAATAATTAAACTTCTTAATTTTAAGGTGGAACGATTAATTGTTGTAGATTCTTGTTATATGAATTTTTTTCTGTGGTTTGTTTTTTATTTACAGGAAATATAAATTGTACAGGAAATAGAAATTGTACAATTCTCGGTAATTAATTTTCAAATAAATTTTTTTAAATTTTTTTTCGTGTTTGCGACGGATTAGCGACGGAACCATCCGTCGCTATTCATATTAATATAGCGACGGCATAGCGACGGAAGTAAATCCGTCGCCAAGCGGTGGTCGACGTTGAGTACCGGTGGATTGGCGACGGAATATAGCGCTCGTTATTCCGTCGCAATTAGCGACGGACCTGGCGACGGAATAATTCTGTCGCCAGTTAGCGTCGAAATATTCGCGACGTAAGCATACTGTTGTCTCGTTGTCGCTAATCCGTCGCTAACCATGTTAGCGACGGATTAGCGACGGAATGTGGTCGTCGCTAATCTACTGCTTTGTTGTAGTGTTATGCCTAATGGTAATTAAAAAATACAAAAACAAATTAAAACTATAACTAAACATTTGTATTATTCTAAAAAAAAAAAATCAAAACCTTAGTTCCTACAAACATTATAAATTATACATTTATGTTAACTGATAAAAAATACATATTATTTAACCAAAATCAAATCACATAATAAAAAACATACAAAAAACCCCTAAATCGTAAATTAAACATTTATGACATTGTAAAAAAACCAAATCAAAACCCTAAATCCTAACAAACATCATTCATAGATATGCTAATTGAAAGAAACCTAATTAAATATTTTTATCATTTAAAAATAAAAATAAAAATAAAAATAAAAAACATAAATCCTAACAAAAATCAAATTTAGGTGTTGATAATGAAAATCAAGCATTCATTAATTGAATCATAATTAATGATAATTAAAAAAATATCACAGAAAAACCCCTAAAACCCTAATTACATATTCATGTGATTTGAAAAAAACCAAATCAATAACCTAAATCCTAAAAAACTCATAGATTTATGCCAATTAAAAAAAATAAAGCCCCTAATATTCTAACCAAAATCAAGCATTTATATTCATGTCGAATACTAATTGAAAAAAAAAACACAAAAACCTTAAAACCCTAATGAAAATTTTATGCTATTTAAAAAAAATAAAAAATAAATAACCTAAACCCCTAAATACATTATGCATATTTGATTTCTTTCGTCAATTGGCTTGTGTGGTCTCTTATGGCCGTTTGGTCAGGGGGAGGGGCACATAGAAAGTCGAGAGGGAGAGAGACAAAGAGGTGGGGTCGAGGGAGCTCAAAGGAATATAGAGAGAGAAAGAGAGGGATGAGTCATACCGTAATGGATACTTGCCACTTGGCTTGGGTGTTGCCTACCTTGACCCGAGGCACTACCCACCTACACTCTGGGTTAACGTGGGCACTGCCCACCTACGCTCCTTTGGGGGATTTTCGTATGTCTGGGTGGGCACGTGCCCACCTTTACCCATAATGTGGCTCGGCCCCTGTTTCTAGCTCATTAGTCTCTTAACTTCATTAGAAGCAAATATTTTCTCTTAGATATATAGGGGTAACATTTGGTAATGGCAAACATGATTCTTCTTTTTTGTCATTTCTTTCATTTTTTTGGTTTTTTTTTTCGTAAAACTATCTTTACAGATTTAATCTGCATGATTTTCTTAGTGAGAATCGGCTTTTGAATTGCATGAATACAACACGTAGGCATATTTTTATAAGACTTCAAAAATCAACAACCTACAATGTGTGATACTTGCTCAGGTCATAAAAACGTGCTATTCATTAAAAAAAACACCATTCGAAAGCTGGTTCCTATATATGGAACATGCTCAAGACATCTATAAAGTCCGATTTGATCAAAACAACCTGAACCTATGACTATTAGACGTGACATGATGTCATGGCACCATTTCAAATGTTTTCCCATATATATATATATATATATATATATATATATATATATATATGTGTGTGTGTGTGTGTGTGTGATTTTATTTAATCAAGTTGCCCAAATTGTTTTTCATTTTTTTGTTGCTTTCATGAAACTAACCTTACAGATATGATCTTACATGTTTTGATTAGTAAGAATTGGCTCTTGAAACATCCAAGTGTGCTTTGAATACATATATAATCCACCAGAGGTGACTATTTGATTAAGAAAAACTTGATGATTTGAATGCCAGATTATGAGGCATGAGAAATTTTATTTTTCTTTTGCAGTTAATAAACCATGAGGCAAGCTCTAAAATAATTGAAAACATCAAGGAAGAGATGCGGGGATTCTTTGACAGTCCATTTGAAGAAAAGCAAAAAGTCTCACAGCTCCCTGGTGACATTGACGGGTACGGACAAGCATTTGTTGTGTCAAACGATCAAAAGCTTGAATGGGCAGATATCTTCTCCTTGGCAACTCTCCCTCTTCCCCTCAGAAAGCCACACATTTGGCAGAAGCTCTCCCCATCCTTCAGGTGAAACCCTAACCTGACCCTCATACAACTTTCAATGGTTGTGTTTCTTATGCTCTCTTACTCCATTTGTTTTGCTCGCTTGCATACCCGTGCATGCAGATGTACTTATAAACATATGCTTCATACTTAGAATTAGCCCCACTATAGCTTATTTTAATGTTGTTTGCAAAATTATATTGAACTTGCCAATGACAACTGTGGAGTGATCTTAATATTGGTTTTGGCTTTGACAATGAATGACAGGGGAGCAATAGAGAACTATGCAATTGAAACTCGAAATCTTGCAATGACATTATTGGAGTTGATGGCTAGCAATTTAGGAATGAAGGAGGAACTGCATGAGAGCTTTGATGATGGCTACCAATCAATAAGAATGGGCTATTATCCACCATGTCCTCAGCCAGAGTTGGTTATAGGCATTGCTCCATATTCTGATGCTGTGGGGCTTACCTTACTCCTTCAAGTAAACGATGTACAAGGACTGCAGATAAGGAAGGATGGAACATGGCTTCCCATTCACCATTGCCGCAGGCATTTGTGGTTAACATTGGAGACACGATGGAGGTAATGCCCAAATAAGATGTTCGTCTGATTTCTTTATAAGAATCTTCATGCATCAGATCTGTTTGGGAGCCTTGAATAGGAGGTGTGTTGCGGTTTCCCCAAAGCTCACATGCTCTATGCTGTTTGGTTGAAATGTTGATGTCAAAACAATGCATTGGGAATGGAGTTGACCGCCCCATCATCACATTTTAAGTACATTTAGACTATGTTTGAGAGCCTTGCAATGATACTGAAATATCGTTTTGCTAATGTGTGATGTTGAGAGATGGAGTTGCCAAAAACATCCTTTAGTGAAAGGTGTTGAAATGTGGTGTTCGGCCTGCCAGCACCATTCTCGACATATTGTTTCAGCAAATTCCACTGCTCCCAAACAGCAAGAAAGTATGGGAACATGGTGGAGACCACAACACAACTGCTGATTCAAGGCTCCCAAACATAAACTTACAGGTAGATGTTTTTCTGCAACTCCATCCTCAACAGTGTTTTGGCAAAAGCATATTTTGGCAACACACAGAAAAGGTGTTTCTACTTTCCATCTCAATGCAAGCCGCCCGGACAGAGCCTAAATTTTAGTCAAGTATTGAATTAAAATGCAAAACTGTTTTTGTCCACAATTATTGGCAGCTTTTATAATACATGCTTGAAATTGGCCAAGATTTGAAAAAATTTTGCTCAGTTGTAGCGAATATCAGCTAATCTTTGTCAACCTCCATTCCAACTTGGCCCAAGAAAAAAAGCCAAATCCTAGAAGGGTGCTTGGAGTCCCTTGGGTGTGGGGTCCAAGGGATCTTGGTTTGTGTGGAGGAAGGATCAGGTGCAATTACATTGCACAAATGCAATATGCGGCTGCACCTGATGACTCTCCATCTTCTGTTGTAAGCCTGTCAGAGTGGGGCCCAACAGCAATTGCAGCGGCACATTGCATTGCATTTGTGCAATGTGATTGCACCTGATCCCATAAGGTGTCTACAACAAAACCAATATATATATATATATATATATATATATATATTCTTCTTGCGGCAAAAGTTTTTGCAAGTACGGTAGCATTAAAAAAAAATTAAAAGGGTTCAAGCATATGACATGCCATCTTTTCCTTTGTTTTTGCAGATAATAAGCAATGGTGTATATCGTAGCATCGAACACAGGGCGGTTGTCAGTCACGACATAGAAAGATTATCCATTGCTACCTTCGTGGGTACAAATTTGAGGGCAGAGATTGGTCCTGCACCCAGCCTTCCAACTCCACAAAACCCTCCGCTATTTAAAAGAATTGGGACAGCCCAATATTTTAAGGATTTTTTTGCACGTAAATTGCAAGGTAAGTCAAATATAGATGCCATGCGTATTGAGCAAAGCGATGTTGCAGTCAATAATGAATTATATTAACTGATTGTTGTCAAGCCAAATGTCAAATTTTAGAGATTTGACAATCAAATGTAAGATTTGTGCCCATAGTGTTCTTACATTCAATAAAAAGACAAACATATAGTTGTGGAAAGTTCAGTTTCCTCCTAAATAATGTATGCTCATGAAAGCAGAAGTCTGAAACTTGCTTCATCTTTTTAAAACTTTCCTCTATATTTTGAACCTTGGCTCTTCTATTCTAACATCACATTACCATGGAGGAAAAGGGAAGGGAGGTGTGGGCTGAGACCGTTTGCTTCATCCAATGAGGCCGCAGAAACCAACCTATTTCCTTGCCAAAGTTCCCCATCAAGTTTGGACTCCAAGTACATGAGAAAAGAGATGTGGCTGTGCTTGATTGCCAAAAATTAAGGCAGCCGGATTTGGTAGATACCACAATAGATGGTGGGTGGATGATCAGGTTCTGATGGTGGGTTCAGCAGCACACTTAGTGTATCTCATTGAACCTGATCTTGATTTGTGGATACCCTGCAGACACCTCTCTTGGATATAGGGAAGATGGAGTACTCGTATACACCAAGAACACACAAACAAAAAGAAAACCTCACTTGATAATATTAAAGAACAAGCAAAACACTACAAGTAAGAATGAATACAATCAAAACACAAAAAGAAAAGACACTAAGACTCATGTCTGATGCCTTTTTATATAGTCAACATAAAACAGCACTTACTAAAAAAAGGAGTGTCTCGTATACCCCATTAACACCACTAATATTTTATTGCATAGGTTACAAATTTTAACCCACTAACACATGACTTTTTAACTCACAAAAACCTTTCATCTCACCACCCACTATTCATTGTTAACGCAGCCCATTTAACTCTTTCAACTTTCAACTCTTCACATACCCAATTAACTCCACTTATTTGCATCACCTTTTATCACTCTCCTTTAATGCAAATTTGAAGACACAAAGTGAATTTCTGAATTTGATGAACATTGGAAGTGAGAGCGCTCTGGTGAGACCAAGGACAGCTCCAGGGGCGAGGAGCCCTCAAGTTTTGAAAACTTTTATTGAAATTTTATATTGCCCCCCTTTATATTTTAGTTTTATATTTTGTTTTATTATAAAATTTATTTGCCCTCCTTTAAGCAAAATATAAAAATTTATATTGCCCCCTTTATATTTAAGTTTTATATTTTATATTATTATAAACATTTTTTACCCTTCCCCCCCCCCCCCCCATTAAGCAAAATATAAAAAATTATATTGCCCCCTTTATATTTAAGTTTTATATTTTATATTATTATAAACATTTTTTTACCCCTCTTTAAGCAAAATATAAAAATTATATTGCCTCTTTTTATATTTTAACAAAAAATCGTTGCCCCCTTTAAACAATATCCCTTTTTTATTTTATTTTATCATAAAAAATCTTGCCCCCTTTATATTTAAGTTTTATATTTTATATTATTATAAACATTTTTTTACCCCCCTTTAAGCAAAATATAAAAATTATATTGCCTCTTTTTATATTTTAACAAAAAATCGTTGCCCCCTTTAAACAATATCCCCTTTTTTATTTTATTTTATCATAAAAAATCTTGCCTCCTTTTAGCAAAATCCTGGATCCGCCAATGGGTGAGACCATCAGCTACTTGATCATTTATAGAACAATGTTTCATCACAATTATATCTTTATCAACAATATTCCAAATGAAATGATAGCAGAGCTCAATGTGCTTGGTTCTACCATAAAAAACAAGATTTTTTTGTCATTGCTATTGTAGCCATATTGTCGCAATAATTTTTTGTTGCAGAAACTTGAGATTGTTGTACATCTTATAAAATTCTTCTCATCCATATAGCTTTGTCAAGCTACTACAGGAGTTGCAATATACTCAACTTTATGTGACGATAATGATGTAGAAGATTGTTTCTTTGAACTTCATGATATAGCCCCTAAACCAAGATTGAAAACATATCTACTTGTGCTCTTTCTGTCATATACAAAACTAGCGCAATAACTATTAGTAAAACCAACTAAGTTAAAATTCAGATCAGACTTAAACCAGATTCCATAGTTATTGGTTACATGAATGTTGTGAAGAATGTGCTTGGCTGCTCCAAGATGATGCTTCAAAGGATCATGTATAAATCTTAAGACCAAACTAACATGAAACATAATATCTGGATGGGATAGAGTTAAATACATTAACCTACCAACAATGCTTTTGAACAATCTTGGATCTTCACATATTGTTTTAACATTTGATGACAACTTGTCATTTGTATTCATTAGAGTAGAACTCTCTTTGCAATTTGACATATTGTGTCTTTTAAGAAGATCAAGTGTATATTTTTTCTATAAGATAAAAATATCGTCAACCATTTGATAAATTTGAAGCTCAAGAAAGTAATGCAAGAGTCTCAAATCAGTCACATCAAAAGTTTTGCATCATATTGTTTATGAAGTTTTTAATGAGAAGATTTGAAGAACCAGTATATATAATATTGTCCACATAGACACAAATGATGAAAATATCATTACCTTACTTTGACATATAACGTAGGCTTATTTTCATTTCAATGAAAATCATTTTGTTGAAAGTATGAATCAAGCCCATGCATACCATACTCTTGGTGCTACTTGACCAAGACAATGCAATTTTTTTTTGTAACTTGCGAACTTCCTTTGTGACTTATGAACTTGGATCACCTCACTTTCTCATTCTGACCCTCCATCTATGGAGCACATACGACATTCTGATCCCCCACAATATCAAATCGTATTGTAGGTATGATGAGGCTATTTTGGTAATGAAGGAATCAAAACCTTATTACAAATGAATTGAATTCTTGTTAATTCATTTTTTTTTTTAAAACACTTGGTGTCAAAAAATGAGATACAAAGGTGCCAACTTACTCTCTTAATGAACTAATGGGTTCTTTGATGACTTATGAAATAAGAATGAATAGATCCGTTGATAAAAATATTGAGCAATAATTTCAATCTAAGGTGGAGATCCCTGACAAAGATAAAAATAGCAAAAGTTTTTCTGTTCACAAGTATGCAGGCAGAGGCAGAGCTTGCTATTGTGGTCATGGCCATGGTAGAGGATGAAGAAGATCTAACATCACTCAACAAAAATCAAAAAGTAGTGAAAAAGATAATAATAAACAAAGTCACAAGTAGAAACATTGCACTTTTTGTAAAAAGATGGGTCATACCGAGCCATACTGTTGGGATAAAGCAAAGCAAAAAGCTAACTTTATCAAAGAAAAACAAGAAGAAGGTAACTTATTTCTTACTCGCTTAAATGCAAATGAAAGTATTGGTGATGTGTTATTTCTATATAGTGGTTGTAGTAACCATATGACAGAAAATAGAGATTTGTTCTGCCATATGGACAAATCAGTGAAGTTGCAAGTTAGGCTTGAAAATGACATGCATGTAAAAATTGACGGCAAAGGTACCATCGTAGTTAAAACTAAATCAAGTGGTGAAAAGAAAATTAGTGATGTCTATTATATTCCTAGCTTAGCGCATAACTTGCTTAGTGTAGGTCAGTTAATTCAAAAGGGTTATTCAATAAAATTTCATGATAATATGTGTGAAATTAGAACTAGAAAATCTATTGTTCAATATATTAAGATTCACATGGCTGACAACAAAATATTTTCTTTTGATATCTCACATCTTGATGAGTGTCTTTTTGCCACTAATGTAAAAGATGACTCTTGGTTGTGACATCTACTCTATGGTCATTTGCATTTCAATGGTTTAAAGTCGTTAAGTAAAAAATAGATGGTATCTAGTTTACCGTCTATTATTTCTATTGATAATGTGTGAAGGTTGTGTTTATGGTAAGTAGCATAAAATGTCGTTTCCTAAAGGAAGAGCTTGGAGAGCTAAAAAGCCTCTTGAACGGGTTTATGCTGATATATGTGGACCGATACAAACACTATCCTTGAATAAGAGTAAATATTTTTTATTATTTATTGATGATTTTCCCATATGAGCTTGCGTTCTTTCTTTTTCACAAGTTTGAGGCATTTGAAAATTTTCAGGAATTTAAAGCCTTTGTTGAAAAAGAAAGTGGACATATTATAAAAGCTCTCTGCATTGATAGAAGGGAAGAATTTTTATTTGATAAGTTTGGTTCTTTTTTGCAAGAAAAATGATATATGCATGCATTTGATTATAAGAAAAATTTCAAAACAAAATGGTATTGCCAAATGAAAAATTGAACAATTATAGAAATTACTCAAAGTATGATAAGTGAGAAAGGGCTCTCAAATGATCTTTGAGCTGAAGCAATAGAGACATTAATCCATCTTCTAAACATATCACCAACTAAGACAATACGCAACAAGACCCCATATGATAGTGTAAGCTTTCTCAGAATCTTTGGTTTTGTTGCTTCTGCTTTAATTCATTTTGATGATCGTGCTAAAATAGATAAAAAAAAGTAAAAAATGCATATTTTTTGGGTATAGTGATGAAATAAAGGGTTATCAATTGTTTAATTCTACTACTAAAAAGTTAATTATTCGACGAGATGTTTTTGATGAAAATAGTTGTTGAGAATGAAAAGCAGAACCAAGCCAACATTTAACATTTTTGGAGAATGAACTTAGGTCAAATCCATCAAATTAAATTATGTTTTCCTTCCTCTTCAACTCAAAGGACACCATCTTCTGCTTAAGATCATAGAGTACTTTCTTTAATAAACTTTCTTATCTTTTTCATTAACAAAAAATATCTATAGTTGCTCAACATACACATCTTTTAAAAAACTATTTAAAAATGATTGGCATCAAATTAAAAAACTTATCATTTCATTTGAGATGCTAATACCAATACAAGTCTAATAGATTTAATTTGAACATGAAAGAAAGTTTCAAAAAATCTTTACCAGGTTTTTGTGCATATCCCTTTACAACTAACATTGTAATGTACTTGTCCACACTACCATTGGGATTGCACTTCACCTTGTAGACCCACTTCACACCTATTGCATATTTTCCTGGTGGCAAGTTTACAAGCTCTTATGTGTTATTCTTCTCAATTGATGCAATTTCTTCTCTCATAGATTCTTCTCACTCTTCTTTTCTATATGGCTCTTCATAATATGTAGGTTTTGTATCCATGAGAGCAAAATTGCATGATTCATAAATTTCATGTAAGGATCAAACTTTTTGTGAAGGAGTATTATATTTTATATTTTATATTTATATTTAATGTTCATTTGACAAGACCAAGATCTAATGTCCCTTGAGAGCCTTGCCCTCTAAGGCAACTCTCTTTATTTTAAACTCATGGAGTTTTCCAACGATGATCGATATAGGACTAAACATTTTCATAAAGTGGTTTTTTCCTCTAAAACTCTTTCTCAAATAATTACAGTAAAGAAAGGGTTATTTTGGTAAAAAACTTGGTTTCAAGTAATCCTAATTTTGAGTCAAATAACAGTAATCCTTCATGTAGGTCAAAATTAGGATAGAAGAGAAGAACTAAGATGTTTGTGAAAGTCATATGCATAGGTGAAGGTACCAAAAGGCAAAAGTAACAAGAAAGGTCGCAAAAGAAAAATTGCATATAACAAGAAATTTCTCAAGTCACAAAGGAAAATTGCACTGTCTTGGTCAAGTATCAGGACCAAGACCAAATCTGAATCCAAGTCTAAGTCCAAAGCCAAAGCCATATTTAATATTTAATATTTAGTATTCAAAGTTCATTTGATAAGCCCAAGATCTAATGCCCCTTAAGGGCCTTGCCTTAAGCATTATTTTTAGCCAAATAACATCTTATTTATTGGTAAACTTCTACTTTTGTTGTTTCACCCACCCCTCATATTCAGCCTGTACTTTCATTGCCTTATCAATAAAGGGAGTCCATTATGAGTTGTAGACTTGTTTCCTGTATATTTATGCTTCTGAAGATGGACACTCCAATTGAGAGGCAATGGGAATTCATGATCTTGATAAGGGTTTTTTCACCTTTGCTTAGGTGCTTCTTCTATTAAATTATGGCCCTATAGGTACTTTTAATCTAGTATCATTGGATCCTCGTCAAGATTTAAATTGCCATATGGAATTATCTTAATATTGATTTTGACCTTTGACAATGTATGACAGAAAAGCTATAGAGAATTATGCAATTGAAATTCAAAATCTTGCAATGACATTATTGGAGTTGATGGCTAGCAATTTAGGAATGGAGGGGGAGGAACTTCATGATAGCTTTGATGATGGCTTGCAATCAATGAGAATGAACAATTATCAACCATGTCCTCAGCCAGAGTTGGTTATAGGCCTGGGGCTCTACATTCTGATGCTGTGGGGCTTACTTTGCTCCTTCAGGTAAGTGGTGTTCAAGGATTGAAGATAAGGAAAGATGGAGAATGGATTCGCGTTTCACCATTGCCAAATACATTTGTGGTTAACATTGGGGACATCATGGAGGTAATGCCCAAAGATTTTCGTCCTATTTCTTTAAAGGAATCCTCATGATACAATTTATATTAAGAGGTTGTTTTTTATGCAGCAGCACTGCATGCTTAGCATGCAGCTCCACTACTGCTGACCATCAGTCTTGGCATTTCTCGAGATGGACACCACACCCACCTCGAGAAATGCCAAGATGGATGGCTGTCAGGCAGGTTGCTGCGTGCCTACCATGCAGCACCATTGCATATGAAGTACTTGCGTCTCTCATGCATAAGGGTATTGAAGTATATGTCATGTAATTGAAATGGAATAGTTTATTAATAATAATTTATTACCATGAGTGATCCAAAACAACACGTTAAGACATTAGGCAGACCCCTACCAGTTATACAACCATACCATTTGGGGTTCAAACTTGCAACGTCCCAACACAAGGTGACATGCACTAACTGCTCCTGCCAGACAAGCAGAGCCCCGTTTTTTATTACACATATTTTTCATGTTTTATGTATAAGTATGTACATATTTGTATATATAGTCCAGTTTTGCAAAATATTGGTTTCTATGTAAAAATAAGATTTTCTTAATATTGAAATTTTGTGGTGTTGCATATTGGTTTCCACCTTCCACTAGAGGGTACAGTGCACTCGAGGGTAGCCAATATTTCCTTGACCACTTTTAAAGCCTTTTTGAAATACATTCGCATGCATCACCAACCAACCCACCCACACACACACCCAAGCGTGCACACACACACACAGTGTTATTAGAATTTTTGAAAGTTTATATTAAGTTCAAGTATATTGATGTATGTTATTAGAAATTTTGAAAGATAAGCTAATTACTATATCACAATAAGGAGATTTATCGAGTAATTTGATAATTGACGCAACGGTATTCAAATCTTAAAAAAGAACTTGTACCTCGTTTTGATGTCTATATGAATTAAAGTTGACTTATGAAGATCACTATCAAAAGATTTATTATATTTGAATAACACTACAATATGAATTAGAAATTAGACTTGAATATACATGAACTAGTAAATGATCATTCTTAAATTGATATGGGGTCTTGTAAATCAATAATCATAATTCATTTCATATGGAGATAAGATTATAGGTTTGGGTGAACATATACCTATGACTTAAAAAGTTGTGCCCCTTACAATTGTCTATAATGACTTGAAAAACTACATATCAAGAGAAAAAAAGTGTAAACTGATGAATGTTGACATAAAGTACAAACGTGTGACATTATTCAATTGATTCATACAGTACTAGCAAAAATCTTTGGCATTCTTATACAAAGAGCCCTTGAGGAAGATGGTAAAAATGCGTTGAAGAGATTGTATATAAAGTATTAAATCAAATATCAATTGTAGAAACCCAAGCAACATAGATTGAAAGCACTCATTGAACAACACCCTATAATTATCTTGAGTTCTTGTAAAGAAGCATACAATTATTGCAAGTTATTTGTCAAATCTCTTAGTAAAAGTTTCAAAAATCGAATGTCAAAATGGCTTATAATTTATAGGTTCACAAAATAGAAATATCCAAATAATTTTATGTTGACGAGCATAGCTTGAAGTGTTCAAGCTTGGCTCATTATTGTGATGAGCCAAGCCGAGTTCGAGCTCATAATGAGCCCGAGTTAAATGACCCTAGTCCGAGCTAGCTTACAAGCTCATGCGAGTTGACTCAAGTCTAGTACTTATTGTTTATATTCAGCTTGCCAAGCCTATGTTACGAGTTTGAACCAGCTCTTTACGAGCCAAACATGAACCGAGCCATGAGTGACTTGGCTTGTTTCCCAGCCCTACCCACAATCTCTTCAGTCCTCTTGCTTTTAATAATGTCACTAATTTTTGAAGTGGCAACACCACTGCATTTTTTTTTTTGAAAAGCAAGCTGGGTCCGCCAGTTATAGAACGATACCATTGGGATTTGAACTTGCAACGTCCCAATACAAGGTAACATGCACTAGCTGCTCCTACCAGACAAGCGGAGCCCCCGTTGAGTTCAACGATACCACTGCATATCTGACTGTCCATTGCTACCTTCTTAGGTACTAATTTGAAGACAGATTGGTCCTGCACCCAGCTTTCTAACTCCAAAAAACCCTCCACTAGGCACTTTAAGGTAGCATTTGTCTAATGTAGAAGGAAGCACTGCACGGTACTTCAGCAATAATTGGAAGCTTACAAAGGAAAATGGAATTGGGGCTGTGGGCTGAGGCCATTTGCTGCAACCAATGGGGCCTCAGAAACCAACATATTTCATTGCTACTCAAACACCTGTAACAGCATTGGAGACTACCAAATTTGGACTCTTAACACATGAGAAAGGACAAGTGGCTGTGCAGGATTGCCAACAGTTAACGTATTTGAATTTGGTAGGTAAGCGCCTCCTTTGCTATATTGGCAAAGAATAGGTCATGCTTGCTCAAGATAAATAGTCCATAGCAGTGCTATAAAAAATGTGCCTTGAGGCGCAAAAGGCATGCCTCGCCTTGAGGCGCAGCCCTCTGTGCTTCAAGGCGCAAGCCTGAGGCATGAGGCGCAAAATAAATATATAATAACAATAATTTTTTTAAAGATTTCTAAGACATAATCAACAAGATTTTTGTAGGTTAATCTCATATATTTTCCAGTTATTTCATGTAATCAGTTTCTTAGTATATTTTAACTTTTGTTGGTTAATCTCATATATTTTTCAGTTATGTAATCAGTTTTTAGTTACTTTTATATGTTAATCTCATATTTTTTAGTACTTATTTGAGATTTTTTATTTCTTATTGGTTGTTATTTCATCAATAAAACATTGTTTTATTTATTTGTATTTTTAGATATTTTTTTATAATTTTTTAAAGTTTTCAAAAAAAAATCTGAGGCTTACGCTTTACGCCTCGGTTTTTGGTGGAGCGCCTCGCTACGCCTCAACGCTTTTCACAACACTGGTCCATAGTGATGTAGGAACAAGATCATGGTTTGAACAATGAGATCCATACCCAAGTGCACACAGTGTTCATTCATCCATTTGTGATAACCTGTCCTCCAGAGTTTTGTCTATGGGTAGCTACAGACTACAGTATCTTGACAATGGGTAACCACAGGTCACAGTATGTCATGAGCCTAATAAGCATTTCCTTTCTGATTATGACAGCATTACAGGCTCTTGCATGCAAAAAGCAGCTCATTCAAGTATGGCAGCCAATAGCAAATGAGATTGCTACGATCAGAAATAAATAAAGGAACTATTTTAAAACCATGTTCTGAATATAACCTATAAATGAATTGAAAGAAGGCAAATAGCAGTTATATTGTTAAACTTGCCACCCTATACATCTCGAAAATATCCACAAAATT
Source organism: Nuphar pumila (assembly GCF_984573655.1). NCBI lineage: Eukaryota > Viridiplantae > Streptophyta > Magnoliopsida > Nymphaeales > Nymphaeaceae > Nuphar > Nuphar pumila. Next base: position 39,598,756 of record NC_143255.1, read on the forward strand.
GGCAATAAATTTTCAATATCTTACAATATATAAGTGCTGCGGACCAATGGCTTCATTCCCACTTTAACTTGGATGATGCTTTTCCCCTTATATTTTTCATCTTAGAAAGAATTGCATAATTCTTTCAGAAATGTAGCACTTGAACAATATTCGTAGATATCATCTTTCACCCTCAATTAAACCTTGAAGAACAGAAGGAAATAGTGATCAGTATAAAAAGAAAAAATAATGAGTTACATTCATCTTAGGCTCTAGTGCATATGACAGATCCTAACTCCTAATAGGAATGCCAAGTACTAACTAGAAGTGCTCATATGAATCATAATGAATACTAAAAACTGAAGCTCACTTCAAGTACAAGAAAAAATCAGTTAAATGTGTCTAGTTTCAGCATTCGCTAAATTATAAAAGGTGCAGACTAGTAATATAATGTGCAGATCCCAAGTAGACTGCCAGCAGATAAACTTATCAGCCACACAAGTGTACATTCTTATCATTAGTTAGTATTCATGCAATGGCAGGGGAATGGACTTCCAGAATATTATACAACAGAGTTACCGGAAGCTTCTTAGGTAGGTGGGAAGCTCGCTTCCCAAAAACTCGCTTCAGAAGCGTGATACTCCTCGCTTCCGAAACTTCGTGGAAAGCTCGATTCCCCCACGCTTCTTCTATGCTTCTCATACACATGGTCTATGCGTACTATATACTTTTCTCATGTTTCTTTTCATCTTTTTCATGTATTTTCTCTCATGTTTTCACTCACTTTCCATGTACTTTCTTTAAATTGGTAACCATCATTGTTAGATTTTAACAAAAAATTAACTCTTTTACAGAAAAATCGTGAAATATAAGAATGATCAATTTTATTTTAGTTTTTATTTGTTTCTTGTTTGATTCCATATTGCTTCATTTTTTATTCATATCACTTTTAAATTGAAACTTCGCTTCCCGCTTCGTATAGATTTTAAAATGCCTCGCTTCTGCTTCCCGTATCGTTTCTCATTTCCGCTTCCTAGTTTGGCAACCTTGTTATACAACCAAATGTCACACCCAACAATAGGGTAGTGGTAAGATCTAGTTCCTGTGAGACAATGAGGTTGCCATGCAAAAGCTTGCCTGATATAACATGAAACTTGTTATGAAAGTGGCAAATTTCCATAATTGGCTCAACATGAATTTACTTCTGAGATTGGCTCACCACCTGGTGACACTCAAAAGGAGGTTAATACAGGTGATCAGAATATGCAGAAGGTGATGGTTTTGAAGTTAAAATCCTAGGATTGGAAGAAACAAGTCAAACTTATTGCACAGTACATTTCAAGGCAACTAGGAAATATATGAAAAAAAAGGGAAGTTTATAAGATTTAGTGAAACAGTTACACTGATAGAAATGCAGGCAAGAATGCCATAAAAGATATCAAAAAGCAAAAGCTTGTATAACTTTCTAACATGTTAAAGTGTAAATATCTCCTTTGATGAAATCTAAAAAAATTCTGTTGAAAGCTTTGTAGATGCGCTATTTGTAGCCACTAAGGTCTACTATGAAACTTGAATGACTCTCTCTTGATCCAATTGGATTCTATTCTTCTTAGGAAAGTTTCTTGAGCACCCATATTGCACTGCATTTGCACATCGATATCCTAAAGTTGCTGAGACAATTTGATACTTTGAATGATCCTAACCATGGCAACTAGGGTCAGAAGTCTCTATGAAAAGGTACGATCATTTTATAAATATAAAAAGCTTAGTAGTCAAAAGTGGTGCCTAGGTGCTGCCTAAGCGGGCTGAGCGCAGGGCTACTGCCTAGGCTTATGGGCCTAGGCAGCAAGGCTCTGTTTTCCCGCTTAGGCCGTGGAGACATGGTTGTCATTATTTTTTTGTTCTTTTTTTCTCTTCTTTTTTTTCCTTTTTCTTGCCTCAAACCCTTTCTTTTTTTCTTTTCTTCTTGTTCTTTTTTTTTCTTCTTTCCTTTTTCCTTTTTACCTTATTTCTTTTTTTATCTTCTTTTCTTCCTCCTCTTGCCCCTCCACCTTCATCTCCCTTTCCACCTCTTCCTCTTCTTCTTCTTTGTCTTTTTCTTTTTTTCCCCTTTCTCTTTTCTTTTTTTCCATCTTTTTTTCTCTTTTGAAATTTCCTTCTTTTTTCCTTCTTATTCTTCCTCCTCTCGCCCCTCCACTCTCCTTTTTTCCTTTTCTTCTTTTTTTCTTTTTTTTCTTTTTTTTCTTTTTATTTTTGTAATTTCCATGTATGCCCATGTTTTCCACACACACAGTGCGGCTATTGGGGGGGTGTTGTGTATCTTTTATATATATATATATATATATATATATATATATATATATATATATATATATATATATATATATATATATTGTTAATGAACAAATTTCTTGTTGAAGGTTTTCACAAGAACACACAAGAGGAGAAGTTCTATATTTCATTCAATAGTCTTTAAAATGAGAGTCCCACATTTCTTATATGGGTCGATCCTCTCAATGATACAAAGAAAAGGAAACAATAAAGAAAACACAAGACTAAACTACCCCTTTACAATATTGAAATGTACAAAAGAATGTTTATAACAAAGGGCAGTATAGGAACCATAAGACACTTATATTACATAAGTCTCAACACTCCCCTTCAAACTTGGGATGATATAACGGAACCATTCCGAGTTTGGAAAGGAAAGAATTGAAATGCAAAGAGAGACTCTTCGTAAACACATCTGCAATCTGATTTTTTGAGCTCACATGCTCCAAAGCAATAGTTTCATCTTCATAAGTTCTTGTATAATGGCAATCTATTTCAGTGTGTTTGGTTTGCTCATGAAATTCTGGATTCTTTGCCATATGAATAGCACTCATATTATCACAATATAACTAAGTCTTGTCAGATTCCCAACTCATCCAATAACCACTGTATCCAAATAATATCAGCAGTGGCTTGAGCCATAGCTTTGTATTTGGCTTCTGTTGTGGATAAAGCAACCCTTTATTGTCTATTGCTTTTTCATGAAATCAAAGAGCTTCAAAAAAAAATACTAAAGCCAATAGTGGAGAGCTTATCCCAAGTAGAGCCTCCAAAATCAGAATCACAAAAGTCTCTTAACATTGTGTCCGATGAGCATAAGAAGAACACATCATAGTGCATTGAGTCTCTTACATACTTGATGATACTGAGTACAGTGACTAAGTGAATTGTCCTGGGAGTACTCATAAATTGACTGAGAACTGCATAGGTGATATTCGACCTGGATAAGGTCAAGCATATGAGACTCCAAACTCATTGTATGTATACTACAGGATCTTTTAACTCAACATCATCTCTCATCTTTAAATTTGCTTTCATGAGAGAATTGACTCTTTTTTAGTCATCCGCTACTTTTGCCTTCACCACCAAATCTATAGCATACTTATGTTGAGACAAGTAGAATCCCCTTTGTGAGTTTGCTATCTTCAGCCCAACAAAATATTTCAAATGTCCGGGCAACTTCGTTGGGGTGTTCCCTACTGAGCGACGCGCTGTACTCTATAGACCCGGGGGCAGTGATAAATGGGCAAGGGTTGCTAGGTCGTCGCCCGGAAGCGACGCGTCACACCGGCGCCCGGGTGTGGTGTCAAATAGGCAAGGGTTCCCTCACTTTGTTGGACGGGTGGGGGTAAAGAAGTTAGTCCAAGACCATAAAATTAGGTTAGCCACTTGGAACATAGGGTCTTTAACTGGTAAGTTGGTAGAGTTAGTAGATGTTATGTGTAGGAGAAAGATTGATATTTTATGTCTACAAGAGACCAAATGGGTAGGTGAGAAAGCAAAAGTGATAGAACCTTGGGGATATAATATTTGGTATACAGGAATAAATAGGAATAGGAATGGAGTAGGGATTGTTATGAGTCGTGAGTTTATAGATAATGTAGTTGAGGTCCGTAGGAAGGGTGATAGGATTTTACTTATTAAATTAGTATTAGGTACGTATATTATTAATATTATTAGTGTTTATGCACCTCAAGTAGATTTAGATGATTCCACTAAGCGTCAATTTTGGGAAGATTTAGATGGAGTAGTACAAGGGATATCGTATGGAGAAAGGCTTTTCATCGGCGGTGACCTTAATGGGCATGTAGGCATTAGTAGGGATGGATTTGAGAGTATCCATGGAGGCTATGGTATAGGAGAAAGAAACGATAGTGGAGAAAGGATTTTAGATTTTTGTTTGTCCTATGATATGATCTTAGCAAACACTTGGTTTAGGAAGAGGGAGTCTCACCTAGTAACATTTAAAAGTGGGGTTAATACGAGTCAGATAAATTTTTTCCTACTTAGAAAGAGAGATAGGGGTTGTTGCATCGATTGTAAGGTTATACCGGGAGAAAGTGTAGCTACACAACATAGAGTCTTAATTTTAGATCTTAGAATTAGACAATGCCGCAAAAGGGATAGACATAGGATAGATCCTAAAATTAAGTGGTGGGCACTAAAAGGAGCTAAACAAGGAATGTTTGTAGAGCGGGTAGTTAAGGAAGTTGATTGGTGTCTCGAGGAGGATTCAGAATCTATGTGGAATAAGATAGCGGGTGGCATGAGAAAGGTGGCTAAGGAGGTATTGAGTGAGTCTAAAGGCGGTGCACCGCTAGGTAAGGATACATCATAGTGGAACGAGGATGTCAAATTAGCTATTAAGGTTAAAAGAGAGTGTTATAGAAATCTAAGTAAAAGTCGTGATAATGAGAATTTGGAGAAGTATATGATAGCAAAGAAGGAAGCTAAAAAAATAGTTCGAAACGTGAGGGATAAGGTATATAAGGAGGTTTATGACAAGTTGGATACCAAAGATGGTGAGAAGGATATTTATAGGATTGCAAAAATGAGAGATAGGAAATCGAGGGATCTGGGTATGGTTAGATGTATCAAAGATGAAACGCAAAGGGTTTTAGTCAAAGATGAGGAGATTAAGGAGAGATGGAAAGATTATTTTGATAAGCTATTTAATGTAAGTCATGCTCAGGATCTTGGAGACTTTTCCATTCCTTTTCATGAGATGAATCGTGACTTCATGCGCAAGATTCAAAAGAAAGAAATTGCAGAGGCTTTGAAGAAAATGAAATCAAGAAGGGCAGTTGGCCCAGATGGTATACCTATCGAGGCTTGGAAATGCTTGGGAGAGAAAGGTTTAGAATGGTTGACAAATCTTTTTAACAAGATTTGAAGGACAAATAAGATGCCTAATGAGTGGAGGAAGAGTACTTTGGTGCCTCTATATAAGAATAAGGGTGATATACAAGATTGCACAAACTATCATGGTATAAAACTCATGAGTCATACTATGAAACTTTGGGAGAGGGTGATTGAGTCTAGGTTGAGGAAGGTTGTCATGATATCGGAGAATCAATTTGGCTTTATGCCTGGAAGATCTACTATGGAAGCTATGCATCTTCTTAGACAACTTATTGAGAGAAATAGAGAGAGGAACAAAGATTTGCATATGGTTTTTATTGATTTGGAGAAGGCTTACGATAGAGTACCTAGGGACGTTCTCTGGTGGACAATGATGAAGAAAGGTGTTTCTCTCAAGTACATTAGTATAATTAAAGATATGTACGAAGGAGTAGTAACCAATGTCCGCACTTGTGGAGGGGTGACAACCAATTTTCCTATAACGGTTGGGTTACATCAAGGATCTGCTTTAAGCCCTTTCCTATTTGCTACAGTGATGGATGAGCTTACGAGATCAATTCAAGAAAATGTGTCGTGGTGTATGTTGTTTGCTGATGATATTGTTTTGATTGATGAGTCTAGAGCTGGGGTTAATGCTAAGTTAGAATTATGGAGACAGACATTGGAAGCAAGAGGTTTTAAGTTGAGTAAGAGTAAGACAGAATACATAGAATGTCGATTTAGTAAGCAACGAAATAGAGATGGGAGTGTAGTGAAGCTTGGTGAGCAAGAAATACCGGTGGATGATTCTTTCAAATATTTGGGATCTATCATTCAAAAGTATGGAGAAATTGATGGAGATGTAAATCATAGGATAAAGGTTGGGTGGATGAAATAGGAGAGTGCAACTGCAGTGTTGTGCGATCGTAGAATGCCATTGCGGTTAAAGGGAAAGTTTTATAGGACGACTATTAGGCCCGCTTTACTATATGGTAAGGAATGTTGGGCTGCCAAGAGACATCATATTTAAAAAATGAGTGTAGTTGAGATGGATGTGTGGAAATACAATAAAAGATAAGATTCGGAACGAGGAGATACGTAAGAAGGTAGGCGTTGCACCCATTGAAAATAAGATGAGAGAGAATCGTTTACGGTGGTTTGGACATATTCGACGAAGGCCTAATGATGCTCCAGTTAGAAGGACGGAGAAATGGGAAAATATATTAGTTAAAAGAGGTCGGGGTAGGCCTAGGAAGACATGGATGGAGGTGATAGGAAAGGATATGAATGCTTTGAACCTCACTGAGGACATGGCATTGGATAGAAATGAATGGAGGAGAAGGATTCATGTGGAAGACCCAGAATGATTTTCTTTGTTGGTTCATATCGCCGACCCAATTGTTTTGGGATGAAGGCGTAGTTGTTGTTGTTGTTTGTTGTTGTCCGGGCAACTTCTTCCTGGTCGGCTTAACTTTTTTCATGTCATCTCACGTGAATATCATATCATCTACATAAAGAAGTAATATGCATTTTTCGAGTATAGAAGAAGACACAAACAGGGCAGAAACATAATGACTCTGCTCAAAACCAAGTGACTTCACTGCTGAACTAAACTTCTCAAACCAGGCTCGTGGTGCTCGTTGAGTCCATATAATGCTTTGCAAAGTCTACAAACCCTACCTTCTGAATCTGAATATCCATATGGTAGTTTCATATACACTTCCTCTTCCAGGTCTCCATTCAAGAAGGCATTATTGACATCTAATTGCCACAGATTCTATTGTTATATTGTAGTCACAACAAGCAATGTATGAATAGTTGTCATATGAGCTACAAGAGCAAAGGTTTCAGCAAAATCAATTCCAAACCACTGAGTATAGCCCTTAGCTACTAATCTTACCCTATATCTCTCAAATGACCCATTTGCTTTGGTCTTTATCTTATAAACCCACTTGCACCCAACAATATTTTTTATTGGTGGAGGTTTTACTAATTCCCAGATCTGCATCCTCTCAAGTGCACTCATTTCTTCAGCCATAGCTCTTTGTCACTCTTCTTTTTCTGTTGCCTCTGCATAAGACTCAGGCTCAACATAAGAATAGATTAATGTTAAAATACACGATATTGAGAGGAGAAGACTTATAGGATACAAAACAAGAAGGAAGAATCGAAGTTCTAGAGCTTCTACGTACCTGATGAGGATTAGGGAAGGAAGATGAAGACTCTAAATTTTGGTGACCTGATTCAATTGACAAAGGAATAGGATCAAAATTGGACTCTTCTCTTCTCTCTTCTCTCTGGTTGTTCCTCCACTTGATCTAAAAAAGGGATTTCAACCATATTTTCATGTCTTCTTGAGTAGGTCTGTCCAAACCGACTCTCTCTCGGTTGAACCTGCTCTCCTTGAATCTCCACCCTTTCATTCACATCTTCCTTTTCGCCAAAAGAAACCAAAAAGGACAAGTCAGTATCATTTCTTGCCTTTTCTCCATGTTGGTTGAAATATAACATATCCTCATAAAAGACATGTCGGGATACCCACACCCTTTTTCCAACAAAATCATACAACTTATAACCCTTTTGACCATTAGCAAAACCAAGAAAGCAACACTTAACAGTTTTAGGAGACAACTTGTCTCTGTATCTATCAGATAACAAAACAAAACATATACATCTAAATATCATAATTTGGAGTTTGTCTATATAATTTTTGAAAGGGAGATATATCCTTAAGCACACTTGAGGGCATACGATTTATCTGATAAATACTTGGTTGAATTTCATCTGCCCAAAACACTTTGGGCACTTAACCCCCAAAAAGAAAAGCTCTTATTGTTTTCAGGATATGCCTAGTCTTTCTTTCAACCACTCCAATTTGCTCAGGAGTGTAGGGATAGGATCTTTGACGAACTACACCTTTCTCCTGCAAGAACTTTTCAAATACACAACTGACATATTCACCACCAGAGTCAGTTCGAAGTGTCTTAATATTAGTAGCAAACTGATTCTCAATCATATCACAAAAGTTCTTAAATATTTCAAAAAGTTTATTTTTATTTCTCATAAAATATAACCAGGTAAATAATGTACAATCATTTATGAAGGTAATAAAATATGATGATCTTTCTTTTGACAAAATAGGCGAAGGACCACATACATCATAATGCACTAGAATTTCTGATTCCCTATCACTAGACCCGAATGACAAGTCATAACCCTTTGCCAACCAACAACTCTCACAGTCTTTAACATGATTTGACACAACTAATTTAGGCTCACAAATTTCCTGAAGACACCAAATTTTACAACCTAAAGCTGAAAATATGACCCAATCTTTGGTGCCACAAAACAGACTCATTTATGACAGAAACTTCCAATCTGATCACAAGCTTCTTTTGCTCCCTTATATCAATTTAGTCCAGGTAATATAAGTCTCATCTTTTATGGTCAATCCCAATCTTTTTTTCCTGACAATTGATCCTACACCACATAGCCAAAAGGAAAGAAGGTAACATTACAATTAAGCTTTTTAATTTGACCAATAAAAATAATATTTATAGAAAAGGATGGAATATGGTAAATTTAAGGAAGATTAATCTTACTACCAAGATAAGAATCAAAAGTAACAAAACTTACTTTTGAGACAGACATAGAAGAACCATCTAGAGTGTGAAAAATGTCATTGCAAGGCCAATAGTTGGTTAGAATAGGCTCCTGAGTTTATTAACCAACCTGAGATGCATGAGAAAGCATTACCAAAGAAAGAGACAGGAGCTGCAGACGAAGGGGCTATGGCTGATTGGGCAGGAAGTTGCAATTGTTGAATCTGTTGCATTCATTATTGCACCTTTTCCAATAACTAAAGTTGACCACCACCTAACAATTCTAAAGATCTTGCAGTTGAAAGACCAACAGATTAAGTGCCAATGTCAGAGTGATCATTCTTTGGCTTTATGCCCTCACCATCAAAAGATGTTGCATAGACTCCACCTTTCTTTTTCTTGAGAATTGGACAATAATTTTTCATATGACCAAAATTCTTACAGTAGTGACATTGAATAGAGCTTAGGTCATCTCTCCCTCTAAAACTCAAATCACCTCTTCCCCCAGCTCTACTACCAAATCTACCACCTAGTTGACGAAAAAACGTCATGACATTATCACCAGATGAATAGGTTCCAAGAGACCTTATCTTGATCTCTTCTACAATCAACTCTTATATGACCCTGGTGACAGAAGGTAATTGAGAACGATGCAAAATGGCACTCCTTGTTCCATCAAACTCTGATTTGAGCGTTATAAGAAACTCAATAACCTTATTAGTTTCCTTATGCTGGTCAAGAAGTTTCAAACAAGTTTGACAAGAGTTACACATTTCACACTTCATGTTAAAATGTATATATATACTGGTATATATATAATATTATATATATATATTGTTGAGATTAAGAGGTTTTAAGTTTAAGTTTTCTTAGATTAGAGGTTGTTTGATATTTTAATTTAATGAGGGACTTATCTGTAATTTCTCCTTTTGGCCTCTCTCTATTTAACATAGAGATTAGTCCTAATAACAGTTAACGTGTTCTCTCATTTTGGTAGCTCTCTCTCTCTCTCTCTCTCTCTCTCTCTCTCTCTCTCTCTCTCTCTCTCTCTCTCTCTCTCTCTCTCTCTCTCTACCTAGGTATCTGCGCATCTAATCTACATGGTATCAAAGCCATTGATCTCGGGAGCGTGATCAATAGTGATTGATCTACACCAACGAAAAAAAGATATCGAAATCAGGTTTGTTGTTTTTTTTCCTGTGTAAGATCTGATAACAGATCTGGGATTTGACCAAGGTCATGACCAAGATCTGTCATCAGATCTAAGGGAGCAGATGTGGATGTGTGTCTTTGGACTGGTAGCCGTAACCCTTGAGCTCCTCAGTTTTTTGGATTTTTTTTTGCCGTGATTTCCTGCTGTTTGGGAGCAGCGACAATCTCATTTCCTGTGTTGTTGCTCGTGATCGAGATATGCCTGATTTGTTTAACTGTGCCCTGAAGAACTGATATTCTTGTTGGTTGTCGAGCTTTATATGTCTGGGAGCAACAGCTGTCGTGATTCCTTTTCTGCGTCTGCATATTATCGTTGGTCGTGATTCCCTGGATTTTAGTTGGTTGTTTTATTTTAGTTGGTTGTTTTATTTCAGAATATGGATTTCAACAGTCGTGATTCCCTGCTGTGTCGTGGTTTTTTTTTACATGCGTGCTGTGAAAGAAGCATGTTAGTATCAGTTGTCTTTCTGTCGTGGAAACAGCAGGCGTGATTCCCTGCTGTGTTGGAAAATATCCCTGTTTGTGGGTTGTTGTTCTTTACTGTCGTGGGATTCTGTGTTGGGTACAACTGCTGGTTGTCATATTGACTGATGCGTGATGGTAACACACGTTATTCCCTGTGTCGCTTGAAACCTGTCCAGATTCTATCTCTGGTGTGGAAAGTTGTGTAGTCGTGGACTTGCCTGACGCGTGGTTATAAAACTTGTTGTTCAAGTGAGTGAATCTGGTTTTTTTTTGTGCAGCTGAAATAGAATTAAATCTTCAGTATGGCTGAAACTTCGAAATGTGATTCCAAAATTGAACATATTGGGGAGTATAAGGCTTTTGCCAATCCCTTCTCGTACGGCTCTTCTGTAAGGTTGAATGAAAGTAATTATGCCAGGTGGTCCAGAACTTTTATGATGTCGGTATCTGGACATCGTAGATAACATATTTTGTTGGAAGACGAACCCACTGAAAAAATGGGAAAATATGTTACTTGGGATGAAGATAATGACATAATTATGTCATGAATCATGAATAGTGTCGAACCCCATATTGCAGATGGTTTAATTTACTATAATACAGCCAAACAGATGTGGGACAATCTTCGAGATACGTACTCACAAGAGACTAATGTGAGTCGTATTCTGCAAGTCGAACAGGAGATATATAATTTACAGCAGGGAGATCAGACCTTGGCCCAGTACTATGCCTCTGTCAAAGCTGCGTTTGAAAGACTCAATGCTCACAGGCCTCTTTGTTGCTCGAAGCAAAAGGATCATCAAGAACAGACTATGGTTGCTCGGTTTCTTACAGGTCTATCTTCAGAATTCTCTGTTGCAAAAGTCCAAATGTTGACTGGATCAAATGTACCTACTCTTGTTGATGCATACAATCGTCTGAGTAGGCTTGCGATCTCTCTTCCACAATCTCAGCCTGTGACTCAGTCATCTGCTCTAGTTGTTTCATCTGGTTATGGGAGTGAAAATATTCAGAATATCAGAGGACGAGGTCGTGGACGAGGTATGGGAGGCAGAGGAAAGCTTCAATGTACATTCTGTGGAAAATCTGGACATTTAGAAGATCGTTGCTGGGATAAACATGGTCGGCCAACCACTTCTTCATCAAAGCCATATGCTCCTAAAGCAAATGTTACTACACTAGAGGCAACAAATGTACATGATAATATCTCTGCAAGTGACAGTATCACCCTCAGTCGAGCTGAATATGATGAGCTGATAGCTCTTCGCCCCTTTAGTTCTGCCCCTCCTGTAGCCGGTGTTGCCTACTCAACAGGGAATCATCTTCATCTGAATGACAGTAAGTAGATTATTGACTCCGGTGCATCCAGACACTTGTGTGGAAATTCACTTGTTTTTCAGATCTAAAGGATATTACTGTTCATCGAGGAGTCTCATTAGCCGATGGGAGTTCCTCACTGGTTGTTGGTCAGGGAAACATTTATATATCCTCCTCCTTACAGTTGCAAAAATGTTCTTCATGCTCCCAATTTTCCTCAAAGTTTACTCTTTGTTAGTTGCCTTACAAAAGAATTAAACTGTAGAGTGATATTTGATCCTATGGGCTGTCATTTTCAGGATTTGCTGACGGGGAAGAAGATTGGTGGAGGCTATGAAGAAAATGGAGTCTACTACCTACATCATCCAGTGGGGATTGTTTATGCTGCAGTAGAACACTCATCCAGTCCTGTTCAGTGGCATCGGCGTCTTGGTCATCCTTCATTGTCAAAGCTTCGGTCTGTCTTTCCTCAAATTCCTTCCACTACATCATTTTAGTGTGAAGCATGTCAGTTGGGCAAGCATCATCGAAGTTCGTTCCCTTCAAGTCAGAGTCAGTCTAGTCATAAATTCTTTGAACTTCTTCATGCAGATGTATGGGGTCCTAGTAAGATTCCTACTATGACTCAGTGTTGATATTATTTAGTTATTGTTGATGACTTCTCTAAGTTGTCATGGGTGTTTTTAATAAAAGAACGATTTGAAGTTCCAAGTATTATCAAATACTTAATTCTTGAAATAAAAACTCAGTTTGAATCTATTGTCAAGATTGTTCGCACTGATAATGCTCTTGAGTTTAAATCAAAACTTCTGTAACAATTTTACCAAGATCATGGCATTCAACCCCAAACTTCCTGTGCCTATTCATCTCAACAAAATGGGATGGCTGAGCGAAAACATCGGCACCTGCTTGATGTTGCCAGGACCATTATGATTCAATCCAATGTTCCTGCGTTATATTGGGGTGATGCGATTACCACTGCTTGTTATCTGATCAACTGCATGCCTTCATCTTCTGTGGGTGATCAAATTCCATTACATATCCTAAAACCTAATGCCCCACTCTTCTCTTTCTCACCAAAAATATTTGGATGTGTTTGGTTTGTACACAAACTTGGTCCTGACCGTGATAAATTATCTGCTCAAGCTACAAAATGCATATTTATAGGTTATCCAAAAAATCAAAAGGGATATCGATGTTATGATCCTATTTCTCGCCGAGAGTATGTCAGTGCAGATGTATCTTTCTTGGAATCCACTCCATATTTCTCTAGTACAGGTTCCCCGCTGCAGGTTGGTCCAGCTGACTCTTTTCCCTTACCTATAACTCCTTTTCCTTTGGAATCTCTGCCCTTGGTACCGAACCAAACTTCATCCTCTTCACGATTTAATAATCCTCCATTGGTATATGTACGTAGAGCTCCACCTATGCCCGTGCCTCCATCCTCTTCTTCTCCTGAGGTAAGTACTACTGACAATAGTGATCTTCATGATGATGATAACAGGCCTATTGCTCTACGCAAGGGGACACGACAATGTACCTTATATCCCATATCTCATTTTGTTTCCGATGTCAGAATTGGAAATCAGATGAAAAATTTTATTTCAGCCTTATCTGCTGAAACGATTCCTTTGAACTATCAACAGGCAGAGCTAGATAACCGCTGGAAGCTGGCTATGCAAGAAGAAATGGATGCTTTAGTGTCTCAGCATACATGGGATTTAGTTGACTCCCCAGTAGATGCTGACATTGTTGGATGCAAATGGGTATATACAATAAAGTACAAATCAGATGGATCTATTGAACGGTACAAGGCAAGATTAGTAGCAAAAGGATATACTCAGACATATGGTAATGATTTCTTTGAAACCTTTTCTCCTGTTGCACGGATGGGCACCATTCGTCTTGTTCTCTCAGTAGCGGTTCATCATGGTTGGAGCTTATGTCAATTAGATGTGAAGAATGTGTTTCTATATGGGGATCTATCTGAGACAGTTTACATGCAACAACCTCCAGGTTTCGAGGTTGAGGGGGAGTGTCAGAAGGTGTGTAGATTGAGAAAGGCGATTTATGGTTTGAAACAAAGTCCTCGTGCATGGTTTCAAAAGTTGTTTGAAGTGATGTCATGCTTTTGCTTCAACAGGTCAGCTGCAGATCATACACTATTTATCAAGAAAACTAACTCAGGCATAGTTGTTATGGTGGTATATGTGGATGACATCATTCTTACAGGAGATGATGTGAAAAATATTTAAGCCACAAAGGCTCATCTTCAAAAACACTTTGTTACAAAAGACCTTGGTTCACTTAGATATTTTCTGGGTATAGAAGTTGCCATGAACAGTGAAGGGATGGCTTTGTCTCAACGGAAGTATGTTCTTGACTTATTAAAGGAAACGGGAATGTTGGGAGCTAAACCAGCAAATATTCCCATGGACCATAAAGTTCAGTTGTTTGAAGAAGGGTCAAAATCGGTTGATAGCAAAAGCTATCGCTCACTAGTAGGGAAGCTACTGTATGTAACTGTTACCAGGCCGGATATTGCTTTAGCAGTAAGCAAAGTTAGCCAGTTTATGGACAAACCAACTGAGGTACACTGGAATGCAGCTATAATGATTCTCAGGTATTTAAAATCTTCTCCTGGAAAAGGGTTATTGTTCAAGAAAGGTGAAAATCTGGAGATAGTGGCCTATTCTGATGCTGACTATGCAGGATCTATAGTAGATAGAAAATCTACCACAGGATTCTGTGTGTTTCTGAGAGACAACCTGATTTCATGGAGAAATAAGAAGCAAAATGTAGTTTCTAGATCGAGTGCAGAATCAGAATATAGGGCTATGGCCCAAACAGCTGCTGAATTGATGTGGGTCCGTACTGTTCTTCATGACCTTCAGGTGAAGGTTTCCTCTCCTATGACCATGATGTGTGATAACAAGGCTGCCACATATATAGCGAACAATCATGTCTTTCATGAGAGAACAAAGCACATTGAGGTGGATTGCCACTATGTAAGAGATATGGTTCAAGCTGGTTATATCTCTACCAAATATCTAAAGTCGGAGGACCAAGTTGCAGATATGTTTACAAAGCCTCTTGCTAGACCAAATTTCTCAAAATGTTGTGACAAGCTGAGCATGATTGATATCTATGCTCCAGCTTGAGGGGGAGTGTTGAGATTAAGAGGTTTTAAGTTTAAGTTTTCTTAGATTAGAGGTTATTTGTTAATTTAATGAGGGACATATCTGTAATTTCTCCTTTTGGCCTCTCTCTATTTAACATAGAGATTAGCCCTAATAACAGTTAACGTGTTCTCTCATTTTGGCAGCTCTCTCTCTCTCTCTCTCTCTACCTAGGTATCTGTGCATCTAATCTACCTTCTACATATATTAAACATATAAATAATATATGTAATATAGATAGAAATCAAACTCAGTTTGACTGCTCCCAACGGCTAGAATTTCTACTCGTTGGGAGCCTTGCACCCTCTCTACTCTCTTTTTTAATCTCTTACTTCTCTCCCTTGTGCATAAATAGGGGTGTTCTCCCCTTTGTTCTACAAGCCTTTTGACACACTTTTTTTGTTAAATAAATTATATTTAATCCACTTTGTGGACTTTATGAGAGTGATCCTTTGGAACACTTTGTGGTTTTCTTTGTTGATGTTGTAAGTATGTTCCTTGAGAGAACACTTTTGTTGAAGATTGGAGAACCTTTGGCTCGTGATTAAAGTCTTCTTGTTTCATTACATGGTATTAGAACACGGAAGTGTTGAAGCTCATTTGAAGTATTTTACTCAAAAGTGTTGATGATCTTACAAGCGTTCAAGTGATCATAAAATTCTTTGGTGGAGGAGTGCTCGTGCTTATTATCTCTCTTCTCTTCTTTCTTCTCTATTTATCTTTCTTTTTTTCCTCTCTTATCCCTTGTAAAAATAGATGACAATGATAATGTCACCATTAAACCCATAAAACTCAATGATTTCAATTATGTAACATGGGCTTCTATTATGAAGCACCTTATTTGGGGAAAGGGATTGTAGAGAATAGTAAATGGATCCGATCCAGAACTCAAGCTAGTTCTCACTAAGGTATAGGGTGAGAAAGAGGTTCCACTAACCGAAAATAAGAAATCTAAGGCTATAACTACTTATGAGAAGTAGAAAGAGTAGACGATGAGACATTCCAAGATCATGTCTTGGCTTATTAGTAGCATGAATGTAAAAAAATGTACAAGCCTTGACAAATTTGAGCATATAACAAGGCTTGGAATTACCTTAAGAGAATGTATTCTCTTAAAAATATTGCGCATGTATACAATGTGTAATACAAAGTTCGAACTATGGTTCAAGGGGATAAAACTATTAGAGAATACCATAATGACCTATCCGAACTTTGGGAAGAATTGACTTTTCTAGAGCCAAAGTGGCATTATCCTGAAGAAATAGAACTCTGCCAAAGGCAAATAGATGCAGAACACTTTTATCAATTCATTAACGGTCTAAGGCCAAAATTTGAATCTAAAATGTCTATTCATCTTTATAGAGGAAAAGTGCTCTCTATTGAAGACATTATAGAAGAGTTGAGTATGAAAGAAAATAGATTGAAAAGGCATGTAAGCAAAAGTGAAGATGACTTGGTCTTAGCCGTTTCTCGACCGGAAAACTATGTTCGTGCATATAAGTCACCTCACTATACAAGACAAGGAAATGACTATGAAATAAAGAAAATCATTTGTTATTTTTGTCATGAACTAGGACACAATAAGCCTCAATGTTCTAAACTAAAAGGGAGTCCTCAAGAATCAAAGGATAAGGACAAGGACATTCCCACACCTCAAGCATCATCTATTAGAAGCATATCTCTAGCTCAATTAGATGAAACCCATCAACCTCTTCTTAGAGGGTCATCTTCCTCAGTTGGGGCCGCAATATCATCTTATTCGGACCCAGGTAAGATTCCTTGGCTTCTTGATTCTGGTACATCTTTTCACATGACCCAAACAATGATATTTTATTTGAATGCTCTAGCAACTCAAGTGTGTCAAAAGTGTTTTCGGCCGAAGGTACACCTCTTGAAATCAAAGGAATAGGAAGTTTTGAAAAAGATCTTTCGAACTCAAAAAAGTTTCTCATTTCAAAAATTAAATACATTCCTAAATTAAATTTGAATCTCTTATCCGTATCTCAAATATCCGATTATGGTTGTAATATCTCATCTTCAAATGAATGTTTAGTGCAGGATCGCCATTCAGGGAAGCTGATTGGGCAAGGCCATAGAGGGAGGTCTCTACTATATGGATTTTTTTGAGATACTGAAAGATGTTTTTTGTTGTAATATCCAAAAAATTGATTTAAAATTATGGCATAGAAGACTAGGACATCCCAGTGTATCTAAATTTTAATTTTTTCTAAGTATGGAAAAAATTTATAATATTAATGATTTCACTTGTGAAGACTATGTTCTGGGAAAAATGAAAAAATTACCTTTTAAAGATAAAAACTTTTGTTTTATCTAGACCATTTGAGTTGGTTCATTTGGATGTTTGAGGTCCAGCACCAGTTATGTCTAAAGGCTGACATGCATATTATGTTATTTTTGTGGATGACTTTACTAGATATACTTGGATTTACTTCCTTTAACATAAATCTGAAGTATTTTCTCATTTTCAAAATTTCATAAGATGGTCAAAAATATATTTGAAAATGATATTTCTATATTTTATACTGATTCAGGAAAAGAATTTTTGTCAAAAGAATTTAAAAATTATCTCTACTCATATGGCATCATGCATCAAAGATCGTGTCCACACACACCTCAACAAAATGGCCTAACTAAGAGAAAATATCGGCACATTATTGCAACTTCAAGGACTTTACTTATTGGTAGCTATGTGCCTAAGGTTTTTGGGGCAAAAGTTGTCCTACCTACTGTTTATAAGCATCCTCTTCTTTACACAATATCTCACTGAATCAAAAACACTTTAAACTCTTTTATGATTATTCAAGATTATGAATTTTTCGTTGCAAATGCTTTATTTTTACCAATAAGAATGACAAGGTTTCTCCTAGAGTTATTCCTTGTACCTTCTTTGGCTATGTTGATAACAAAAAAGGATCTAGGCATTATAATTCTAAAAATAAAAAATTATACATCTCTCAAAATGTTACCTTATTGGAAAAAGAATATTTTTTTGATAAGGATCAACTTAAGGAAGTCACTGAGTATTCTTTTTTGTTTGACCTTGTCTCCAAGCAAGATATTGACAATTGTGATTGTGAGCATAATTTCAAGAACGTTATTGAATCTAGCGACTTTGAACCACTTGATGAATTGCCCCACAATGATCAAACTTGTATGCAATATTCTAGGCGGAGAATATCAAAACCCTCCATGTGCACTAGAAAAGTTTTCTAACCTTAGTAAAGATGAATTGTAAATTAGGAAATCATCTAGAGTATTAAAACCCTCATCAAAATGTGTATCCAATGATTCATTTTCTTTAAAATATCAAGCATGCATAGCCCTGATTCACTTATATGTAGAACCCTCATCATACGCTCAAGCTAAAGAACACCCTGAATGGGTTGAAGCTGTGAGAATAGAACTTGAAGCCTTGGAGAAGGCTCAAACTTGATCTATTCAAAATCTTTCACCAGAAAAGAAACCCATAGGTTGAAGATGGGTATATAAAATAAAAACCAAGAGTGATGAAACCCTTGAGCGATATAAAGCTAGGTTAGTTGCAAAGGGATATTTGCAAGAACATGGCATTGATTATGAAGAAATGTTTGCACTGGTTGCCCGCATGACCACGGTTAGAACTCTTATTGCAGTAGCTTCGATTAAAAACTGGTCTATATACCAAATGGATGTTAAAAACACCTTTTTAAACGGAAATCTTATCGAAGAAATGTACATGGAGACACCCCTGGTATGAATCTTTCTCAATAAAAGACTTTTCGCCTTCAAAAGGCATTATATGGGTTAAAACATGCACTCAAAGCCCGATATGATAGATTCAGCAAAGTTATGTTTGATATTGGTTTTAGATCTTGCTTGACTGACACTGTTTAGTTTATTAAGGATTCTAATGCAGGTATTGCCATTTTGCTACTTTATGTAGATGACATGATAATCATTAGATGCGACAAACAGGGAGTTCAATATATCAAAAATATTCTTAAAACTAGTTTTGAAACGACTGATTTGGGATTTCTATGCTACTTTCTAGGAATAGAAGTTGCTTATTTCTCTAAAGGGTATTTATTATCTCAATCTAAGTTTGCTTCTGATATTATTCTGAGGTTTGAAATATCAGATGATAAGAAAGTTGACACTCCTAAAGTAACAAATGTTAAGATGAGAATTGATGATGGGAAGCCCCTAGATGATCCAACTCCTTATAGACAACTTATCGGAGTTCTTTCTTATCTAACTATTACTAGACCTGATATAGCACATGTTGTACACACAGCTAGTCAGTTTCAGCATGCTTCCACAACTGTTCACATGGGAGTTGTTTTGCGTATTATTAGATATCTTAAAAATTCTCTCTAGAGGCTTGTTTATGTCTTCCTCTTCTACATTAGATTTACTAGGCTATACAGATGCCGATTGGGGAAGTGATTCAAACAATAGACACTCAATCACAGGTTTTTGTGTTTTCTTAGGTAAATCGTTGATCTCATGGAAGTGCAAAAAGCAACAAAAGGTCTCTCTTTCTTCAACTAAAGTTGGGTATCGGGCCATGGCTACTACCACAATGGAAGTTAAGTGGCTGAGAAGACTATTGGTTGATATGAGAATCAAGATTCTAGGAGCTTCAAAGATGTAATGCGACAACAAGAGTGCTATCTACATTGTCAGCAATAACACGTTTCACAAAAGAACGAAGCATATCAAGATGGACTGCCATTATGTTCGAGAGGAATATCTTCAAAGAACTATCGATCTGCCTTATGTCACATCAGAGTAACCTCTCTCTGCTCCTAGATTTCACTTTCTTTTAGGAAAACTTTCGGTTATCCTACCGAGTGCTAAAATGTACATACATTTATACTTATATATACTTGTATATATATAATATATATTACATATATATTTATTAAACATATAAATAATATATGTAATATAGGGAGAAGTTAAACTAAGTTTGACTGCTCCCAAAGGCTAGAAATTCTAGTTGTTGGGCACAGTCAAACTCAGTTTTTCTCCCAACGGCTAGAATTTCTAGTTTTTGAGAGCCTTACTCCCTCTCTACTCTCTCTCTTCTTTAATCTCTCACTTCTCTCCCTTGTGTATAAATAGGGGTGTTCTCCCCTTTGTTTTGTAAGCATTTTGGCACACTCCTATTGTTAAATAAATTAAATTTAATTCACTTTGTGGAGTTTGTGAGAGTGATCCTTTGAAACACTTTGTGGTTGCTGTAAGTGTATTCCTGGAAAGAACACTTTCATTGAAGATTGGAGAACCGTTGGTTCCTAATCGAAGTCTTCGTGTTTTATTACACTTCGCACATTTTCATATTTTGTTTGGCCCTCCATAAGTGCAAGGAAAACTCAAATTCTTTGCATATCCAAATAAAATTCTTCAATTGACTTATTTTCTTGGCGCATACTCCTCAATTCTTGAGTGAGCTGATAATGCCTTGTCTAATTTTCTTGCGTGTACTTGTCTGAGGTACGCCCAAGCTTTTTTGGTCTCCTAAAACTTAGAGAGATTTATAGCTATTCCTTGTTCTACTGAACCAGAATTCACGCCTTGACCTTCGCACTATTTATAACTCATTCCTCTATTGCTTTGTCAAAATCAGCACTAGTAGGCTAGGGTTTTACCCTTGAGTCATCCAAGTACCCTCAAGTCCTTCTCCTACTATCACAGTTGTCATAAAGTCAGTCCAATATGCATAATTTGTCCCATCCAGCTTCACTGGGATAATCTGAATTCCTTCTTTCTCTATACCTCTTACAGCCCTCAACTACAATACACAATATGTATCCTTTTTATGTAGACCTCGTAAAATAGAGTACGAGGTTGCACTGTCAAAACTCAAGAGCCAATGAATTAATCAGTCCAAAACTAATGGCTACACTTTGGATTTCATGCAGCCAACACACACTCATGCATCAAACATGCCCAGCTGACTATGTCACATAGGTGCGGATGCGGGTGCGAATGCGGCAATACAACACTTTAAAAAAACTTGGGTGCGGGGTTGCGAGGAGGATATATATATTAACAATTTTAAATTAACACTACGTGTATTTGTGCGCATTTATGTATTTATATATATAATATAGATAAAAATGGACTTGATTAGGGTTAACTGAATTTACTTTTGGAAAGAAATGGACCTCAGTGTGGTTGACTTCACCTAACACAAAGGAAGTTGTATACAAGTGTCGCACCCGCCTGGGTGCGGGTGTGACGCGGGTGTGGTGCCCTATTAGAAGAGTCTGTGTGGCATAGCCAACGGAGTGAGTCAAGAACCCAAGGATACACACCCAAATAACCAACCACACTACCAATGTTCAAAAAGCAGTGAGTCAAGAACCCAAACCAATCGATTTCCTTCAGCTTTCATGCATACAATATCCAAAATATACATTTAACCAAAGTTGTCAGTCGAGGAAGCAGGAGCGAAAAGTGAAAGCAGGAAGCGAGGCACTTTCAAAATTTTAGGAAGCGAAAACCGTGGGATGACTTAGAAGCGAACCAGGAATCATCTCGGAAGCGAACCACAGGCGACCTAGGAAGCGAAAGGGAAGTGAAAAAGGAGAAAAAAAATAAAAATAAAAATACAAAAAAATTGAAAAAAAACGAAAAACGCGCTTCCTAATTTTTTTTTGCTTCAGAGAAGCAACTCCCTATGGTGCTTTCGGTAACTCTGCATTTAACACGCTTAACAGACCAAACTTGCATCCCAACAAGTCATTCCCAAGGTCGATGACCTTTAATAACCTCTTTCACAGTTACCGCCAGGATCCAGACACATACACCTCAAAAATCATCAAATCACGAAATAAGGCACAAAAAGTATACCCAACAACCTTATACCATAAAAACGACCTGAATGGGCCCTTTTTGGGACACCCAACTTCACCCATAAGATCCGAATAACCCAAAAACACGAATTTGTACACTGTTCACCAAGAAACTCAGAAAATATTGAAAAAATCATAGAAATCCAATGAGCACGATTTGGTTTCCTTGAATTCCTAAAATCATCCACTACCAAATTCCTAACTCAGATCAATCACACTGCAACTTTTACCTGGGCGTGATGACATCAGCACCTCAAGATTCGTGCCTAGAAATTGTGTCAGCAGTCCCAAAATGAAACACTTGATCCTCTCCTTCCAATCTCAGATGTCCTCTTCTTTATTTCATTAAATAGTCTTTAAAATGAGAGTCCCACATTTCTTATATGGGTCGATCCTCTAATGATACAAACAAAAGGAAACAATAAAGAAAACATAAGACTAAACTACCCATTTATAATATTGAAATGTACAAAAAAATGTTTATAATAAGGGGTAGTATAAGAATTGCAACACTTATATTACATAAGTCTCAACAGTTAAAAATGTACCTTGAGGCACGAAAGGTGCGCCTCGAGGCAAGGAGCTTCCTTTGGTGCCTCGAGGTGCGCTACTGGTGTGTAAGGCACCATGAGGCATGCGCCTCATGGTCCTTGAGTCGTACGCCTTAGGGTGAGGTGTTCTTTTCCTCTTTTTAAAAGAAAAAAAGGGAGGCACCATAGGTCTCTCTCTCTCTCTCTCTCTCTCTCTCTCTCTCTCTCTCTCTCTCTCTCTCTCTCTCTCTCTCTCTCTCTCTCTCTCTCTCTCTCTCTCTCTCTTCTTCTTCCTCTGCCAATCTTATTTTTGTTCTTATTCTTCTTCTTTTGTTCTTCTCCTCCTCCTCCTCCTAATCTTCTTCTTCGTCCCTCCTTTTGTTCTCCTCCTCATTCTTATTCTTCTTTCTCTGTTGATCTTCTTCTCCTTCTTCTTTTGTTATTCTCCTCCTTCGTCTCTTTTTCTCCTGTTCTCCTCCTCTTTTTATTATTTTTATTATTATTATTATTATTATTATTATTATTATTATTATTATTATTATTATTATTATTATTATTATGCCGATATTCTTCGTCTTTGTCAATTCTTCTTTTGTTCTCCACCTCTTTCTTATTCTTTTTCCTCTGTCAATCTTCTTCTTCTCCCTCTTCTTATTCTTATGTTCTTCTCCTCTTCCTTCTTTTCCTTGCATTGTAGTCATGGTTTAGAATTCATTTTATAATTTAGTTTAGATTATCCACTTAATATCCAATTAATCATTAATATTACATAAATAATGCTAAAATATTTTTGTTTTTTTTATTTGGTCAATTTTTTTATATTTTTTGTGAAGCTTACTCCTCGCTTCATGAGGGGATCTTACGCCTTGTTATGCGTCAACACTATTCACAACATTGATATAAATATATATATATATATGCTCTATGTTCAATGCCATGCAATTTTAGGAAATTTTACACTGAATTACACACACTAGTCCCGCCTAATCTCTTTCTTTCTCAGCCTTTCACAGTGTCACTCGACTCACATACAGTGCGTGAAGGATTCCAACATGGTGGTGCATGTCCGACCAATCCAACAGTGACTCTCACTCTCTCTTCTTCCTTCCCTTCCCTTCCCTTTTTCATTTTTGTTTGCTTCCTCTCATCATCACCATCTTCTTCTTCTTCTTTGTCCTATTTTGTGCATCAACAGGGAAAGGGCCTCAGGTTGACTAGCTGTGCTATGGCCGAAAAAAGGCCTTTTTGCATCCAACAATGTACGAAAGAAATTAGACAATTTATCACAATCTTCAAGCATTAGAACAACACAATGTGCAGCACAAGATGATGTAAAATATGAAGGTACCTTACCTCAACTAGAGCTTTTGCTTTCACGTAATTTGACCCATTATTTATCACAAACTAAATCACTTTGTCTGATCCAATCTCTTCAATAGTAGATGATATAGATTCCTCAATATATTCAGTAGTTTTTGACCTTTTAACACATTTAGATTTCAAAAAGATTGTGTCTTTAGGGCATAAGGCCAAAATATTTGTTTGTGCGATTTTTCTTGTCAATCCATATATTAGATATTAAAGTTCATCTTGATATAGACAGAGACTTTTTCACCTCATCAACAAATTTTATAACTTGACCTTTTAGGTCTTGAAGTCATTTTGTTCTAATTGTTTCACTACTAGGAAAGGTATAACCAAGTCCACAATTTGCAATGGCATTAACTATCTCCTTAAATGCATCATCTCTAGTTAACCTAAAAGGAAAATTATTCATGAAAATATATTTTACAACACACATATATGCATGTTTTTTCTCCTTCTTCTTTCTTTCTCAACCGAGTTGACCCTAATCCCTTTCTTTCTCAGCCTCTCAGAGTGTCACTCGAGTCACATACAGTGTGTGAAGGGTTCCGACATGGTGGTGCATGTCTGACCAATCCAACAGTGACTCTCTCTCTCTCTCTTCTTCTTCCTTCCCTTCCCTTCCCTTTTTCATTTTTGTTTGCTTCCTCTCATCATCACCATCTTCTTCTTCTTCTTCTTCTTTGTCCTGTTTTGTGCATCAACAGGGAAAGGGCCTCAGGTTGACTAGATGTGCTATGGCCGGAAAAGGGCCTTCCACAAGGCCCTTTTCGGTCATTTACTCGGTTTGGTAGGGAAAGGACCATATTAAATCTCTTTTTCGACTATTTTTCTGCATCCAACGAAAAAAGGCCTCATGTTGGCTGGAGTTCTGCATCCTCATGGTCAAATGGAGATAATGAGGATGGATGGTGAGGGAGGGTTTTACGGTGATGGAGATTTAATTCTTATGTTGTTGTATTCAAAAAATCCACTCTTTTTTCTTGTGTTTTGGTGTCGCATGCAAACATTATTATGGGATTTATATGGTTTGCAAATGAATAAATAAATTTGTGGATTTGGTAGAGAGGCATAGAATGAAGTTTGGTATATAGGAAGTAGACTCGATTGATTGAGTGATTGGTATTTCTCTAAAACTTAGTTAGGTTCTAGATTGGTTTCATAGTTGATCATGGAAACATGATATCCAATTTTTGTTCTTAACTACTTCCGGTGTTCTTTTGTTGACATGATTTTGGTATATATGGTTTGAAATTAAGTAAACACGTGGAATTGACATAGAGACTTCTATTATTGTTTTTCACACATGTGGTAATGATAATGAGACCCTGAAGGAAATTTGAATTGGGTTTTCTTTCTTAATGAAACATTGATAGTTGATTATGGTTTCTAAACTTCGCATTCTTATAATTTTGTGGTCAATGGAGCATGCTTTAGTTATGGATTTAGGAATTGGTTCTATTTTTCCTTTGAATTAGTTTTTCCTTATGATGCCTATCATACAACAACAACAACAACTACGCCTTCATCCCAAAACAATTGGGGTCGGCGATATGAACTAAAAAAGAAAATCATTCTGGGTCTTCCACATGAATCCTTCTCCTCCAATCATTTCTATCCAATGCCATGTCCTCGGTGAGGTTCAAAGCATTCATATCCTTTCCTATCATCTCCATCCAAGTCTTCTTAGGCCTACCCCGACCTCTTTTAACTTATCTATTTTCCCATTTCTCCATCCTTCTAACTGGAACATCATTAGGCCTTCGCCGAATATGTCCAAACCACCGTAAACGATTCTCTCTCATCTTATTTTCAATGGGTGCAACGCCTACCTTCTTACGTATCTCCTCGTTCTGAATCTTATCTATTATTGTATTTCCACACATCCATCTAAGCATACGCATCTCAGCTACACTCATTTTTGGAATATGATGTATCTTCGCAACCCAACATTCTGTACCATATAGTAAAGCGGGCCTAATAGTCGTCCTATAAAACTTTCCTTCAACCGCAATGGCATTCTACGATCGCACAACACTCCAGTTGCACTTTTCCATTTCATCCACCCAACCTTTATCCTATGATTTACATCTCCATACTTTTGATTGATAAATCCCAAATATTTGAAACAATCATCCACCGGTATTTCTTGCTCACCAAGCTTCACTACACTCCCATCACTACTTCGTTGCTTACTAAACCGACATTCCATATATTCTGTCTTATTCTTACTCAACTTAAAACCTCTTGCTTCCAATGTCTGACTCCATAATTCTAACTTAGCATTAACCCCAGCTCTAGACTCATCAATCAAAACAATATCATCAGCAAACAATATACACCACGACACATTTTCTTGAATTAATCTCGTAAGTGCATCCATCACTATAGCAAATAGGAAAGGGCTTAAAGCAGATCCTTGATGTAACCCAACCGTTATAGGAAAATTGGTTGTCACCCCTCCACAAGTGCGGACATTGGTTACTACTCTTTCGTACATATCTTTAATTATACTAATGTACTTGAGAGAAACACCTTTCTTCATCATTGTCCACCAGAGAACATCCCTAGGTACTCTATCGTATGCCTTCTACAAATCAATAAAAACCATATGCAAATCTTTGTTCCTCTCTCTATATCTCTCAATAAGTTGTCTAAGAAGATGTATAGCTTCCATAGTTGATCTTCCAGGCATAAAACCAAATTGATTCTCCGATATCATGACAACCTTCCTCAACCTATACTGAATCACCCTCTCCCAAAGTTTCATAGTATGACTCATGAGTTTTATACCACGATAGTTTGTGCAATCTTGTATATCACCCTTGTTCTTATATAGAGGCACCAAAGTACTCTTCCTCCACTCATTAGGAGTCTTATTTATCTGCCAAATCTTGTTAAAAAGATTTGAAAACCATTCTAAACCTTTCTCACCCAAGCATTTCCAAGCCTCGATAGGTATACCATTTGGGCCAACTGCCCTTCTTGATTTCATTTTTTTCAAAGCCTCTGCAATTTCTTTCTTTTGAATC
Source organism: Nuphar pumila (assembly GCF_984573655.1). Lineage (NCBI taxonomy): Eukaryota > Viridiplantae > Streptophyta > Magnoliopsida > Nymphaeales > Nymphaeaceae > Nuphar > Nuphar pumila. The sequence goes on from NC_143255.1 coordinate 39,625,472, forward strand.
TTGAGCATGAAGTCACGATTCATCTCATGAAAAGGAATGGAGAAGTCTCCAAGATCCTAAGCAAGACTTCCATTAAATAGCTTATCAAAATAATCTTTCCATCTCTCCTTAATCTCCTCATCTTTGACTAAAACCCTTTGCGTTTCATCTTTGATACATCTAACCATACCCAGATCCCTCGATTTCCTATCTCTCATCTTTGCAAGCCTATAAATATCCTTCTCACCCTCTTTGGTATCCAACTTGTCATAAACCTCCTTATATACCTTATCCCTCGCGTTTCGAACTACTTTTTTAACTTCCTTCTTTGCTATCATATACTTCTCCAAATTCTCATTATCACAACTCTTAGATTTCTATAACACTCTCTTTTAACCTTAATAGCTAATTTGACATCTTCATTCCACCATGATGTATCCTTACCTAGCAGTGCACCGCCTTTAGACTCACCCAGTACCTCCTTAGCCATCTTTCTCATGCCACCCGCTATCTTATTCCACATTGATTCTGAATCCTCCTCGAGACACCAATCAGCTTTCTTAACTACCTGCTCTACAAACATTCATTGTTTAGCTCCTTTCAGTGCCCACCACTTAATTCTAGGATCTATCCTATGTCTATCTCTTTTGCGACATTTTCTAATTCTAAGATCTAAAATTAAGACTCTATGTTGTGTAGCTACACTTTCTCCCGGTATAACCTTACAATTGATGCAACAACCCCTATCTCTCTTTCTAAGTAGGAAAAAATCTATCTGACTCGTATTAACCCCACTTTTAAATGTTACTAGGTGAGACTCCCTTTTCCTAAACCAAGTGTTTGCTAAGATCATATCATAGGACAAACCAAAATCTAAAATCCTTTCTCCACTATCGTTTCTTTCTCCTATACCATAGCCTCCATGGATACTCTCAAATCCATCCCTACTAATGCCTACATGCCCATTAAGGTCACCGCCGATGAAAAGCCTTTCTCCATACGATATCCCTTGTACTACTCCATCTAAATCTTCCCAAAATTGAAGCTTAGTGGAATTATCTAAACCTACTTGAGGTGCATAAACACTAATAATATTAATAATATCCGTACCTAATACTAATTTAATAAGTAAAATCCTATCACCCTTCCTACGGACCTCAACTACATTATCTATAAACTCACGACTAATAACAATCCCTACTCCATTCCTATTCCTATTTATTCATGTATACAAAATCTTATATCCCCAAGGTTTTATCACTTTTGCTTTCTCACCTACCCATTTGGTCTCTTGTAGACATAAAATATTCATCCTTCTCCTACACATAACATCTACTAACTCTATCAACTTACCAGTTAAAGACCCTATGTTCCAAGTGGCTAACCTAATTTTATGGCCTTGAACTATCTTCTTTACCCCCACCCGTCCAACAAAGTGAGGGAACCCTTGCCTATTTGACACCACACCCAGGCGTCGGTGTGACGCGTCGCTTCTGGGCAACGACCTAGCAACCCTTGCCCATTTATCACTGCCTCCGGGCCTATAGAGTACAGCGCGTCGCTCAGTAGGGAACGCCCCAACGAAATTTTCATATTGGTTCATATTCATAGGGTGTGACTAAGTTTTTATGCTGGCTGTCACTGGCCTACCGCAACCCTCCTCCTTTATCCGGGCTTGGGACCGGCAGTGTATAACTAAACAATTATACCTATCATAGATGTTTTTAATTTCTTTTTTCTGATATTCTTCCTTCATACCTCTGATGGATATTTGAATCTCTCTCTCCTCCCTCTCTCTCTCTCTCTCTCTCTCTCTCTCTCTCTCTCTCTCTCTCTCTCTCTCTCTCTCTCTCTCTCTTCGAACTCTTTCTTCATATGTGTTTTGTCTATGTGTTATTGTGTGCATAGTAACAAATGTTTAATCATTATGGTTTTTGTCTATGATTTATTAGTATTGACAATTTTCTATATTTTTTTATATTTATTCGTATCATCTATTTTCCATCTATCGTTTTATATAGAGAAAAAGATGGGGAGACCTAAAGATGCATTATGGAGCCATGCTACACTACTATCAGATGGTCGATTACATTGCCACTACTGTAACACAGAATTTTGTGATGGAATAACACAATTTAAGCATCATCTTGTGGGCATATCAAATAGAGGTTTGCATGTGAGCACATAAAGTCAGATATGAGACATCTAACGTTAGCTTCAATTCATGACCTGGAGTCCAAGCCATCAGGGAAGAAATCAAATATCACAAGTTATTTGTCTGCTACTAGAAGCAGCTCAGATTCTACTTATATAGGCACTTATTCTACTTCTCTAGTTGTAGGCATAGTACATATGTCAAGTTCCAAATCATTAGAACAACAACATATCATAAATGCTTTGATAAATAAGAAGAAAGAACATGCAAACATGTGTGTTATGAAATGTATTGTCATGAATAATTTTCCTTTTAGTTTAGCTAAAGATAATGCATTCAAAGAGATGATTAATGTCGTTACAAATTGTGGGTTTGGTTATGTCTCTTCTAGTAATGAAACAATTAAAACAAATGACTTCAAGACCTAAAATGGCAAGTTATATAAATTGTTGATGAAGTATTCTTGGTCTATATCAGGATGCACTTTAATGTCTGATATATGGACAGAAAACAAATCGCCCACACATAAATATTTTGGCCTCATGCCCTAAAGGCATAGTCTTTTTAAATCTAAATGTGCTAAAAGGCCAAAAACTACTGAATATATTGAGGAATCTATACCATCTACTATTGAAAAAATTGGATCAGACAATCAGTTTGTGACAGATAATGGGTCAAATTACGTGAAAACAAGGGTTCTAGTTGAGGCAAGATACCTTCATATTTTTACATCATCTTGTGTTGCAAATTATAGTCATATAATACTTGAAGATTGTGGTAAATTCGCTAATTTCTCTCCTACATTATTGGATGCAAAAATAATGAAAAATTTCATGTACAAATCACAATCTTTTTACAGCATATAAGAAATTATACAAAGGATAGCGAGATACAAAGGCCTGAGTCTACTCATTTTGCAAATAATTTTTTCATATTGACAACACTGTTGAGTAAGAGTAAGACAGAATACATGGAATGTCGATTTAGTAAGCAACGAAATAGAGATGGGAGTGTAGTGAAGCTTGGTGAGCAAGAAATACCGGTGGATGATTCTTTCAAATATTTGGGATCTATCATTCAAAAGTATGGAGAAATTGATGGAGATGTAAATCATAGGATAAAGGTTGGGTGGATGAAATGGAAAAGTGCTACTGGAGTGTTGTGCGATCGTAGAATGCCATTGCGGTTGAAGGGAAAGTTTTATAGGACGACTATTAGACCTGCTTTACTATATGGTACGGAATGTTGGGCTGCCAAGAGACATCATATTCAAAAAATGAGTGTAGCTGAGATGCGGATGCTTAGATGGATGTGTGGAAATACAATAAAAGATAAGATTCGGAACGAAGAGATACGTAAGAAGGTAGGTGTTGCACCCATTGAAAATAAGATGCGAGAGAATCGTTTACGGTGGTTTGGACATATTCGGCGAAGGCCTAATGATGCTCCAGTTAGAAGGTTGGAGAAATGGGAAAATATATTAGTTAAAAGAGGTCGGGGTAGGCCTAGGAAGACTTGGATGGAGATGATAGGAAAGGATATGAATGCTTTGAACCTCACCGAGGACATGGCGTTGGATAGAAATGATTGGAGGAAAAGGATTCATGTGGAAGACCCAAAATGAATTTCTTTTTTGGTTCATATCGCTGACCCCAATTGTTTTGGGATGAAGGCGTAGTTGTTGTTGTTGTTGTTGTTGTTGACAACACTGTCACCGATATCGCCGATATTTTGAAAATATCACGATATTATCAGCTATTTCAAGGTAGCCGATAATATCGGGAATATATTGTGATATTTTCACAATATCGACAGAAACAAAATATTGCGATAATATCTCGATAATATCACAAAAATATCACAATATTTTTTTAGAATTTTTTTTATTTTAAGTTTGTATTTCCCATTTTCTGTTTATTTTATATTTTAAAACCTTTAAAACATGTTTCTTGATATTTTTGAAAGAAAAATAATGCAAAACTTATTCTTTTCTTAGCTTTTTGTTGTTATTTATATTTTTAAATTTTTTTAACTCTCAAGATTTTTCCAAGATATTCCCGAGATTTATCAACTTTTAAAAATCTCTCCGAGAAATGCCCTTGCCAAGAAATTATCTTTAACGATACAGGTGACTATGGTTTACAATCTATATTGAAAATGAAAGAGAAGTTAAGGGTTTTGGTTGCTTCAGAATGTTGAAATTTAGAAAAGGTTACAATGAGAGGAGTTTTGAGAAAATGGAAGAGAAATAGTAGCAAAAGTAGAATCACTTATAAAACTTTTGAGGATGGTTCTACCATAGGTTACTTGTATGACGGTATACATCATGTTAAAGTAGCAATCAAAAGTTTTTATAATGGTCAAGTAAATAAATATCTGCGATTATAGGACATCATTGATTTTAGATGAGAGGTCAACTTGAAAACTGACTTATATGTTGTTGCTAGATATTTAAATTCACAACTTTTTTATAATGGTATTATGAAGATGAACAATGAAATCATAAAAAATTGAAGGAAATGATGAAAAAGATAGTTGAGAAAGAAGAAAAAAAGAATGATTTTGCTTCAGAATTGACTTGTTATCATTCAAAAGATCCAAAGATCTTCAATGTGATTACAATATCTTTTCTTCGTACTGCACATCCACATAGGTTTCAATTTTAATTTGCATTTTGGAAATTTTTTTACTTTAGAATATATTCTCAATTTTCCATTACTTGCTTTTGTTTTCATTAGAAATATGGTAAGAAATGAGTAAAGCAAATGACCCCATTTTGCAAAATTTAGCAATTAAGATACTTAGTCAACCTTGCAATGCATTTGCATTTGAAAGAAATTGAAGTGCATTTGAAGCAACACATACCAAAAAGAGAAACCATCTTGAGCCAACAACTCTTACTGATTTAGTGTATGTGGGCATGAACATGCACATTAAAAAGACTTCAATTGGAAAAGAAGTAAAAGATTTTTGCTCTATTGTGTATGAAGACATTGAAGCATTTGCATATGGCTCAATTGAAGAAAGCAGTGTTGTGAAAAGCGTTAAGGCATAGCGAGGCGCTCCACCAAAATCTGAGGCGAGGCGTAAGCCTCGAGGCGCAAAGCGTATGCCTCAAAAAAAATTTATTTAAAAAAATGTAAAAATTATCTAAAATTATAAATAAATAAGAAATGCTTTAGTGAACCTTGGGAAGAAGAATCTCACATACCTTAGGAACTCTTGCAGCGTGTTACAGATGTGCCCCCAGACGACCTTCAGCATCCAGCAGAAGTTGAAGGTCGTCCCTAACACCACCCACGTGATGCGGTCCTTCATGAACAAGCCCGACCACCTGAACTGGGGGCTGAGGACGTTCAGGTCGATACCGTTCTGCAGGTTAACGTCGACGTTGATGCCACGCTCCGTCAGATACTGCCACAAGTCAGCGTTGATCTCGTTTGGGGAGTTGGTGACCTTGACATGGAACTCCCAGACTAACTTCTGGCCGGTGTGGGGGTGGGTGGGGAGGTTGTCGTTCTCGTCGGAGAAGGTGAGGCCCAGTCGCAAGAGGCAGAGTCAGTCGGTGTTGATGTTTTCGGCGAAGTGAGCGTAGTTGATGTCCGGTGTGTTTTCGCCATCGGGCAGCAGTAATAGGTCGCGGCTAGCTTTGGCGAGGATGGGCCACATGGTGGCGTAGGGAAAGTTGTTACTATGTGGTTTCAGATGTACTCCAACTCTCGAAGGAGGTTGACAGACCAAACGTGCACGATGTATTTGCCACCAGCTTGCCGATAACACATACCGGTACGAAATAGACTCCATAACATCATCAATAGCTTTCACAAACGGCACTGTTGGGAATCCACTGGAAAGACAGTGAAGGCTTTCACTGAAAATAGCAGTACAGGTGCCCCCTGTCGGTCGACCAAGAGAGAAAAGCAGAGGGGGGAACCCCCTGCCCACGAGAGGCGACGACAGGGGGCACCGCCCCCTTGTCGTTGATCCCAAAAGAAAGGCAGGGGCCCTGCCGAGGAGAGGCGACGACAGGGGGCTCTGCCCCTTGTCGGTCGACCCCTCACTGAGAAGAAGTAAAGAAGAGGGTTTACCTGGCGTCGGAGACTTTGACGTCACCAAAAAACGCAGAGAAAAGGCGGCATTGGGGATGTCGGTCGAGGTCGCTGAAACGGACGGCGGTGGCGGTGAGTCGTTGGCGCCCTCGCAACAGAGAAAAGAAGACGGTGGTGGCCGGCGGGTCGCCGACGCCTTCTCAGCAGAGGAAAGAAGAAGGTGGAAGAGGCGATGAGCGGCGGCGGGTGGTGGCCGGCGACGGGTGGTGGTCGGCGGTGGCGGGAGACGAGAGGGGACGGAGTGGAGAGAGAAGGTTCGAGAGAGGGGACGGAGTGGAGAGAAGGTTCGAGAGAGGCGCCTGTGTCTTTTTTAAAGACACAGGTTCTCTCGAACCTTCGAGCATATGGGTCCGGGTCCGGGTCGGACTCGGGTCCGAGCCCATCCGATTTTCAATTGCGCGCCTCACGGTGAGGCGCGCCTCGCCTCAAGGCGCATGAGGCATATGCCTTGAGGGTTTTATGCTTTTTAAGTGCGCCTCAAGGCAAAAAGGCCCTCGCCTCGAGGCGAGGCACGCTTTTTACGCCTTGAGGCGCGTTTTTAATAACACTGGAAGAAAGGAATGAAGAAGAGAAAATAGAAGATAATGAAGATGAAAATATTGAAGGCCAAAGAATTGATGAAGACACTTTTGATTTCTTAACTAGTAGCAGGTGAATTGTCTTTTTGTATGAACTTGAAACTTTATAGTGTCTGTTTTTTTATGATTTTGTGATCATTTTTTTTTCTGGTACTTGATTATTGATACTTAATGTTTGATGGTTTAGTTGATACTTATTACACATTTGATGTTTGATGGTTTAGTGGGTACTTACATATACGATATACTTGTTGGTTTAGTTGATACTTGTTACATATTTGATATTTAATGATTTAGTTGATACTTCTTACATATTTGATGTGGTGGTTATTATTTGATGCTTGATACTTCCTAGATATGCTTTGTGGAATTGAAAATAGACTTTATATTGTTTTTTGCATGTAAGATCAATTGTGTAATTAGTTTATTTTTATTTTATTTTATTTTATTAAAAAAATAGATTTTTTGAAAAAATATTTGATTTTTTATAATTTTTTTCTAGAGAATTTGCCGAAAAAATTCGAGAAAACCAAGAAATTGTCGTTTTAAACTTTTGTCACTATGTGTATAAGGCATCATGGCAAACCTCCACAACCAATAATTTTTTTATTGTATGTCACACGGATACACCATTTTGGCCCCCATATCATGTCCCCTTATATACTAGTCATATTGATAACATCATTAAAATGGCCTTATCCCAATTATCCACTGCCACATCACTATGACGATCCCTCTGTTTTTCCCCTTGTTTTTTTCATTTATCTTCTATTTCCCATAAGAATCGTGCAGCAACATGACGTATGCAAGTGAATACCACCTATGTCATAGGGATTCGGCCAGACAGGTATCGCACCCGCGTCGACGCGACGCGGGTGCGGCACCCAGTGCGGTCAACCCGACACTGGGTGCAGTCAACGCACCCAGGGTCATTTTGGTCCATTTTTGGGTTTTTTGTTTTTGAAAATTGCCCTATGAAATGGGCTGCAAAATTTTAAAAAAAAACTGGGGGGGGGGGGGGGGGGGGGCTGCCCCCTATAACCCCCCGCCAGGGGCGGGACCCGCGGACCCCCCCTTGGAGAATTATATATATATATATATATATATATATATATATATATATATATATATATATATATATATATATATATATAATTTTTTGCCGCACCCCCGCACCCAAGGTTTTTGAAAGTGCCGCACCCGCACCCATGTGACATAGAATACCACTTGGAGAAGCAAAATCTCAGTTCCCAATAGCAGTTGCTATTGCTATGCTTCTGCTCATATATTCAAGATAGAAAAAAGGGGAAAAACCTCAAAACTCCGATGGTCGCATCTGTCGTAAACCTCCTTCCTTTTTTTTTGCCCTTAGAAAGATCTTAGCTCTGATACCATGTTAGAAATCCACTCGTACCTGCGTTGAGAAAGAGAGAGAGAGACGAAGAGATGAAAGCAAGAGGTGAGCGGCTATCACGATTTCGGTATGAAATCGTGACCTAAACTATTCATTTATAACTTAATTTTACAGAGTATGGATCCGGGTCTGGTGTATCTAGACTCGATTAAAATATAACGTATATTGTACACATTTTTTTTTACATGGATCGAGTCGGTTCCCGGGTTGGATCCTTTTGCACCTTTTTCATCATCGGAGTTTTGAGGTTTTTCCCCTTTTTTCTACTCTTCTTTGTTTCCTTCTTCTCTCGTTCTTTCCTCCTCGTTCTTTTCCCTTTTCTGATTTTTTTTTCTGTGTACCCACATCGCACGTGGGCTTGCTTCTCTCTTGGATCTGAGATTCACGTGAATCATGTTCACGTGAACCCAGATTGTAAAACAAAAAACAAAAACGAGTGGCTGAAACTCAGACCTATCGAGTGCCCATTTCAGTTTTTTTGTTGGATATTGCCTGCGTGACTCCTTTTTACTGCTATCGTTTGTCCAATCCCCTCCACGCATATATTTCTACATATTCAAATATATTTGCTGTGAAGTTCCCTTTCCTGTTTCTCTTTTGCTACTTGTTTGAAAATATATTTAACGTGGGAAAGTTTCAACATCAATTTTCTCGAGTGCAAACAAAGGGGTTCAGTCTCTCTATTCTCTGAATCTAACAGCCTCTCTCTATTCTCTGAATCTGACAGCCGTAAAAAAAAAGGAGAAAGAGGGGTTGAGCATTTCGTGAGCACTCTTGTTGAATTTCATTCTCTATGGATCCTTATTCCTCCCAATCACATATTTCTTCAAGTTTTCTCAATCAACTCGTTTCTGAAAAGTTGAATACCTCAAACTTCTTGATTTGAAAGAGGCAAATCATTCCTTTTATAAGGAGCCAAGGTCTCTTAGGTCACCTAGATGGAACCACCGCAGTCCCACCAGAATTTGCTCCGAGAGAAGAGAAAGATGATCAAGGGGCAAGTTCGATCGTGTATGTCAAAAATATAGAATTTCTCAATTGGGAAAAGAAAGATCAATCAGTTGTTGCATACATCACCTCAACCCTGTCTCAAGAGGTCCTTGTTGCCATTCCCGACAATTGTACAGCACTACAACTCTGGGAACGACTGGTTCAGACGTATTCGCAGGTTTCTCAAGCAAGGATGGTTTTTCTTAAAAGAGAATTTCAGCTGTTAAGAAAAGTCTCCATGACCATCATGGAATATTTGAACAAAATAAAGATCATTACAAATCAGCTTGCAGTTATAGGATGTGTCGTAAGTGACAATGACATGGTGCAACAAACTTTGAGTGGATTGAGATCTGACTACAATATGATAGTCACTTCACTATTGTGCCTTCCTGTTCTTCCTAACTTTGACGAGCTACGAGCCAAATTGATCCAGTATGAAATGACTCTGAAGGGATTCTCTGAAGAAACACACATTCACCCAAATTCTCAAGAAGTTTTTGCCACATGCGTGATTTATGGTAAAGGACAGGGACAAGGAGGACAAAGGCGAAGTGGATACGGAGGGCGTGGTCTGCTTCCCACTCCAAACATGTTAGCTCATGCGCAAGGACCAAGATTCATCCCTACTTGCTGCCTTTGTAACAAAAAGGGGCATATCAAGGCGAACTGCTGGCATAATCCAGAAAATAAAGGAAAGGGTCCACAGACAGAAACCAAAAGAAGATTCACAAATACCAGAGACAGTGGAGAGATTAAAGATCTGCTGATATCTGCCTTGTCAGAGTTGAAATTGAAGCAGAATGACGAAGGCACTTGGTTTGTCGACTCAGGGGCAGCGACTCATGTGACAGGCGATGCAGGTAAAATTTCTAACCCTATTCCTTATTTTGGAAAAAGTAAGATTGTCACTGGAGATGGATCCCACCATCCTATTTCTCATGTTGGAAAAATTGTCATTCCCATGTCATATTCTACTCTCACTCTTTCTGACGTTCTTCATGCTCCTGACATCAAGAAAAATATTGTCTCTGTTTCCAAACTCATTGATGATAATAATGCTTCAGTTGAATTTACCCCATCTTCTGTGCAGGTCAAAGACCTACGCACGAGGGAAACATTCACTGAAGGAAAGAGACGAGGTAATATGTATGTCTTTGAAGAAGCTCCATGTCATGATGTCTGCCATGTTCATTTGAATTCGAAGCCTTCATTAGAGTCATGTTCACCCTTTTATGCTAATGTTTTTAGTATTTCTGAATGTAATAAGCCATTCTTATGGCATAGTCGATTAGGACATTGTGGGGGTCATTTTATTGAAAAACTTGTCTCTAATAATCTCATTCCAAAAGAAAGTCTCAATGGGGATGAGAGCAGTCACAAGTGTTCCAGTTGTCTTTCATGCAAGAGTCATGTATTGCCTTTTCATTCAATTAATAAGAGAGCTTCAAAACCTTTTGAGATTATTTGTTTTGATGTATGGGGACCCACCCCAATTGTCTCTGGATCTGGAAGCAGATACTACCTAATCTTTGTTGATAGTTATTCTCGATACACATGGATATATTTCATAAAAGTCAGAAGTCTTCTCTTTGTTTCAAAATTTTCTTTCCTTGGTCAAAAATCAATTCTCTGAGTCCATTCAATTTTTCCAATGTGATGGAGGTGGGGAATTCTCATCCTGTGATTTTATTTTTTTTCTTCGAAATAACGGAATAGGAAGAAGGGTGTCCTGCCCTCACACACCTCAACAAAATGGAATTGCTGAACGAAAACATAGACATATCGTTGAAAGTGCCATGAGTATGCTTCATGACAGTAATCTTCCCATCAACCTCTGGACAGAAGCTTTACATTCTGCCGTGCATGTGATAAATAGACTGCCCATGGTTGTTCTGGAAAATAAGTCTCATTATCATTGTCTTTTTGGAGCTCATCCTAGTTATCATGATTTGCATGTTGATCAGTCTCTGAGAAACAAGTTTCAGGACAAGGCCCAGAAGTGTAGGTTTGTGGGATATGCAGATGACTACAAAAGATATAGGTGTTATGATCCCACCAACAAACGTATCAGAATCTCAAGAAATGTTGTTTTTGATGAACAAAACTTTGATGACAGAGCTGACGCAACGAACATGCCAACTGAAGTTTACTGTCCTTGGCTGAGTTCAAAACCTTTTGCTGGCTCCAATGAAGCATGTTCCTCAGATTGCGTACAACAACAAGAAGAGATGTTTGAGAACAGTGGGACGTCGGGATCACAGAATGCAGAGGAAGTACCGGGCAGATACAAAGGCATTGTCTATTCTAGACAGAGACCGACAGCATCAAGTCATTCAGATCATGTCTCAGTCGCCAATCCAACTCCTTCTCATACTCTTGAGGTCAGAAAATCAAACTGCATACGACATCCCATTGACAGGTGGGTTAGCTATAACAACTTCTCCTTGGATCTTCAACTCTTTTTAACTGCACTCAATAAGGAAGATGAGCCCATTATGTACTATCAGGCAACTACTTCTACCAAATGGGTAGAAGCCATGAATGATGAAATGCAAGCCTCACATGAATGTGGAATCTTGAAAGTTGTTCTCAGACCACCTGACAAAAATGTTGTCGGATATAAATGGGTCTACAAAATAAAGTACAAGCCAGATGGAACCATTGAACGATATAAGGCAAGGCTTGTGGCAAAAGGATTCACTCAAGCAGCAGGGCAAGACTATGATGAGACCTTTAGTCCAGTTATAAGAATGGGAACAATTCGAATTATTATTTCTCTGGTAGTTAAACATGGATGGAAGATGAGTCAGCTCGATGTGAAAAATGCATTCTTGCATGGAGATTTGAAGGAGGAAGTATACATGGAGCAACCCCCTAGATATCATTGTAAAACCCATATGTGCAGGTTAAACAGAGCTATCTATGGTATGAAGCAAGCATCTCGCTCTTGGTTTGATAGCTTCTCGCTAGAGATTCAGAAACATGGATTTTCACGTTCCATGCTGGACCACTCATTATTTATTTTTTAAAATCAGACTGTAACTACTCTATTATTAATTTATGTCGATGATATTATCATCACAGTAAACTCTACTGCTTACAGTCAAGAAGTAAAAGGCTTGCTAGGTCAAAGGTTCAAAATGAAAGATCTTGGAGTTCTACGTTATTTTCTTGGTGTAGAAGTTGATAACCAGACTCATGGTTTGACACTCACTCAGCATAAGTACACCGTAGACGTTCTCAACAAGGCAGGTATGAAAGACTGCAAACCTCTAGGAACTCCGAGTGTGCTTCATCAAAAACTTAGCGCTGATGATGGAGATCTGTGTGATAACCCCACCAGGTATCGAAGCATAATAGGAATGTTACAGTACCTCGCATTCACTAGACCTGACATCGTTTATTCAGTCAATCAAGTGTCTCAATTTATGCATTCGCCACGTACTGGACATATGGAAGCGGTCAAGAGAATCCTTAGATATCTGAAAGGGACTATTGGGGATGGATTGATATATTCACCACAGTCATATGGCAAAGATGAGCACGAACTTACTGTATACTGTGATGCAGACTGGGCAGGAGATCCTGACGAACGAAGATCTACATCAGGATATTGTGTCTACATTAGAAGAAATTTAGTCTTTTGGAGCAGTAGAAAACAAAAGGCTATCGCTAGATCAAGCACTGAGGCTGAGTATAGATCCATGGCTGCTGCTATTGCCGAAGTCACAGGCATCTACTAACTGAAGTAGGAGAAAAGATCTCTCACACTACCTTGCTATGTGACAACCAAAGTACTATCAACATGTCATTCAATCCAGTACATCACAGTCGTGCTAAGCACATTGAGATTGACCAACACTTTGTGAGACAAAAGGTTGAAGAAAAAGAGATTGAACATGAATTCATCAGTACTGAAAGACAAGTTGCAGACATATTTACCAAAGGGTTAACAAATGATCGTTTTTGGATGTTTAAAGGCAAGTTGTTCATGGTCCAAAACCATGATCAACTTGAGGGGGGGTGAAAAAGGTGCAAAAGGATCCAACCCGGGATCCGACCCGATCCATGTAAAAAAAATGTGTACAATATACGTTATATTTTAATCGGGTCTGGATACACCAGACCCGGATCCATACCTTTGTAAAATTAAGTTATAAATGAATAGTTTAGGTCATGATTTCATACTGAAATCGTGACAGCCGCTCACCTCTTGCTTTCATCTCTTCGTCTCTCTCTCTCTCTCTCTCTCTCTCTCTCTCTCTCTTTCTCAACGCAGGTACGGGTGGATTTCTAACAGAAAGACCATGAGATGAGGAGAAAAGAGGAACCACCCTATGTCCAGGAGTGCAATATTGGAACTTGGAATTGAGATTGAAAGAGGAACATGAAGGGATGGCCTAGAGCCTAATATTTGGTTTGTTTAAGCCATGAAGCATGAATCATCATATTATGAATCGGAATAGGTGCATATATCTCAAATCTCGGGTTTTTTTGACTGAAATGTACTTCCAGATTCTTCCATAGGCCCGGCTAGTTGAATAGAGCAGGTGACCATCCATTCAAGATATTCTATGGTTAGCCGAACTTGGTTAGCCAAAGGGAAGGAGAAAATACTCTTCGGAACCATGACCATTAATACATCCTATTCTCAATTCCACTCTGACTGCCCACCATTGCTGATTCCTATAAACAAAGCCAATGATTTCAGTATGACTACCCACCATTGGTTCATTAGATCATTCCTTGTAAGAAAAGATCCCCCTTATGGTCTTTGTTCCAATGAGGATTCGAGCTAGACAGCAAAATTCGTTTCGTTTTTCTACAAATCCCGCCTTAAGCTATTTATTTCAACACCTTGAACGTCAAACAGAATTCCTAATTCGCTGTCAAAAGGAAAAAGCAAATGATGAAAAATGCATTAAAAAACCAATGCACCGAGAGACACATCATGGTTCAACTTCAACAATCATCCAGAGCATATATTCCTCACCTTCTACAACCAAGAAAAATCAAACACAAAACAGAGAAAACCCAAGAAACCTGCCAACGAACAGAAGCCGAAAAAGCGAAAAAATAGCAAACGAAGAGGAAGTTCAAATTGGGGAAAGAAAAAAACAAAGTTTTGGGATTCCAACCAACCACATCGTCGTCCTCACTCACCATCATCACCACCAGCATCATCGCCATCACCACCATCGCGTTTTTCCTCCGAGCGGCCCTTCCGAAGCCGAAACAACAGCAGACGAGGCGAAGGAGCGACGAGAGATCCCTCCGCCCCATCGCCCGAATCGAGCCCGTTGTCGCCACCTTGAAACTCTCCCCTAGTTTCTCCCACGCCCCTCCCCTCGCACCTAGCACAATCGAATCGAGAAGGACACGAGAAGGAGAGGGCCTGGGGATTTCATTGTCTCCGTATTCCTCGATCGATCGTCCCTTTCTACCGAAACAACACGGTTTGCTCAGCACTTCGAAGCGCAACGAAACCCTAGCTTCTGTGTGTGTGTGTGTGTGTGAGAGAGAGAGAGAGAGAGAGAAGCACGAATCCAGAGGGGACGGAGAGGGACGAGAGAGAGAGAGGGGGGGGAGGGAGGGAGAACAGTTTGAATTGAAGCGTTGTCAAGCATAGTCACAAATCTCCTTATCGGGATTTTCTCGTCAAAGGAAAATATCTCGATAAATTAACAATTTGTTTTGTCTCAGGAGAATCTTGGATAAATATCGATGTATTAAAATTTTGAAAATATATTCAAATTATATAATAATATAAAACGTTAATAATGTAAAAATATATAAATATTCTGAAAACGTAATGATAACATGATGTTTTCAACATTGGTGATATCGCATTTTTTTTAGGCATTTCTGCCGCTATTTTTTGCAAATCCAACCTTAGGGATGCATTTGGCGTGATTCATTTTCTAGCAATCGATTATTGGATCATGTATTCTTTCTGATTAAATGTGATTTTTGGTTGTTTGAATTTTTTTTAAAATTCTGAGTCATTCATTTGCATGCTTTAAAAGATCCTTCTTATGCATAGTAACCGGATAATTCAAGAGTTTATTTTTATAAAGCCAAGCATCTAGAGCACATAAGGTAGAATTTAAGAAAAAAATAAACTCATGAAAATCTCACTTCATACTTAGGCTGGCATATTTCCAGTTAACATATTCTAGTGGCCCATTTTTTCAAAAGTAATCAATATTTAGTGACTATATTGTGAACTTCACATGCACTCTCATGATTTGTATATAAAAGCAAGGGATTTGGCGTGATCGCTAGTCCAAGGAGAACATGGCGCCTGAAAGTAAAGAAACTCTTTTGTTGCACTCTCACCAGCCTGATATCGTATTTTTTTCTAGAGATGAAAATTTCTATTTGAATGATCCCCTTCATGATCCAATGTTTTGCTGACTACCATATTTTTTGAAACTTTGATGCTTCTCCCTCCAGTAGAATTTTTTGTCTTTGGCGACAACATCGAAGTATCCAAGTTGAAGTGCTTTGGAGAACGGAACAAGTGATCACAGTTCTTGCTGATTCTGGGACTGATGTCCTCGTTATTTGGGGCGTTTATGGTTCTAATTCCTACCTTGAATGCCGAAACCTATAGAACACCCCATTCGCATCATCATATGGATTCTCAGCTTATCATCGGTGATTGGAATGTCACCCGTTCTCTGTCTAAACGTCGACGGTCTTCCCCTCACCATTTGGGTTCAGCTGACTTTAGGTTGATGGAGAAAAACGAGGTCCCGCCCTGCCTCGCTTTGCTTGGACCGAGGATGGTGGATATGGAACGGGGATGGAGGTTAAAATCAAAACCTGTGAAAGGATAGAGGCAGGGATGGACTTAGCTAGGATTTATGTGTGTGTGACAGGGGTGTAGCAAAAAAAAATGGTGTGATAGTTGAGGGTTCGGGGGCAGCGCCCCCAGAAAAAAAAATTGAGATAAAATAAAAAATGGCTATGATTATTAATAAAAGTCTATTTTATATGGACAAATCAAACTATTTGCTGCAGTCAGGGCTGGGCTACAAAAATGGATAAAAACCTATTTCATATGGAATCATGGTTGGGCTAGGACTGGGCTTTAAAAAAAAAATTAACTGTTCCGGGAGGCAGGACTGGGCTGCCCCCCCCCCCCCCGCTCCGCCTCTGCAAACATATAATACTAGAATAATTGAATCAAACTATTGTTTGTATTAAGATAAATAAATATTAGTCTCACAAATTATCAAAGTTTACAAGATTTAATGAAATAATCAAATAATAAAATGTATAAGTATTCTCAAAAACATTAAAGAAGTGTAACTCTCTTGGCACCACCCCAAGCCTCCTATAATCACCCTATAGCTTACTCATTACCTGAAATATTAAAAGTAGAGGTATTAAACCACAACCTCAGTATGTTACACCAAAATCCATGAACACAGATATATTTTAAACACTGAAATAAGCATTGACACATTTTCAGATTGACATCAAAATCATGCAACACAAATATCAAAATAAGTATAATTTACAATTACACAATCAATCGTGCTTGTATTCATATTTTTAGAACAAATAGGCTACAATGTATTGTGCCAAAATAATAACAATTCATGCAAAAACTGAAATAATGCAATGACTTTATTCTTAATCCTTTGTTTCTCATTTTCTGCCTTAAAGATACACTCTTATGTTCCTAACTTTGATTCACCAATCCAATGAGGTGCTTGTTATGCTATGTATTTTATTAGCCTTATCAATTTGAAGAATTTGCGAACTCCCATAAAGTTTTTACTGAAGCAGTACGCAACCGAGAGAATCTTCAAGTGGTCTATATGGAATTGATTCTTACTCTTATGAGATTTGGGACATACCACCTAGGATACGCAGTAATTTGATCCCCTACAACCTTAGACAGAAGACCAAAGGAGATGTTGCACTCTCCAAAAGCAACAACAGTCTTCAGATCGTGTGTACCACCACTCTATCTAAAATAGTCTCAGGTTTAAATGGGTCATGAGTATGATTTGATTATTAAGTTCATCAATTAAATTTTATGTGCTCTCAGCACACATACTCGAGCTTACTAGCTCAATCTTCACACCAAAAGATTCAATGACACAAAGTTATTTTAACTCATTCAAACAACTCTCAGTTCACATCCCATTACTAGGTGACCTTGAGCATGGCCTCCTCGAGGTAATTATGTGATTATGTGCATGAATATTCAATCTTTTCTTTTCTTGGTGCATCACAGGCACTCATAGGTTCTACCAAACCTAGCATCATTCTTAAGTTACACTCATGCTTATATCACACATTTACCATATCATATGCCCACATGCATACATAAAGGTTGCACACACATACAATCATGATCATGCTTTAATAAGCAAAACATGTATAATCAAATATTTTTTACTAATCATGCCTTATGATACATAATATTCATTAGCATACTTGTCATATGAATGGTTATCAATTCATGAATAACATGGAATGCATTCAGTTAACATGCATATCAGACCAAATTCTAATTTAAGCATCAATAATCATGTTGCACAAAGTAGAAAACAACTAAGTACCAATGCATGTCATACTGTGTAATTTGAATCCCTGTTAACCCAATTTTGGAATACCTACCAAAAATCACAGAAACTGAGTATCACTATCAAAATTTAAATAGGATTGCCTCAACATCTGAGAAATACAGTTCAAGAAATAGAACTGCAAAAACAGTTGTAATAAAATCATGAAAATTCTTGGACTGAACCTTGTTAAGGAAAAATATAAGATAGATCCTATCAATTGGGGAAATTTATCCTAGATTAAGAAATTTTTCAAGATTTACAAAGAAATCTTTTTGACAAAATATTTTTAAAAGATCTTCTTATATGTGTTAGTTTTCGCCCAGATTTTTCATAATTTATTTTGATCAGTTATGATTAGGTTTTTATGACTTTCAAAATCTTTGGTCAGAACAATCCTTTCGACATGGCAGAAAACCTATATTCTGTAGCAATGGACTTTTTGACCTCAAAATGGACACAAACGAAATCAAACAATATTCTAAATTTAAGCCTTGTATGTGTAGAACACTTCAGTAATTTTCTTTTAATTTATTGACTTCGTTGTCATAAATATATAATTTTTTTTCTAAAATTAGTCAGAACAAAAAATGAACACAAAATATCCAAGATTTCAAACTCATAAAATATCCATTAAGTAAGATTAAGGATCATATTATAATCTATTTAATCGTGTTTTTTAATGCTCTAAACATATTTACAACATCATGCAACACATCTTTAAACATATTTATGCTAAAATTTACAAAAATATTAACATCCATCATCCAAGAATCACAACACTTTTATGAAATATCTCAAATAAAATTTCATATATTCAAGAATCACAAGAAACCTTAAACAACATCAAATCATTATTTATTTATGCAATAACATGTTGATTAATTATGCTAAATATGAACTAAACTACCATGCATGCTCAGATTAACCTTTCTTTAACATAAAACATCAAAACCAAAAAATATTTTTGTCAAACCCTTCTTCAAAAATGATTTTACATATAAGAACATGGATTCAAGTATATAACATTTTTTTAGAACTTTTAGAACTTGTATTTCATCAATATAATCTAATATTAATATCTAATCATACTGAAAAAAATAACATCTAATAAATAACAAGAAAACAAGCTTTCTCAAATCATTTTCCATATTGGAATCTCGAAAATAGTTCCATTTTGAAAACTATTTTTCTCATTGATTCGATGGTGATATGGATCCACCAAAACATGTTTTATAAATTGAAAACCAATATTAAAAAGATGTTTCTAGGTCTGATCCCCATTGGTCAAATCTAAAAATTGTTTATACTCATATCTCATGTATTTTGCTTGATCTATATTTACGTGATTGATGTATCTACCTTAATCGGGTTCTCAAATGAATTATGACATTCATCTCCCATTTTCAAACCATGGAGTAGCTTCAATGACTGCTGGAAAAGCTTTAAGAAAAAGAAAGAAGAAAGCAAAAGATGAAATTAGAAAGAAGAAGATAGAAGAAGTGTAGAGGGATTAAGAGAGAGAAGTTTTAAAAAGAACCACATAGGGGGGCATCCCCTCCTATAGACCTCTCTAGAGTCCACATGAGAGAGAACTCTATTTCAACAACCTTCTAGGTAGGACATCCCAACTGGAAGTCTCTCTTAAAAGACATCTAACTCTCAACAACCTCTTCTTTAAGAAGAGTTCGAACTCCCTAAGGACTTTTTAAAGCCCTGAAAATAATACTCTTCTAAACTAACTAAATGGGGTCCACTAGGGGGGGGGGGGGTGCGTCTCACCCTCTAAGATTAGTTTGATAATTAATTAATGTATTAATTAGAGGTCTTCTTTATAAGGTCTCTAGAAAAGCAAAGTGGGTCCCACCTAGGTGGCGCCCCATATGAGTCAAAATCCAAGTGATCCAGATCCACAAATCTGGATCTGTATCCAAACCTAGTTGGGTTGGATCCAAGAACCAAGTAAGAATTCAAATCCAAAACTTGAATCAAAGATTCATATCTAAACATAAAATTCAAATCAACATTGGATCCAAAACTTAGGTTTGGATCTGAATATGACTCATCCAGGATCTATGATCCGCTTTGGGCCACCATAACCACACAGGGCACCCCACTGGGCTGGGCGTGACCCCTTGTGCCTCAACTGAAACTTGGTTTGAGTCCAAAACACAGTTCGATCAATCTAAAACAAATAAATTTAGAACCTTATCCAAGTTGAAAATCCCAAAATAGAGGTCAAACAATCTTAAAAATTATATTTTTTTTAACCATCCAAAATAGCCAAATCGGATCTCTTACGAGACCTACGACTCATAACAGATCTAACTAGAGTCTTAATTCAACTTAAACTCTTGAATTTTACCTGATTTTGACTTGAATTTAACTTAAATTTTGCTTAAATTTAAAAGTTAAACTATATCAAAATCGCAGGTGTTACAATCCTATTAAAAATTGACCTTGTGAAGGCTTATTATCGAGTGAACTGGCGCTTCTTGGAAGACATTCTCTGTAGATTTGGATTTACATACTCATGGATGTATCTTATTATGAAATGTGTTTCTTCCCCAAAGTTTTTTGTTGTCATTAATAGAGAACCAGGTCAGGAATTCTGAAGTAGCAGGGGGGATTTGTTAGGGTGATCCTCTCTCCCCATATCTATTTTTGTTGATGATGGAAAGACTAAGCCGACATCTACAATTGTTTCATTTCTCCTCTCTAAGTGAGAGGTTTAGCATGACATCATTCTTTGTTTGTTGACGATGCACTTTTCGTCCTTGAGATAAAAAGTCCTCTATCATAAATTTTTTTCAGTATCATTCAGGGTTTCAAACTCAAATCAAGCCTTGCAGTGAGCCCTGATAAATCCCTTTATATCTTGTACAATATCCCTTATAGTTGCTTGCTTCATATTGATAGTTCCTGTGGATGGCAACGACTTCCCTTCCAATTAAATACCTTGGCCTTTTGCTTTTCAAAGGTCATCTCAAAAAGTCTTTATGTGACCCTTTGGATGCTAAATTTCGTTGTCGCCTGGAGTCATGGAGTAGGACTCCTTTCTAAGGCAAGTCGACTAGTGCTCATCAAATTTGTGCTGGCCTATTTCCCCATTTATTTGATGTCATGCTTCCTTGTTCCATCATCCAAGAGATGAAAAATTCACCTGTCAATTTCTCTGGAATGACTCTCCCACCAAACATCACTTCATCTATTAGCTTGGGACAAGGTGTGTCATCCTATTTTGGAAGGTGGACAGGGCATGCCCTGACATCGTGTGTGGACATAACTTAGCTTGCTCAGCTAAACACACTTAGAGCGTCCTTCAGCATAACCCGTACCCTTGGGTCTGGCCAGTTCAGTGCAAGTATCTTTATAATACCTCCATTTGGCTAACTCATTTCGGTTAAAGAGGTTCCCATGGTTGGAATAGCCTTATCAAGAGCCTTCAAGGAATTCAGGATAGTATTCAATGAAACCTGAGTAATGGCCAACTTTTCTCTTTCAGATTACACCCATGGACTTCTCCTAAGCCTCTCAACGAGCTTCTCAATATGCCTACATCCAAGTCATTAATTCATTTTTTAAGGCCTCTTAAAGTGGTGGAGGCTTTAGATGTTGAATCTAGTTTAGAATGCGATATTCCTCCCACCGTACTGATATGGGTATTCAAATATCTTCTCGTCTCAACCAAAACATACCTGATTGTATCAAGCTGAGGGATGATACCTACTGTTCGATCAAAGTGGCGTGGCAGATTTTCCATACCACGTACCCCACCAAACCCCTTGTGAAAGCTATATGGTGTAAGAACTATTTCCCCAAGGTGCCAATTTCCTTATTCTTGGCATCTTCTCACTCGGGATTGACTTCAACGGATGGGGTTTTCACTGGCCAGCCAATATTGTCTATGCGAACACGAGAGTGAAACTGCTGAACACTTATTTGTCACATGTCCAGCGTCCCAATTTGTGTGGCGATAAATCTTTCACACATTCAGTAGCTGGTGCCTGTTGGGTTTCCCTCCTTTGTGGGACCCATCTATTTACTAAACAAGAACCTTTTGTTAACTGACATTTATTGGCATGCTCATTGGAACCACACATATTCATTATTGCGGAAGGATTCCCAAGCACGACCTTTGATTGTCTCAAGGTCGATTTATGGCGTTTCAGCTAAATAGCGATTTGTGGGTGGCGCTTCAGCTAAATAGTGATTTATGGTTGGCGCTTCAGCTAAATAGCAATTTGTGAGATGACACTTCAACTTTCACATTAAATGTGAATCTCGTTCTTTATTTAGGGAGGGGCGGTTCAGCTAGCGTGAGAGGTTTTCACTTCTTTTTAGGGCTGCTTTGTGCGGCTGGTTCTTTAGAACTTTTGTTTCTTTCCAGTGAGGTCTTTCCTCTTGTTATTTCTCTACATCTTTATGCGTTTGTAAGGGTTATGCCTTTTGGCCATTTTGTAAACTCTGTTTGCAGATAGTGGAAGAAACTGACCTATCGGTCACCATGAACGTACCTCCATTTGACGGAATCACAAAAATCTTGTGTGTTTCTTTTATTTCTGTTGATATATATATTGCTTTTATTGATTTTTACTTGGGAGAAAGCCTATTTTCTCAACATCTGGTATCAAAGCTTGGTTAATTCAGTTTTGATTTGTTATATTATGCGTTTGTAAGGCTTATGCTTTTTGGCCATTTTGTAAACTCTGTTTGCAAATAGTGGAAGAAACTGACCTATCGGTCACCGTGAACGTACCTCCGTTTGACGAAACTACGAAAATCTTGTGTGTTTCTTTAATTTTTGTTGATATATATATTGCTTTCATTGATTTTTACTTAGGAGAAAGCCTATTTTCTCAACATCTGATATCAAAGCATGGTTAATCCAGTTTTGATTTGTTATATTTTGTGTGTGTGAAAATTATGGAAAGCAACGTTGGGCGTATGATTAGTTTGAATGGCACAAATTGGATGACTTGGAAAACAAAAATAGAAGATCTTTTGGTTTGTAAAGATTTGGATGGACCCATAGAGGGTGATAGCGGCAAACTAGAAGAAATGAAAGATGATGAGTGGAAAAAGTTAGACCAAAAAGCTGTCGGTTTCATTCGACAATGGATTGATGATAGTGTTTTTCATCATGTCTCTAATGAAAATTCAACACATGGCCTTTGAACCAAATTGGAGAGTCTTTATGATAGAAAGATGACAGTAAACAAAGCTTTTCTATTTCGAAAGCTTGTGAATCTCAAATATAAAGAGGGCACTTCTATTGCAGAACATTTGAATGAGATTAAGAGCATTGTGAATCAGTTGGCCACTATGAAAATTACTTTTGATGATGAGTTGCAAACTTTGTTACTTCTTAGTTCACTTCCTGAAAGTTGAAAAACCTTGGTGGTCACAGTTAGTAACTCTGCACCTGATGAAATGGTAACAATGAGCCAAGTTACCAGCAGTCTATTGAATGAAGAGACAAGAAGAAAATCATCAGGTCATTCTCACTTCGAAGCTCTTGTGATGAAAAATCGGGGGAGAGGTAGGAGTAAAAGTAGGGCTCCCCATAATCGTGACAAATCGAGAGGTCGTTCAAGGTCGATTTCAAAGAAAGATGTCGAGTGTTATTATTGTCACAAGAAAAGGCACATGAAACAGAAGTGCAGAAAACTCAAGTTCAAAGAGCAGAACAAAGAGAAAAATTCAGAGAAAAAGAAAAATAATACAACTGCAGTCACAGATGGTGAACTCATGATTATCTGTGATGATACTAGCATTAATTTGATTGGACAAGAGACAGATTGGGTAATTGATTCTGGAGTTTCATTTCATGTTATCTCGCGTGCTGATTTCTTTACTTCTTACTCGCAAGGTGATTTCAGAAATATTCAAATGGAAAATAAAGATGTGTCAAAAATTATTGGTATAGGTGACATTTGCTTGGAAATAAATATTGACTGCAAATTGTTGCTTAAAGATGTGAGGCATGTACTGGATATTCGACTAAATTTAATCTCTGTTGGAAAGTTGGATGATGAAGGCTACAATAACAATTTCAGTGATGGAAGGTGGAAGTTATCCAAAGGTTCTCTGGTATTAGCAAAAGGAAAGAAGACTTATTTTTTTTATACTATGCAAGAAAAGGTGAGCCTATTCTTGATGGGTTCATAGATTCTGATATGGCTGGTGATATCGATAGTAGAAAATCTACTTTCGGGTATTTGATTACTTTTGCATGGAGAGCAATTGCATGGCAATCGAGATTACAGAAATGTGTAGCTCTCTCTACTACAGAAGCTGAGTTTATTGTCATCACAAAAGCAAGCAAAGAATTACTACGGATGAAGAAATTCTTACAAGAGTTGGGATTAAAACAAGAAAGGTATGTTCTTCATTATGATAGTCAGAGGGTGATCCACTTGAGCAAGAATTCCTCATTTCATTCAAGATTGAAACATATTGATGTTAGATACTAATGGATTCGTGATGTCTTGAATGATAAATTGTTACATCTTGAGAAAGTTCACACTGATGATAATACTTCAGATATGTTGACCAAGGCATTGCCTAAGGACAAGCATGAGAAGTGTCGACTCTTGGCAGAAATGGTTGAAACCTCCACATAAGTCGGGAGGGAGAGAATTGTTGGGTTTCCCTCCTTTGTGGGACTCATCTATTTACTGAATAAGAATCTTTAATTAACTGACATTTATTGGCATGCTCATTGGAACCACGCATATTCATTATTGCGGAGGGATTCCCAAGCACGACCTTTGATTGTCTCAAGGTCGATTTATGGCGCTTCAGCTAAATAGTGATTTGTGGTTGGCGCTTCAGCTGAATAGCGATTTGTGAGATGACGCTTCAACTTTCACATTAAATATGAATCTCGTTCTCTATTTAGGGAGGGGTGGTTCGGCTAGTGTGAGAAGTTTTCACTTTTTTTGGGGGCTACTTCGTGCGACTGGTTCTTCAGAACTTTTGTTTCGTTTTAGTGAGGTCTTTCCTCTTGTTATTTCTCTACACCTTTGTGTGTTTGTAAGGCTTATGCCTTTTGGCTTTTTTGTAAACTCTGTTTGCAGATAGTGAAAGAAACTGACCTATCGGTCATCGTGGATGTACCTCAGTTTGAGTGAACCACGTAAATCTTGTATGTTTCTTTAATTTCTGTTGATATATATATATATATATATATATATATATATATATATATATATATATATATATATATATATATATATATATATATATATATATATATTGCTTCCATTGATTTTCACTTGGGAGAAAGCCTGTTTTCTCAATAATGCCTTCTCACAAGATCAGTCACCCATTCTCTCAAACGATGGAAGAACAATTGGTTCCCTACCAAACCTCTTTATCAGGCATGGCTCGTGAGCTTTCAGATTGTAGTATGGATGCTTTGGTCAATTAGAAATCATATTCTGTTTGAAAATCAACATCTGGACTACCCAATAATTCAGAAAAGTTGTTGTAGAGCAGTGAGGTAACAAGTTATCTGAATTTATTGTAGAGAGAGTGGGCCCACTTCTCTCCTCAACGCATGAACGCATGCATGAAATATGGTCATCCTTGGTCATGTATGACCAACACCTATTGTCTAACGATGGAGATGCAATAATTAATGGCGTCCGCCCCAAAGAGGTTGGCTCAAAATTAATATTTTCAAGTAGATTTTGATCTCGATGGCAAATAGGATTTACAGTTCATAAGGGTGCTTCGTGTCATCAGGGCATATGATAGATCGTTCCTCCACCAAAAAAAGAGGCTATCTTAGTTGGGTAAAATTTCTTAATGGCATTTCATTTGACTCAAACCTCATAATTGAATCTACTTGGAAGGAACAAGTGAGGGAAATCAAGGAAGGTCGTGAAGGGAGAGGTCACCCTAATTTCCAATTAAGGCATGTGATTGACTGGTTGCTGAAATATTGAAGCTAACAGTTATTTCCAAAAAATCCAACACCATTGCACATTCACTAGCAATAATGGGCACTAAGGACGAAGAAGATCGATTATGGCATGATTTGAACCATGACTGGGCTCCTGCTTGTAATTTTGTAATCTTTTTCTGCTTTCAATAAATAGGTAGGGGTCTGCCTAACCCCATCTTTCTCCTTAAAAAAAAAAAGAGGCCTTGGTTGCTAGCAGGTGGTTAGGGTTTCATTCTCACGGACGTTTTGCACCCCCTTGCGTCTAAGAAATGGTTAGTTATGGTATTGTGTTATCTACGTGCATTTCTCTTTTGGTAGTCAAGCTGAGAGATAGTCTCAGCGCGATTCGAATCCAAGACCCCTTGATGATGATAGTGCGACCTAATCAGTCTGTTTGATGGTCTTGATGTCTCAGGGTGTTTTGGACAGTCTGCCAGGTTGTGTACCCACAAAGAGTTAGGCAAGCCAAAAGCCTACCTGGATGAGTTGGGCCATCCAACCATATGAAATGGCCCGTTTTGTTATGGCCAACCAGCTCGAACTTTGATAGGCCACAAGCTGGTCAAGACTAACTTAGCCTTTGGGAGGGCCAAGCCGAAGCCTGGTCTAGGGTTGGTGGGCTGTTTATAGCTAGCCCACGGGCCACCTCGCTCCAAGCTCACCTTTAAACTTTGGATTTTGCCCTGGGCTATTTTGTTTTTGTTCTTATCCCTCTTACATTGGGCAGTCTTTAATCTCACCTTTCCCTCCATGCAGACTGCAGTAACCTTCACCCTTATCTCATTTGTAAGAGCCTGTTTGCATGTCACTAAAAATGAGAGGTTTCCGTGGAATGGCGTGAAAGCCCACATTTTTTTTGTGAGGTCCACACGCTTACGCAAACAAGGCACCCACTTTCCACAAGAAAAGTGAGGGGCAAAATCAATGCAAACCTCCCTTTATTACGGTAACCTTTATTGTCGAGGGCAGTCCAATTCCATTACCAGGGAAGGACACTGCAGGGATTGCAATTCGTTACATCCTTATGTGACATGCAAATGCACCCTAAGGGTATGTTTGAATCACCATCCCCTGCCCGGTGGACACTCGGAACGGCGTCCACTGCATTCTTAAAAATGTGTTATTTTCGTTAACACCCCTCTCCCTGTTACAAAAAAGAACAGGACCCTAAGAGTCCGCCGTCAAGGAAACATACAAATGCACCCTAAGAGTCCAGGCCATAATCCCCACCAACCTCTCTCTCTCTCACCTTTGCACTAACCATAGCCAAGGGATGTCAGAGGTCGAATATTTGACTCATCAAAGTGCAAAGAAACCCATACAAATAACTAGCAGTCAGATTCAGGTTTAGCTTTAAGTTCATCAAATTGAAAAATTAAAAGCTCAACCAGCATAATTAATTGAGGGTATTTGGAATATATTCTTTACATAAAAATATCTAAGTATAGCATTGATTGGTCAGTCGGGTCATGTCACGTTAATTACCCCCCAAAAATCATAGCCCAAAACCAACGCCATGTTACTTGAGATGGGTTTTAGTCGACCTGAATAACATTCAAAATGTTTTTTCTAACCACAATTGGATACATGGGTTCGAGTTGGGTCACATCGGCTATCAAGACAAACCCCTCCCATTGACAGTCCGAGACATCTTCCTATAATTATCCCAATTATCATAATTCATGCTTCCCACTATTTATAGCCATTTCTTTCTTAGGCTATGTTTGGGTTAGGCAGTCCCCTACCGGTTCATTGAGTGTAGTAAGCAGAAAGAGAGTGTTGTTCCAACCCCCTCTCGCTAACCTAAGTAGCTTGTTTCCTGCAATTTTCATAGGAATTACTAGCTGGCATTTATTTCTCTTCTTTTCTCATCAAAACAAACATTAAATAATTGCAGGAAAGTGTTATGCTGACACAAGTGGGTCAGAGTTTGTCCCACCACCTACCACTTTTCATGTGAGAACATTCTCATGATATATAAGGCTGAGTTGATATTTCCACTGAAGACATTTTCCTTTCTATGGGAACGAAACAAACAGTCTCTTGTAGAAGCTTAGGTGAGAAGTCTTGGTGATAAAACATGACCACTGATCTCCGTCCATAATTGTTATCTTCATATTTTTTATTACTTAAAGATGGATGAGGGGCATTGGTACCCAAAAATGGTTTCCATCCATTTTCTTACTATTATATCCAAATATGACATATTAATTATTCCTCACAAGCAGTACACATGGAGGTGTGTTGGGATCAGTTAAAAAAAGGCTTCCAACATAGAACTTACACATGTCCGATTAAAGTGAGGGACGAGTGGGATTCTTTTGCAGTTCGACTTGCTCCCCAAGGAGATAAGAGGGTCGTGAGATTGGCATGAGAGATTAGGGATGGCTATATTTCTGGGAGCAAACTTCATGCCAATAACCAACTGGCTCGTGGTTGCCAATGTAAATGGAGGATCAAATCAAGGATACCCATGAATGGTAATATGTTAGGAGTCCCTTACCACCATCTGAATGTTTATCTATGCTTTATATGAATGGCATCTAGAGCATCCATAATTTGCATAGTGCAGATCCTAAATGTCCTTAATCCATATTCTATGATACACAATGATGATCTACTAATCATGGTGATCTGAACTCTAAAGTGAATCCGATTACATATCCAGTGCCTAAACAGGAGTCGCTTACTGTGAGGAGGTCATTGAGGCGAATGAAAAGGCAAAAGCTGTGTGTGTAATGACGTCCATATCTCTAATCAGAATCCAATCTTATCTGATTTTCGCATTGGATCTCATGCTTGAGATCCAATTACATATTCCATCTTTCATCTATACTAGATGAATGACCCGTCTTCAGGAACAGGGAAACCAAGAGAAACATTCCTCAATTCAAATCTAGAAGGTGATCATAGGATCCGAAATTAACTTTAATCGTAAGGAAAAGATAAAGGAAATCATACCCATTATGTGCTACTCCTTACTCCAAAAACTAAGAATCTCTCAAATGCATCCTGTAATTTGGTAACTTCAAAAAATATTTATAATTTGTTTGCTTTGACTATTTTTTAAATAAATCTCTCTCTCTCTCTCTCTCTCTCTCTCTCTATATATATATATATATATATATATATATATATAAAAATTCACCATGCCAAGCACATCCACATGCTTAGATTTGCAAAAAAAAATGTTGAAAATGCCCATATATCTAATTCTCATATTCTAGTTTTCATTTTTCAGTTCTCATATTCTAATGACTATATATATATATATATATAGTAGAGCGTAGGTGCTTAATGATACCTGCTTAATGGGTTTTTCTTCTTTTTCAGTATTTTTTCATAATTTTGACTCATAAATGTGTTGGGCATGGTCGATTTATGAGGAATCCACACCTGAATCATGTATTTTTGATAAAAAAAATGATATTTAGAGCCTAAAAATTTTACAAAGATTTTGGACTATTGATTTTTCAAACCTTATAAAAACCCATCCATGTGTCATAATTGAACACTTCAATAACTGATCCCTGTCAAATCAATTTCATAAATCACATGTGTACTGTCAAAATTCTAAAATAAAACAAAAAAACCTGAAAACCCCATTAAGCATGTATCAATAATGATCTACTCTTTCGCTCTCTATATATGTGTGGGTTAATATTAGCTACTAATGATGGTACAAAATTAATGAGATAGAAATCATTGGTGCAAATTGTATCTACTCAATCTAACGATATAGATGTGTTCAACATGGTTTGTTTGCTAATGATGAAGCCTTGGATCATGCTTTTCTAATGTAAAAATGCAATTTTTGATTTAGAAAATTTTGGCACACTGTGAGCCATTGATTTTTGAACCCTTTTAGAAACCTAATTACTTGTCATAATCACATTATTCAAAACAAGTTTAAACAAACCATGTAGATCACAAATTTAGAAAAAAAAACCGTGATTTCTACTCATTAGTTTTGCGCCTCATTATTAGCTAATATTTACCCTATATATATGGTAACATCCCATAAGACTCTCTGATTCTCATGTAGGTAATCCATTATTAATTTTGGTAACTTTGTTAGGACTTTCATAATTTCTTGTGCGTGAGGGGGTAGTATGAAATAGTATCTTGGGAATTTAAAAATGCCATTTGAACCCAACAAAACTTTTATAAAAGTTTCTAAAACAAATTATTTTGGTGCATCAATGATTCTTCCATCTTTAAAAAACTAGGAAGAAGAGGGAAGCAGTTCTTGTTCTTGATATTGAAAACCCCAAAATTTCGTTTCTTGTTAATTTGCTTTCCCTTGCTTTATTCTTGTTTTAGACTGTTTCCATACATTTCAGTTTAATTTTATTCTTGTATTCATTTATTGTTAATTGCTTTCATCTTCAGGTACCTTTCTGACTCATTGTTTCAATAGTGAACTGTTGAAAAACCTCTCTGGGGTCGCTCGCGTATTCACCAGGGTGGTTGTGACTTGTGAGCGGAGACGGACCCAGAAGCTTTTATTGGGACCCAAACATAAACCAATCTTTTTTTCTTAGTGGAACCAAAAAAAAAAAATTGAGGGGGGGGGGGGGGGGGGTGGATTTTTTTTCGAGGGGGGCAGTCCTAATGTAGGTCCGTCTCTGCTTGTGAGGGCGTTGAGATGAAGACGAAGAATCAAACTTTGCTGGTGCACGGGTGTGTCAATAGCTTTCAGAGGTGGGCGACTTAAGACAGGACAGTCATGAGACCCACCAAGGTTTTCTTCACTTTGGGCTAATAATAATAATAATAATAATAATAATAATAATAATAATAATAATAATAATGAACTATTGAACAACCGAAGTAAGCTATTATGTTTGGATATTATTGTTCTCTTCTACATTATTGAGGTGCATTATCCGACCCATGACCAATCACCATCAAGGTGCCTGTCCTGATTAGTCATACTCTATGAATGGCGTTTGGTGATGGCACCACTCTTGGCCCACTCGGTGCTCCAATGGGCAATGATGGCTGTGGTCGATGGCCTTGTCACCAGAGGTTTGCTGCTAAGTCTTATCACCTGATCTGCCCTCTTTCTTTTTACTCTCATTATCTGATGGGGGAGGTCGGTGATTGATTTTGGTGAAAAGTTGGTCAGGTTGAGTTCAGAGTCCAATGAGTCCAAAATGGTTATATGAACCTGAAACTTTTTCGATCCAATTAAGTGCATTTTGAAATCAATAAATATATAGATCTATATCAAAATAGGTGAATATAGGTCAAATCTAATCAATCTAGCTTGAGAATATGTAGCATGAAGTCGAAGCCTATTTGGCACATAGTCCAAGTCTTAGACGAGAGTTTGCACTTCGTTGAGTCCAACTCACATCTTTTTGTATATATACTTTAAGTTTGGCCTTTTAGATTTTTTTTTTTACTTGTTACTGGGGGTGATTTCTCTAGGGGTGGCAATTTCTGACACGACCCGCCAACCCGACTCTTAGGCGGGTTCGGGTTGGGCTTAAGCCAACCCGTTTAATAAACGGGTCGACCCGTGTAACCCGTTTATTAAACAGGTCGGGTTCAGGTTGGGGGTATGCAAACCCGCCAACCCGGCTGACCCGTTTAATAAACGGGTTAGGCGGGTGGGTCAACCCGCCAACCCGTCTGCCCGACCCGTCAACCCGCCAACCCGACCCGTCAACCTGCCTACCTGCCAACCCGATCCGTCAACCCGCCAACCCGACCCGCCAACCTGAAAACCCGTTTACCCGACCCAACCCATTTATTAAATGGGTTGGTGGGTCGTGTCGGGTTACCCGTTTATTAAACAGGTCGGGTTCGTATTTGCCACAGCCGACCCGTTTAATAAACGGGTCGGGTTCGGGTTGAGGTATGCTGACACGCCAACCCGACCCGATTGCCACCCCTAGATTTCTCGGTGTAAATATCACTTTAAAAGCTTAAAGGTCTAATAGGTGGTCATTGGAGTGCATATATCTCTGGGTACCTGAGACTTGAGAGTCAAGGACCTATAATTTCCTTTTTCCCTTTAAATTCTTAAAGGATGTTTAGATAGATGATACTTTATTTACTTTTTTTATTGTCATTTGGGTAAATCCTTTTTCAGACATATAGTTTTCATTTTTTAGATTTAATTATTTTGCCAATGTTTTTCAATAAAATTATTAGAAAATCAAGGAGGGTTTGAATTCCATGGGTGTCTTCCCCCAACTTTATATACCAAAATGAAAGATTTTTTTTTTTAAATGCACCTAAAGCTTTGGCAATGATGAAGAACAAACATAAGCTTTACATATTATCAACACCACAATGAAATACTCATTAACTTAAAAAGACCAGGGTTTCCTGGTTGGAGGTTGCCAATAAATGTGTGCTGGAAATATTTTTTAAGTAGAGCTCCCATGTTTTTAATAATATTAAAAAATACACCTACCTTTTTCTATTTGAATAATATACTTATATGCAATGTTGTGAAAAGGGTTGAGGTTTAAAGCGTAAGCTTCAATTTTTTTTTAAAGTTAAAAAAAATTTATAAAAAAATATCTAAAAATATAAAAAAATAAAAAAATACTTTATTGATGAAGCAAAAAACAATAAAAATAAAGAATCTAAAATAAATACTAAAAAGTATAAGATTAACATGTAAAAGTAACTGAGAAAAACTTAGCGTAAAGTGTAAGCCTCTTATTCTTCTTGCAAACCTTAGGCTAGCGCCTTGAGGTGCATCTTTTGCGTCTCAAGGCACACTTTTAACAACACTGCTTGTATGTATGAATATGATGAGTAGTTGTGGCAACTAGTCAGGCGGCCCAAGCCAAGTTGATCAGCCTGTCATGAGCCGGGTTTGGGCCAAGGTTTTAGGCTCGGGCCCGTTAGGTATCAGGCCGAAACCTGGCCTGTTATATAAGTGGGCCAGGCTTGGGCTGGCTTGCAGGCAATCGGGTCGACCCTATGGACGTGAATTATTTATTATTATTTTTATTAATCTAAAAATTAAAAATTTAATTATTTACCTAATTAGTTTTATTAATTTTATGAAAACTAGAACGATAATTAATTGGGTGCATAGAAAGTTGAAAACTTATTAATTATTACTATTTATAAATAAATTTAGGATAGGTCGCGCTAGACCCAACCTACTTCACATTGGTCCGTTGGGCCCAACGGGCCAATGAGCAAGCCCATGGGATGCTCTTCAAATCTGAACTCGTTAAGAACCAGGCCAAAACCTGACCCATTAGTAAATGGGCTGGGCCATTTCCGAGCAGGGCCTCACTTAAAACCTTGTGGACCAAGCTCTAAACGCGCTCGGGGTGACCGGATATGCTGATGAATCTTGAAGGCATTATGTAGTCTTTGATGAAGGGGGTCTGCATTCTATGGGTGTCTTTCCCCCATGAGAGAGGGGGTCTGATATACCAACGGGGGGGGGGGGGGGCTCCGCTTGTCTGGTAGGATTATTTAGTGCACGTCACCTTGTGTTGGATCGTTGGAGGTTCAAAACCAATGGTATAGTTGTATAACTGGTAGGGGTCGGCCTAACTCCATCTTGCCTTTTCAAAATCGTCTCCTTCCCAAGTTATACAGTTCTACATAATGAAAGCGGGGTCCTGTGTCAAGCTGAAGGCCCAGGATCGAATCCCTCTACTACATGGGGCGGCTGTTGTTCCGGTAGGGGTCTGGTCTTTCTAACCCCAGCTTGCCTTTCAAAAAAAAAAGAAAAGAAAGTTATGACGTGCAAGCTACAGGAGAACAAGTGGCACAATATGCACCATGTGGCAACTCAAGGGTCACCCACACTTGATAAAGTATATTCATAGGAAAGAAAACAGCACATGCTTTCCACAAAGTTGACAGCTCCTTGTCCTTGATAGGCAAAGCCGCATAGGCTGGACCAGGTCCTAGGTGGAGGACAAGGTCTTCACCTCAGCTCCTCAAAATTCTGTCTTCCGTCCTCACCTTCATCTTCACACGGGTTTTGATTTACCTTCATCCCCGCCTCTATCCCCGTTTCTTGTCCTCCATTGACAATCCAAACGGGATGAGGTGGGGCGAGACCCGTTTCTTCTCGGTCCACTGCCATTCCTAAAGGTATTTTAGTTATTTTATTAATGGGCATCGGGGACAGGGTGAGGCGAGGTGGGGCAAGGGGGAAAAAGCGTGTAAGTTCATCCCTGCACAAGTTTTGATTTTAACCTTCATCCTTGCCTCTATCCTTGTTAGATGTCCTCCATCCTTGGTCCAAACGGGGTGTGGCATCTCTCCTTCCACTGCCATCCTTAATAGGAGACCAAGGGTTTTACCAAAAGTTGTCAGTATGGGAATTGGACCTGTATCGTTTGGCCCATTATTCAGGTGTATCATTTGATACCAATAATCAAGTGTATCATTCTGAATCAGTCAAAAATAATTAAAAAGTATTACATGTCCATCAAAAATGTGACACTTGTTAAAACCATTAAAAAATATTAAAAAATTAATTTTAAGCTATTTTTATGTGTATTAAAAAAATAACGGATTCTGGTAAGTATCGTATCAATTTTTTATGAAAAATAGGCCGATATACCTATTACTGACAACATTGGTTTTACCAACTGAAGGCCTGTCAATGTGTGATCAGTGATTGGAGGGTTTTCCTTTGTCTAGCCAAAAAAAAAGAAAAGAGGCCAGACAATGTGTTGTTAGTGATGGGGGGGCATTGTTATCAAAATCGATCAAAAACACCACCTAAGTGGTATCCCATGTTGTAAGCGGGATCCTGTGCCAAGCTGAAGGCCCAGGTTCGAATCCCTCTGCCACAATGGGCTTAAAGAGATATCTGGTAGGGGTCTGCCTAACCCCAGCTTGCCTTTAAAAAAAAAAAAATCGATAAAAATGGTCTGAATTGGCCGTTTCAGATCGCATCAACCTCCTTCTTAAACGAAACAGGAACGATCCGAAATGAAATTCCAATCAGCTGCTGCTCGTGGTCATTCAGTTGCTGGGTGATTATTTGTCTAGCTATTCTTCTTCTTCTCATCTATTTTTTGCTTTGTTCTGTTGTTCATTTTTGCTGTATTTTTCTGTTGAACTTTGTCCTGGGTGACTACTAACCACCGCTTTTAGATACCGTGTGTTAATAATCCCCACTGCTAAATAAAATTTTCATTCATCCTCGAAAAAAAGTAGTCAATCCATATTTTAGAATTGGACTCTACACACCATCGTTCTTTTATTTTATGTTATTTCCTTTTTCCTGTTTTTTTTTTTCTAAATTTTTGAGCAAGAAATATATTCCCTGAAAGTTATGATTAAAAAGCCGATCAAACTAGTGAACCAATTTAAACAACATTGGATTTGGGGAAGGGGGGCTTTGTTGGCCTTAAAAAAAAGAGAGAATAGTTATTGATAGAGACCCTCGCCCTGATCAAGTCAGGACTTAAGATTTGGTTTGTGTTAAGCTTGCACTTTTATCTGTTATTTGATTCTTTAGGTAGTTGCGTCTTAAATCGATGAGAGTGATATTTAAATCTTTTTTAAAGTTTAGCGATGAATTACAACAACTTCATCCCAAAACAATTGGGGTCGGCGATATGAACCAACAAAGAAAATCATTGGGTCTTCCACATGAATCATTCTCCTTCATTCATTTTTATCCAATGCCATGTCCTCGGCGAGGTTCAAAGCATTCATATCCTTTCCTATCACCTCCATCCATGTCTTCCTAGGCCTACCCCGACCTCTTTTAACTAATATATTTTCCCATTTCTCCATCCTTCTAACTGGAGCATCATTAGGCCTTCGTCGAATATGTCCAAACCACCGTAAACGATTCTCTCTCATCTTTTTCAAAAAAAAAATTATTGTAAAATCATATTTTTCAAAAAAAAAGAAAAAGTGTAACTAATAGGGATGGCAGTGGAGCGATACCGTCACAAAATCCTGCCATCCATTCTCACACGGGTTTTGATTTTAACATGTTCTCCAGTCCAAATAAGATGAGGCGAGGTGGGGCCTCATTTCTGCTCGATCTATTGCCATCCTTAAAATAGGATTGGGGATGGGACGGGGCAGGGATCAGAATGGGAACAAGACAGGACAGGACAGGACAGGACGGGAAAAAGCATAAGTCCATCTCTGCTTCCATCCCTATATGGGTTTTGATTTTAACCACCATCCCCGTTTCATGTCCTTCATTCCTGGTCCAAATGAGGCAAGGCGGGGCAGCCCCGTTTCCCCGGGTCCACTGCCATTTCTAGGCTAACTTTTACGTTTTTCTATTTCTTAAAAGAAGAAGATGTATGTTTCTGAAATGTCAGTTTGGATAATGGATTTTGGTATGTAAATTCTCTTATTTTAAAAACTCGATAGATTATGTCCGTATCCATTGTTAAAAAAACCGGTAGATACTCAATGTAACTTCTCTCTAAGAGATGTTTCTGTGATATGTTTTTTTTTTTAAATGTCACGTGCAATATGATTGCATAAATATTGGTGCATTAAGCACCTGATCACCCTGCAACTTGGGGACAGGGCCTGTCACGTGTGGGAACAAATTAAGATCTGATGGAGGGGATTAATGCACAAATTTTGTGCAATTATATTGCACCTGATCCGTACTCATTTTTTTTATTTAAAGGCAAGCTGAGGTTAGGCACACCTCCACCAGTTATTCGACGTACCACTAAGGGGATTTGAACTTGCAACGTCCCATTCCAATGGGATCTGCACTGGCGGATCCTACCAGCCATGCCTAGTTTGGGTACATATTACAAGGTATATTCAAAGAGTAAGTCCCTTAAGATTCTTATGTGACATTTTTTTTTTGCCCCAAAAGTATAGGATGGGAAGCAATTGGGTCAAGAAAACTCCATCTAATAGGAAACCGGATTAGCTAGACCTCCTCGTACCTAATAAGGGATGCAAGTAGACGGATCCAGTATGCTACTTTAATGATTTTTTTGTTGTTTCGACTTGATTCAGGTCCAATTTTTTCATGTATTTAGCTGATTCGGATCTGATCCTTTTGCATCACTAGACCCAAAATTAAAGTGGTTCCAGTTTTCGGGTATGAAGTCTAGGATCAGCACGGGATAATGAAACCATTTTGGCAGTAATCCATATAATTGTCATGGGCATAAATTTTTTTGCAAACCCGTCACGTGCTAGACTGTGTCCAGTCTGGCCATCCTAACGGCTAAAGGTCTCGTACCAATACCTTTCCATGTGTTGAATCATTTCATTGGCCCTGCACACTACCTCGTGCGTAGCAGCCTAGCAGAAGCTCAACAAGTGCATCTTCAGATGTGTATTGTATGTACTTAATGTCGCTTAATGCATAACCTTCCATACCAACTATCGATTTCGAAAATGGCACAAACTTTGCCTTAACCTTGTATGCCATGAAGCGTATTGCGACTCCATGTGCACGCCAAAAAAAACCTCACCACTGAAGGAACAAGATCTTGCGGCTCTCAGTTCGAAGACCAGTTGATGATTGAACACCATAGCAAAGAGTACTACCCGGACTCATTCGTCGATGCTTAGACATTCACTCGCCTAGTCCCGAGTCATTCTACTCAGTTGGAATCACCTGAGAGAATTAGCCCTAACCCACATGCACCTCCGTACATCCAAACGCTACGCGTATGAAACTCTTGCAAGCCGAAAGGTCCTTAACCAAATCTCCAAAAGCAACATCCTCTGATCCGTTGGCACTGCTTAATCAAACATCGCTCTACGTCAGTGCCACTACACAACGATGCACTAACGACGATATCATTGCTTATCGCATGTCGTGCTATCACCAATCAAGCCACCGCATACCACGCATTCATACACTCGATGCATTTTTCACTCAGTAGAGCTTCACACTACACATGCCCCATTCCGAAGGCTTGGTCAGGGACATTCTCCCTCACCCAAACCATTATTGTCCTCGTCAATGTTGGTGTAGGTAATAACACAATCTTAACTGATACGTCGATTTGCCTCTGTATTTATCTTTGGTTTACTTCTTTTCTTCACCCTACTCAACTTTTTCTGGTTTTCATCAACCATCGCCACAACCTTCAACGCGCCAAGTCACATTCCTTAATGTGCCTTCGATCACTTAAACAACGCTCTTTCGCTCCATCAACATCGAACAACTTTTGCTCGTGGAACCCCAGTTGTAACGCTCTCAATATGTCAAACTTGTAAACTTTTGAAAATACTTAAAAAAATCTTTCATTTTTTAGAGTTTTTATCAGCAAAAATAATTTTTTTGAAAAACAAAACAAGTTGACAACTTTGGGCATGTTACCGTAAAATTTCATCATCAAGCCATCATTAAAAAATTTTTTACAAGAAAATCAGTGAGCCAAAAATATTCAGTATGAAAACTATCCATTGTACAAAAGTTAGGGCTTCTCCTTTATACAAACTCCAAACCAAAACAGGTAACCACAACTCAAAACTGTGAGCAAGAGAGTGAAGTCTCAGACCATCTCGCATCCCGCCATCGATTGTCTGAAGAAAACCTACTCATCACCTGTTCTCATAAAATAGGTCAATTTCGCAAAAAACTGATAGGTATGCAAAAATAAGACAATAAGGAACAAAGGCTAAAACATGATAAGCAATTGAACTTGATAGTTATAGCAAGAATAATTAACTATGCATGCAAGTAATTTATGTATAATTAATTTCATATGTAGAGAATAATTAACTAAAGCATATAATCAACGCAAGATATGAGCCAACACAGTAAGCAATTAAGAAAACTTAAAAGTGCACAACATTCAGTAATGTGAATCGAATATCTTTAGTTTCAATATTAGCTGGACTGTGGGTACACACAGACGCAAAACATAGAAACAACCAAGACTAATTTGGGGGTTTATTATGCCATGTATTCTTGATAACCCAAATAGGTGACTGAGTTTGCTCTTAAGGGAACGACCAGTAACCAAGAGAGAATTCCCCAAAAGCATTTGTGGTCACGGATGCATCCTACTTATGCAGAAGTCCATGAAAGCTACCACCTAAGATAATTTTCGGTAGTCCCTTTTTCCTAACTCCGATGACTGGGAAAGCCGAGTCATTTACTCGTGGAATGGTTGTTAACAACCTATCCATCAGAGTTTTTGTATAATCTATCATTTCTCTTAATGAATCGCAGGAGGCGAATGGGCAGGACAAGGGTTACTTAACTGACTTCTCATTCTACATGCTTTGGTCCTATAGACCCACTCAAGCATCTTGCCTATGAAGGTGCATCATTATCATTTGACGTACTTCAACAAATGTGCTTGTTGCACGCTTCAAGGTTTCCTCAACCTTTCATGCTACTCATCGTAGTACAACATATTGTCTCTGTCTAAAGGCACAACCACGATGGTAGGCATGGGCTTCTTAAAAGATAACCCCACACAGAGTTTGCATAATGTAAGTAAGTTCATGCTTAGTCTTTACCATATAAATATCATGCAAGGCTTAGGATCATTGCAGATCCAAACATTCCTCCCAAGTAAAGCTCAGGTCGAAGCTAGTTGCATCTCACAATGTATAGGGAAACACTAGCATTGCTATGCATGGCAGTGCACTCGAGAAGTCAGTAATCCATGTAAGGACAACCCGTTCTTGAGACTGGAGCGCTGGTACGCAATTTTGCATCTCTTTGAAAAGAGTGAAAATTGGTACACGCACACACATGCCCTGCGAGGCTTGCATTAGACGAACACACAAAACAAGACCTCACACTAGATGCAGTAGTTGAGAACAAAAGCAATGAACAACAGAAAATGCAATGCAAAGCCTGGGCACATAAAGCGTAGCGAAAATAGAAAAGTAAATGCAGAAAAGTAAAGACAAAAGTAAATACAGAAAATAAGTCTATGCACATCAAGCGCAGCGACGACAGAAAGTAAATGCAGAAAAGTAAAGACAAAAGTAAATACAGAAAATAAGTCTATGCACATCAAGCGCAGCGACGACAGAAAGTAAAAGCAGAAAAAGTATGTACAAAAAGTGAGCCTAAGCACATAAAGCGTGGTGACAACAAAAAAGTAAATGCAGAAAAAATAAATACAGAAAGTAAGTTTGGGCGCATAAAGTGTGATGACAATAGAAAAGTAAATGCAAAAAATAAATAGGATAAGGATCACGAAACCGCATCTTTGAGGTAAAAATATACGTATATACTTATACATATACATATATATTTGTCCTTCATTTTTCTATTTTTAATTATCTTTTATTTGTTTTAGCATTTTGTTCGTTCATAGTCCTTTTGTACAACTTGCCCCTACCTTGGGTGGTTGTGGTTTTCCCTATGCTTGCGAGCGTAAGTGAGGACAGGCTCATGCCACAGGACATGAGCGTGCTCCGTTGTGTAACTTGTGAAGGTACATCAAGTTAGTATGCTAAAAACTAAAAGAAAAAAGCAAAAAGGGACAACAACAGAGGATGGGCCATTGCCGAACAGGGGAACAAAGAGGGACAGGGGGCAAAGCCCCTTGCCGAGAACCCAAAGGTAACTGAAGGAAAAACAGGGGCAGAGATCCCGCCCCTGCCGAAAAATTTGAGGAGGCAGGGGCCCGACCCCCGCATGCTGAAAATCAGACCAGACAGGCGTCTTGCCCTTGCCGATGTGATCATGCAGGTGGCAGGGGCTTTGCCCCTGCCTGACAGAGTACAAAGAGGCAGGGACAAAGCCTCTACCTGCCAAAAATCAGAAACAATAGGGGCTTTGCCCGTGCCACAAAAGACTGAGAGGAAAAAGGGCAGGCAACTTCGCCCCTGCCAACGAGATCTGAAAGACAGAGCGACAACCTTGTCTGACATGCATAGGCAGGCAGGGCGTCTGCCCTATCTGTTAGAAGGTTTAAACTGTAGGGGCCTCGCCTCTGCCTAAGCAAACACCAAAGAGGCAGGGGCTCAGCCCTTGCCTGACGAGGTTCGAAGAAGGGGGAAATGACGACAGAGACACGGGGTGAACCCCTCTCTATCGCGAAGCAAGAGGGTTCGAGGTAAAAACCTTTACCCGCCAACGACCGAGGAGGCTGCAGGGGCGACGGCCCTACCGGGTCATCAAAAAATGAGCAACAGAGGCGAAGCCCTTGCCTGATCGTGTGAGGGTAGGTATGGCTTCATCCTGCCTGCCTAACATAGAGAGAAAAAGGTAGGGGGCAGAAGCCCCTACCGAAAAGGGACAGGCGGCAGGAGAGGTTGTCTCTATCGACCTGCCAAAAAAGGAAGGAATGAAGAGAGAGAAGATAACGAGGGGAGGGGTTTACCTGCGAGGGGAGTCATAGGTGTCAGGTGGCCTCCGGCGAGGCGAGGTGGATACCAACAGGGTGTCGCCGATGTCGAGAAGAGAAAGGCAGAAAAAAGGAGTCGAGAGTGACGGAGAGGAAAATTGCAAGGGAGGTGGGAGCAAGGACTAGGGGAGGTAACAGAGAGAGGGAGCATCGGGGAGGGCTCCTCCAGCGAGGGTCACCGGCGACAGTGGTCAGAAAATGGGAGCATAAGAGAGAGCTGTGTGTGTGTGTGTGTGGGGGGGGGGGGGGGGAGGGGGAGGGTTTCTCGAATGAGAAACCCTACCCCATGCATGCTTTAAGTAAGCACGGGAGGGGGGGGGGGGTTAGGATACCCGGCTCGGGTTCGGATCCAATCGATGTCCAACCACTTTTTATTTTAACATGGGTTTTAACACCAATGCAACTTCATACACAAACAGGTCATCTTTGCCCGCACAAAAAACTTGTCATCTTCATGCTCATGGCTGGGGTGCCTTCCAACCCCAACAATGACAATTTTAACCCTTTCATGGTCCTTGCAGAGTATAACGACCACCAATGCGTGCTGCAAGGATATCAATTTCCTTAAGGCACCAACTTGTGGTTTTCCAAATATCCAAACTAGTTCTCAAGTGAGAGACACCAACTTGCGTATCACCCCAAAGTGGCCCTTCAAAGCGTCTTCCTAAGCACTCATCCATGCAAGAGGCAATATGGCACAATGTTGCAACTTTCAGTCAGAATCAACAAAACGTTACTACAGGAACCAAACCGATGAGCCACAAACAACAACTTTTTTCGCACACACAATCCATAGAAGAACTGCCAACTCAAGAGACCAAAATAATAAGTATTCTGCTCAACATGGACACTTCACTAACTCACAATCTTGGGAGAGAATATAAAAGTGTAGTTAAGTCTCTCATACCTGAAGATGCAAATTCATCTAGCCGAATCCAACATGCATTCTCTGTATGCACTAGGCAAACATTATACTCTACCTGCAAACCTAACACACAACCGATAGGAATCTTTGGCTTATCCACTTTCTCTTAGCCAACTAAACAATAACCATACACTTCTGCTTATCATCGACAAGATGATTCATACCAACCTGTCAACATCTTGCTTCTATGCTCGGTCAATTATACTTCAGCTATGTCATTTTGTGTAACCAAGAAAAACCATCAGTGTCCTCTTTAGTGTCACATACAATGAACAATATTTTCATAAATCTTTCTGATTTGATGTCAATTTGTCATGGGCATACAATTTTTTGTAAACCCATGATGCGCCAGACTGTCTAGTCTGGCCAGCTTAACGGCCAAAGGCTGCGTACTAACACCTTTACATGTGTTGAATCATTTCATTGGCTCTACACGCCACCTCATGTGCAACTGCCTAACAAAAGCTGATCAAGCGCATCTTTAGATGCATATTCTATGTAGTCCATGCCGCTTAGTGCATAGTCGTTACATACCAGCTATCACTTCAAAAAAAGGCACAAACTTTGCCTTAGCCTTGCATGTCATTGAGCCTATTGCGACTCTGTGCTTACGGGAAAACAAAACCTCGTCATTGAAGGAACAAGACCTTATGGTCCCTAGTCCGAAGACCAGTTAATGATTGAATACCATGGCGAAGAGCACCACCCAGACTCATTCATCGGTGCCTAGGCATTCACTCGTCTAGCTTCAAGTCACCCTACTCGGTTAAAATCATCTAAGGTGATCTATGAGGGAATTAACCTTAACCCACATGCACCTTTGTCTGTCCAAACACTATGCATGTGAAACTCTTGCAAGCCGAAAGGTTCTTAACCAAATCTCCACAGGCAACATCCTCTGATCTGCTGGCACAACTTAATCAAACATCGCTCTACGTCTGTGCCACCATACAACGATGCACTAACGATGATATCATTGCTTATCGCATGTCGTGGTATCACCGATCAAGCCAACGCATATTGCGTGTTCCTATACTCGATGCATTTTTCACTCTATAGAGCTCTGCACTGCATATGCCTTAGTCCAAAGGCTCAGTCCGAAACAATATTATTGCTTCTTTATAATATGTACCCAAACTCATTTATACCAAACTAATGGTGTATCCTTGCACAAACGAAACTGGTAATGACCCATAGCAACTTATCATATGCAACAATGTATCATATGAATGGAGAGAGAGAGAGTTAATGTTTGAGCATCGGATCGCCATCCCCTCTCTCTCTCTCTCTCTTATATATATAAAGAACCAAAGGGTTTTGCTTAGTAGGGTGGGGCTTAGACTGTTTGACGGGCAGTCTAGGTTCAAATCTCATAGACATATACATATATACGTATATACTTATACACACACACACACATATATATATATATATATATATATATATATATATATATATATATATATATATATATATATATATATATATTTGTCCTTCACTTTTCTATTTTAATTATCTTTTATTTGTTTTAGCATTTTGTTCGTTCATAGTCCTTTTGCACAACTTGCCCCTATCTTGGGTGGTTGTGGTTTTCCGTATGCTTGCGAGCGTAAGTGAGGACAAGCTCAGGCCATGGGACATGAGCGTGCTCCGTTGTGTAACTTGCGAAGGTACATCAAGTTAGTATGCTAAAAAATAAAAGAAAAAAGCAAGAAGGGGCAACAACAGAGGATGGGCCGTTGCCGAACAGAGAAACAAAGAGGGACAGGGGGCAAAGCCCCCTGCCGAGAACCCAAAGGCAACTGAAGGAAAAACAGGGGCAGGGATCCTGCCCTTGCCGAAAAATTTGAGGAGGCAGGGCCCGACCCCCACTTGCTGAAAATCAGAGCAGACATGCGTCTTGCCCTTGCCGATCTGATCATGCAGGTGGCAGGGGCTTTGCCCCTGCCTGACAGAGTACAGAGAGGCAGGAACAAAGCCTCTGCCTGCCAAAAATCAGAAACAGCAGGGGCTTTGCCCGTGCCACAAAAGACTGAGAGGAAAAAGGGCAGGCAACTCCACCCCTGCCAACGAGATCTGAAAGGCAGAGCGACAACCCTGCTTGACATGCATAGGGAGGCAGGGCGGCTGCCCTGACTGTTAGAAGGTTTAAACTGTAGGGGCCTCGCCTCTGCCTGAGCAAACACCAAAGAGGTAGGGGCTGAGCCCTTGCTTGACAAGGTTCGAAGAAGGGAGAAATGACGACAGAGACACGGGGTGAACCCCTCTCTATCGCGAAGCAAGAAGGTCCGAGGTAAAAATGTTTGCCCGCCAACGACCGAGGAGGCTGCAGGGGCGACGACCCTACCAGGTCATAAAAAAATGAGCAACAGAGGCGAAGCCCTTGCCTGATCGTGTGAGGGTAGGCATGGCTTCACCCTGCCTGCCTAACATAGGGAGAAAAAGGTAGGGGGCAGAAGCAAGAAAGGAATTTTAGATTTCCAAACAAAAGTTTTGCTTTTCAAAATTTTATTTTGCCTGTATTTTCTATTTAAAAACCATTTTACCTCTAAAGACAAAAAACAGGAATTTTAAAAATGTGATCTCCATATAAAAATTCAAGTACTCTACTTTAGGGAACCTGTTTTTTTTAATATACTCACAATAAGAAGATAAATTGCGCATAAAAGGCCCACTCATCTGGTGGGGACACTTGTTAAATGTCACAAAGGTGGTCCCTTGCCATAAGGACGAGTCTATTTTTGAAAGCCTACCAATCAATGTTTCCCATCACTGATGAAGATGGGTTTTCTCTTGACCTAACCAAAAAAA
Source organism: Nuphar pumila (assembly GCF_984573655.1). Lineage (NCBI taxonomy): Eukaryota > Viridiplantae > Streptophyta > Magnoliopsida > Nymphaeales > Nymphaeaceae > Nuphar > Nuphar pumila. The sequence goes on from NC_143255.1 coordinate 39,670,253, forward strand.
GAAAGAGAAAAAAAATGGCTTAAATTTTGCATTACCATTCAAAAGGCCATCCAACTTACCAACCCTTTATAAAAATCCACTTACTATTTTAGTTATTACATAGAAAATTTAAAATAATATTTCTTGGTAGTAGGGGTGGGTATAGACCCAGCAACACAGCCCGGACCGGACCCGTTTTGAGCTTGGCCCGTTGGGCTTTAAGTGTGACCCAACCCATTTACTAACGAGCTGGACTTTAACCGGTTCTTAATGGGCTCGGGTTTAAAGAGAAGCCCATAGTCGGGCCAGGTCAAGTTCGACCCAATCTCAACTAATTAGGTAATTAATTAATTAAATAATTAATAAGTTCTCATGTACTAAGTTAATTATTTTTTAGTTTTTATAAATTAATGTAATTAATTAGGTAAATAATAATAGTTAACAAGTTAGTATGTAAATAATTATTTTTAAAATTTTTATATTATTAATAATTAATAAATAATTCAAGTCCTTCAAACCGGCCCAGTAGCCCACGGGCCGATCCAGACCCGGCTCAAGTATATAACGTGCCTAACAGGCTCTAGCCTAAAATCTTGACCTAAACCTAACCATGGCGGCCGATTCGGCTTGGCCCACCGGGTAGACCGGCCGTTGCCCACCCGTATTTTTGGTAGGCAAGTCCCATCCGTCATTTGAACACGTGCTAAAAAATGATGTTTTTGTTTTATTAACGAAGCAATTCGTTTTCTCGTGTCAACAACAATAATGTTTTAAATTACTTTATTTGACTAAGGGAAACTTTAAAGCATTAATAAAAAATACACTTAAGTTTTTGGTATTTCTACAAATGCACCTAAAGTTTTGCACCGTTAATCAAAAACAAATTTTCATCTATTTAACCTAGGTTATCACCAAACTAAGTTGAGTTTAGATAATAAATTTACTTATTTACCCTTAAACCCCTCCTTTTTCTCTTTTTTGACCTTTCTAGTTTTTCACTCGTCCGATGCCTTTTTATCAAATTGTTGTGCAGCCTCCTTCCATTCTGACTGCAACAACAAAGCTTCTCTCCAAACCCACATCTATCATAAATCTCTCTCTCTCTCTCTCTCTCTCTCTCTCTCTCTCTCTCACTGGTCATAGGTAGATGTAGGGGTGGCAAAACCTGACACGACCCGCCAACCGGACTCTTAGGCGGGTTCGGGTTTGGAAAAAATGAACCCATTTAATAAACGGGTTGACCCGCCTAACCCATTTATTAAACGGGTCGGATTCGTGTTAGGGGCATGCCAACCCGCCAACCTGACCCGCCAACCAGTCTGCCAACCCGACCCGCGAACCTGCGAACCCGTTTACCCGACCCAACCCATTTATTAAATGGGTTGGCGGGTTACCCGTTTATTAAACGGGCTGGGTTCATGTTTGCCACAGCTGACCCGTTTAATAAACGGGTTGGGGTTGATGTATGCTGACCCGCCAACCCGTCGGGTCAACCCGACACGATTGCCACCCCTAGGTAGATGTTGGTCTTCTTCAAACCTACATTTTTTGATCCCCAACATCCCCACTCTGCGGCATCTTCTCCTTGATTTAAAAGATTGACCCCAGTTTTGAAATTCAAGCAAATGGATTCTTAAATCTTTAGTAAAATGACCATGACTTTCTATTATGATTTGGCTTCGCTTGGTAAAAAGGAAAAAAATCCTAACCCTTACTAGTCAGTATTTTTACATCTATGAATGTTGGTTTATGTAGAATCCAATCCATGGCATTTGCTGGTCTGTGTTGAAAACAAAAGAACAAAGCCTTTCAAACCCTGTTTCAGGATGAGTTCTGTCTGAGCTTGTTTTTTTCGAAGAAACTCAAAAAGATGAGTTTTATAAAAAAAAAACCATGACATCATGTGATGCTGTGAGGTGTTTCCGTTGAGCAATACGAAATATACATACTGGTAGGGGTCTGCCTAACCCTAGCTTGCCTTTCAAAAAAAAAAAAAAACGAAATACATGAGAAAATGGAACCCCATTGACTGTTTCTAAGGTACAATATACCTATTGTCTTCTAATCATATATATTCTATCGGCATAAAACCTAATACTTCTTATTTTAAACAAATGAGAGATTATGAATTTGTACTAAATTCATTAACTTGAGGGTAAAATGGTAATTTTCTGTTACGTACTTTTTGAAAATTTTCCTTTGGCTAAACACCAAAATTTTTTTTTACCGGCACCAACTGCCAAACTAAATCTATTTATGACCAGGCGTGCTTTTGAAACGTAAATTACAGTGATGGAGGCGGCCGGCCAAACGCCTAAAAAGCGTTCATCTCGAGCTGAGAGAGAGGGCGAGAGAGAGAGAGAGAGAGAGAGAGAGACGTAGGGTGTTCTCCATCCTGTTTCTCTCTTCTAAGGTCCGGAGTGAAGGTTCCCTCCTTCCCTTCCATAAGAGCAGATTGAATTTTGGAGATTGGCATCTCTCTCTCTTTTGTGTTTCACTTCTTTCAAGATTTTCTCAGAGAGTGAGGTTTTGATGGTTTCTTCGGCATATGATGTTTGCTGCTTGGCAGCTGGAGTATGCGGTACCATTCCTTTTTTTTATCAACCCACTTTTCTTCTTTAATTTGCTGATTTTCAGGAGTTTGGTATAAATGCGATCACTTATCCAAAAGAATGAGATAAGTTGGAAATATTGTAATTGTGCCCTTCAGTGCAATATCCCCGTTTATCCCACTTTTCTGGATAGGTTGGTCCATCACGCAATGGAAATCCGGGTTCTATGGGTAATGGGTGATGCTGGTTTCTGCTTTTTTTCTTCTCTTATGGATTATGCATGCCTTTTGAATGCTTGTCTGCTGTCTTTCTGTTGAAATTCTTTTCGTTTCAATTGATTCCATCTCTTTATCCGATATTGTGTGTTCAGATCATGGCGTCTCTTTATGTGTTTTCGTTTATTCTACAACACCCTTTTATATATTGCCTTTTCCTTCTGGAGGAAAATTCAAGTTTCGTTTTGATCCAAGATTGAGCTGTGATTTTGTGGGTGTTTGTCTTTTGGGTTTAATGCGGATGGTGGGTATCATGAATTCAGGCTTTGGAGATTAAGGTCAACTAAATTCCCAGATTGAATGATGATCTTTTTCAAATTGCTGCGGTTTAAGGTGTACTTCGCTGAATTTGGTTTCTAATTGATGCAGGGAACCTCTTTGCATTTGTGTTGTTTGTGTCGCCCGTGTAAGTGTTCATTCACATTGTTTCCCTGGTTTTGATTCTTAGCCAAACTTGTGATTTCTGGTTGTCTTTACAAGTTCTGATTCATCAATTCGTGCGGGTCTCGTGTTTATTAGACCAACATTCAGGAGGATTGTCAGAAATGAGTCAACCGAGCAGTTCTCTGGTCTGCCTTACATATACTCTCTCTTGAACTGTTTGATATGTCTCTGGTATGGCCTTCCCTTCATCAGCCCTGGCATCATTTTGCTCGCCACTGTCAATTCGATCGGCGCATGTTTTCAGTTGACCTACATATCTTTGTACATTGCATATTCTGATAGGGAGAAGAAGGTACGTATCAGTGCCTGCTTGTTATTGCTTATTCGTGAATGGATTGTCTATTATAAATATGATTTCTCACCACCACGGTCACCGTCTTTGTCTCTTTTTTTGCAGTTAAAGATGTTGGCGATGCTGCTTACAGTATTTGGAGTATTCACAGCTATAGCATTTGTTAGTTTGAAGTTTTTTTATTCCTCAACACGGAAGATGTTTGTTGGTTATCTAAGCGTTGTTTCACTTGTATCAATGTTTGCATCACCGTTGTTTATAATTGTATGTTCAGTATACAAGATCAACCCTATTACTTATGTTTCTTAGTTTCATAGATGTTACATGTCATTGTGTATATGATACATGATTTTTAGCTTCAATTTTGATCTCCAACTGCATTTTAATCTTTCATGACATATAATGTCTTTTTCCCTGTTTTCTTTTGCAGAATTTGGTGATAAGGACAAAGAGTGTTGAGTTCATGCCTTTTTATCTTTCGCTTTCAACTTTCTTGATGAGTTTTTCATTCTTCATCTACGGATTGTTGAAGTACGATGGCTTCATTTATGTAAGCTACTTCAGTTATCGCTCTTCATCCTCTGTAACATCTTTCCCGATCAATTTTTTATTTACACTTTCTTGCAACTTTTTGACTTTAGGTCCCAAATGGAATTGGTACTATCTTGGGGGTAGTTCAACTGGGAATTTATGCATATTATAGCAAAGCATCAGAAACGGGCAGGAGAATGCCCCTCCTGGTGTCGCACCAATGAAATTATTTGGATGAATAGGTGCACTTTAAGCATCTTGTAATATTTTGTTCATTCTTTGTTTAATGTAGCATTTATTGTCTAGAAAATCCCGTATCATAGTTTTTATTCTAGTCAAAACCATAAAGACTTCAGAGATATGCTTATGGTTTTGGTATGTGTGAGCTGAGTATCCCAATTTGTTAGAAATTCTGTGAATACCTCGCATTGAAATGCAGAGAAGTCCATGTTTGTACAAGGATCATTAAAGACGACAATGTGAAAAAAATGTAATGGCTACTCAATTTTGTTGGAATAAAATTCATATTTCCTGTTGAGGCTTATTTTGTTTATTTTATACATTGAACAGGGCTAACAAACTAGAGAAAACCTCCTGATTATCCTATTGACTCCAAAGTCATGAGACTGACATTCTCTTCAATTCTTATTTGACTTTGTTCACATGTTTTAATTGGTAACCTCTTCAGTTGTGACATATGGTCAGAAGGCTGTGAATCCCAAAATATGAAGTAATATTTGATGTTAATAATCAAATTCAATAACATCAACCAATATGCATGACATTACAATATTTGAGGCTTCTAAATGCCTGATTAGATGCATACTTTTTTTACATTTATTTTATAGTTTTGTAAAATTAGGACATGAGGACATTTCTGTGTCTGTGTTTGTGTGTGTATCTCTGTTTACTGATTTGACATTTATGGATGCACTAGTTTGTGGTTATGAATGCAAATCCCTGTGGATTATAGAAGCATACTCTTGTCTTGTTGAGAGTAAGCTGTCATCATGTTAAAAGTATGAATGAGCTCTAGAATTACTAAAACAAGAGCAATAAGAAAGGTTCATGCCTCTATGTTGGAAGAAAGGTTGAGCAGTTGATGGAGATTTCTAGAAAATGCTTGGTTATAGTGATTTGGTAATTGAGTATCTAGTTTTTAAAATGTAAATATGCAGTCAAAGATAAAATGCTACAGAGATTACTTTATGAATGTAGTGAGCATTTGTGGGGTTGGAAAAACATAGACCTTGTTTGTACATTTTGTGAATGCCACATGGAGGATGTTTCCATTATGGAAGCATAGTAATGATAAATCCTCGGTGGCACAATGGCCAAGAACAATTTTTTCTCAGAACAACTCTTTGTATGTAATTTCTCTAGATTGTTAGAGATGGATCTAAGCATTTTAGTGCGCTAAATAATCATCTTTATGAGTATGATGTTAAAAAATAGAAAACACTTCATAATCTCATGCACGAAAAATATTTTTCTGGCTATTTTAAATTTTTTAAAAATTTCCTCAATTTCTCCATTTTAGTTTTTAATGTTTCTCACTCATTGTAGTTTTTCTATTCTAAGGCATCAACCTTTTGTTTTAAATAGATTCAAGTATTCTGCTATCCATTGGTAACTGTTTGCTTGTTGTAACATGTCACACAGACTCCATGTTTACTACTGCACTGCATCCCCGTATATGCTAATCGTACTGGAACTTGAAAAAAAGTGTCCATGTTCCCATTTCTACAGTTGTATCCATGCGAAATGGTCATGTATTATGCCGTCTTTTATTTTGGGTAAGACCTCACTTTATCTCTAGGAACTTTAGGATCCCAGAAACTGGGTTTGTTTGCCAACTTGAGGATAAGAAATCATTAAGGCAAATAAGTTTCACTGAATCCCTAGGCAAAGATATGTGACTGATTGTGAAACGAAGGTAGAAAAAGACTAGAACTTATCTAAAATGAAAGTATTGATCAAAAGCTGTATCTTGATGCAGTTCAAAAAAAAAAATCGCTTTACTTCTTTAGACCTTGTCATACCTATTATTTTTTCTTGTTGCTAATTTACATCAACTTCCCATCTTGACTCTTGGTCTTTGTTAAGGTTTTTACCAAAAGTTGAACAGGTGAACTGGTCTCCTTTGTCTTGAGCTGTCCTGTAAATGATTGTTTACATATGTTGACTGCTCAGCAATACAAACATTGGCAAGAGCAAGAGTGGTAGGCCACTAAACCTGAAATCCAAGAAAATGTTTCGCATGTAGCAGGTAAAATGTCTTCTTTCATTAACATACCATATTCAGTGATAGAGGCTACAATTCATACCAACCGCCTTAAGAGGATCTACACCTGCATATATGTACTGATAGTACACTAGTTGCTACAAATGGACATTTTATTGAAAATTGCAGCATCTTGATAAGGTCATTGGCAATTTTGATAATAATATTGAAATGTGGTGTTTGTATTAATCTAAAAGGGTCAATTTTGGTGAACTTTCAAATAATTAACCTTCCATGGCAACACAGAACATGTGGGGATAACTGAGGGGAAAAACCAGCTATTCTCTTAGGAGAATATATAGGGAGAAACCAGCTACTTTTCTTTGGTCTGCAAACCTGCAAAGTCTTGGGTATTGCATCCTCATTTCGTAGGGTGTGGATGTGTGCTATGTTACAATGCAAGGTGTAAACTAGCGATCAGCTTGCTCAAAGAAAGGATCGTTAGTTATTTTGAGCTTAGCAGACCCAGTGCATGTTATGTTCTTTGAAGAATTTTGTGGAATACTTGTTCAAAGGGCTACTGTCTATGGTTAGTGTGGTGGATTTTGAACAAGATTTAAAATATTCAATTTGCTAGTGTCGTTTATTCCTATAGTAACACTTACTGCAATTACTGAGCTTTAATATGAGTGCTGCCATAAACTTTTCTTTCCATTCTTTCTGTTTTGCATTCACAAAACCACCAAGATTGCTAACTAGCGTCTTGGATTGACAGTTGATTGCAATTTGTATCATTCACCTCATTTTGTGAAATTGAAGGTATGTCTAAGTTAGATCACTGTGCCTTTGTGTGAGTCAATCTTTCTACTTGGATTTGAAATCTTAAATGTTGGTGAGCTACATTCTAGCAGATTTGGCACCAAAAAGGATGAAGAAAAGGAGATCAGAGGAAGAATGAAGAGAGAAGGATCTGGTAAAGAGAGTGCAAAGGGTTTAGGGCAATGAGAAATTAGGGGTTTCTGTCAAACCCCTTTTCGTATTCATTTATAATAAGTAATATTTGCATTCCAAAACTGCCATTATAATCAAATTTCCCAATCAATTCTAGAACCTTGGTCAAACCTGGTCAACCACAACTAGGACAAATATGTCCTTTCCCTATTACAGCAGAATATTATAAGTTATGAATCACAAAAGATGTCTTTCTGCTATAATGCATATACTTTGAAAAATTATTTCTGCTTTCCCCAGTAAGAATATACAGCTTTTTGTTCATATGGTTATGTATTTGGGTAGATATGTTCAGAACATGTCTTAATTTGGGTGTGCTTTTTTGAGGAGGCTCAAGCTATGTCACATGGATACGGCTACAGATATGGCAATATGGAAATTTTTCTGAAATTTCCAATATGACTAGTATATAAGTGGACACAATACGGGAGCCAAAATAGAGTATCCTTGTGACAATAGGGCTCAAACATGCTGAGGAACTGGGATGTGCTTTTCTTCTACATTGCTTGTAGCCTTTCAAGCCTTACCATTCTTTAGATGTCATTTAATCTCAGATGAGTTTCTCTTTCATCAAAGTGTTGAAAATGAGTTGGGAAAGAATGGGTGTAGGCACCTGGCTAGTTCTCATATCCAAACATACTGACTGGGAGCAACTGATTCCCTGCTTGGTCTTGATTGCTAGGAACTTCCTCTTTCCTTACTGGATAGACATGCTAGGGGGTGTCAGAACCAAGCATCTGGAAAGCAACTATAACCTCGCCAACATGAAATGCAATAACACTGAGTTTAGCCTCTTCATTGCGGCAGAATATTTTGTAAGACATCCAACATGTTGATCCTTGATTGACATAGTGAATTGGAAAGTCAGTCTGATGGAAAGTGCTCATCGGAAAACAAACCTAAAATTCACTTGTGAGTGGCCTAAAGTGGAAAAAAAGATTGTTTATTTTAGGTGTATTTGTCATATACCAATTGGACCCCCCTTGCCAGAAATTATGCATCTTCCCATAGCAAACACCCATAATAACAGGGGCTTGGCAGACGGTTACAGATGTCACACTACTTTTGCTACAGCTGGGTGAGGACAAGTTGTAATTACAGACAGTCGCTATTTTCTTTTGGTTCACAAGTTGCTGGATAGAAGACCCAAAAATCCGAAAAGATACATCATAATGTGCTATTGAGATGAAGTTGCTAAAAACATCATCCTGTCAAAGAGTGTTGAAATGTGGTGTTGAGATTGCGGCACAGTGTTTTGTCAACAGTCACTACTACAACACAGTAGAGGGAAACTGCAATGCATTGCCTCCGAACTGCAAAGGGTGTTAGGGAAACTAAAATACGCCTTAATCACATGGCTCTCAATCAGAGCCTCAGTGGTGTTCATGGATAGATAGTGATAGCGTCGTCCCATGTTGAAAGAAGAGAGTGAGGATGTGTGATCATAGCGGTTTTGATGATCATCATGTTTGTGATTTTGGTGTTGATAGTGCCATGGTGGTGGAAGAATAACAAGGCAATGATGATAATAATGAAGAGAACACAAAGTGATAGTAGCCAGTGGTCAATTCCCACAACAACCACAAGAGCTCCACTCATCTAGTGGGGGCGACTTGTGAACATCACCAAAGTTGATGGGGGCGTCACAAGTTTGAAACCTGCAGGTGACATCCTTGCTGCAAGGTCAAAGCTGAGCTGAATGTACTTCCTGGTGGTCAGGGAAGACTTCAAAGGTTTTACCAACTGGAGGCCAGCCAATGTGCTGTCGGTTATGGTTTTTTTTTTTTACTTGGCTATCTAAACAAACAAAAAACTAATGGTGGTCAATGATTATTAAGAGTTAACATAAAGAGGGAAACAGAGAAGTATTTTTTATGAAAAATATAGTCATAAAAACACCAGCTTCTGTAGTCTGTGTACATGATATCCTTTTGAAGAGTTTGTTATAAATTGTTATCCAGGAATACTTCTACACAATTAAATTTTCATGAATACCATCCAAACAAGGCCTTAGAAATCTTGTTCAACTTTTTCTGCTTCACACGTTGAAATCTATGTTAAACAGAAAAAAAGATAATGCTCGGCTGACTTTGCCAAGTTTAGTCTTTACCTGAGTCAAATTTATTCCTTCACTATGTGATGATACAAGGCAACTCGGCCGTGCCACAAGTTAACCCATCGAGGTTGCCAACTATGTAATCATCGACTCACATAATGGTTCCAATTTCGATCTCTACTCTGACTGAAGATGTCATGGTTGCTTATCGATCCTGAACAAATAGTTGTTTGATCTATGAACTTCCATTGCATTTGTTTTAGACTACCTTCAGTCCGCCTTGAAAGGGAAACAGATCATATCATGTCCTGTACAGTGTTATCAGAAGCTTCTTAATGAAGTGGGAAGCCCGTTTTCTGGAAACTCGCTTCGGAAGTGCGATATTCCTCGCTTCCGAAACTTGATGAGAATTTTGATTCTCCTGTGCTTCTTCTCAAAGGCTTTATCTATTCTTATATGTTTTCTCACTCTACTTTTCATATTTTTTTTTATGTGTTTTCTCTCACACTACTCAATCACTTTCACGTGCTTTTTCTAAATTGACAATCATCATTTTTAGATTTTGTAAAAAAATTAAATTTTACAGTTAAAAAATTTATGAAATTTAAGAGTAGGCATTTTTATTTTAGTTTTTATTTGTGTTTCATCTCTATTTTCATTCAATTCTTATATTGTTTTTTTTTATTCTTGCTTCTCACTTCCTATACATTTTAAAATGCATCGGATTCTCGCTTCCGCCTCGTTTCCCATTTCTTCTTCCTAGTTTGACACCTTTAACTTGAACAAATTGTTCTGTTGTTGGCAATAGATAAATACCCTTAGCTTGATTGTGGCAGTTGCATCTACCAGTTTCACCATGATGGCTTACTCAAAGTAATACTAACCTATCCATGTTCAATCCTCAAGATTGAGATGTTCAATGCAATTGCAAATTGAACAGATCATTATTGAGATACATGAATCAAAGGAGACTCGAACCAGGGTTGAGATCAAAGGAGTGGCTAAGTGCCATGACCAATCACGTGACAACATTGCATGGGTTCCACAGCTACAAAGTGCAGGCCCCCACATGAAATGCTGGCACTTAGCCTGGGACCACGGCTCAACCAAAAGCATCAAAATATTGGATATGGTTGCAACGTTAAGTAGAAAAGAAAGATTTTGAACCCTTTTAGGTCGCTCATCGAAAAAACAACAACTTGATATTTTTTAAATATATAATTTAATCAATAACAATGCACTTAATAGAATTCTTCATGGATCCACCTTGAACACAAATTTGCTTTATTAAGCACGATAAGATCATTAAAACGTTAATTCTGCTGTTGATTCAGCTAAGTCTTAATCAACGGAATGCCTGGGTATAACCCCCATGCTATGTCACAGGGATCCTTGGTGATACAAGCAGACACGCTCAGCCGACACTGACACTGACACTGACACATACAATAATATTTTAATAAATATTTAATATTTTTAAGTATTATTTCACTAAAAACATATTTTTAATATTTGGATTAAAAAAAATTAATTAGAAACTTTAAAATTTCCGTGTCCTCATGTTCTATTTTCCATTTTTTTTAACTTGCGAGTCAAACAAGAGTCGTACGTCCTGGTGTCCACGTATCTTTGTGACATGGCTCTCTTTGGGATTCAAACATGCGACTGTAATCATGATGCAGCTATCTGGTCTGATTAGGGCTGGTAAACAAGCCAAACGAACCAAATAGGGCATGTTGGGGTTTGGCACTTGTTCGTGTTTAGCCTAGCCGAGCTCGAGCTCGGCTCGTCCCTGAATGAGACGAGCCAAACAAAAACATTCCATGTTATTTATAAATAAAATATATATTTTTATTTACAACACTTAAATAAGCAATTTCTGTATATTACACTTAGCAGTTCATATTTTTTGTGTGTATTTTTCAGTCATTTTCTCTTTATATATATATATAATGCATTTTTTTGTATATATTACACTTAAAATAAATATTATTCGTAAAAAAATTATATAATTTATCTATATAAGCTCTCGCAAGCTGAGCCGATCATCTACCAAGTCTGACAAACACCGAGCGATTGGACCATTGAATTGGTCAGATCCGATTGAGGTGTCAAGGGAAGAAGCACAAGCAAAGGAATTCTTGGGAAGAGAGAAAGATGCTAGTTTGGTCTTCAAGGGCAAGCCCGTATGTATAAATATTACAATTTTATTTCATTTTTATGATATATTTGGTATTTTGAAAATTTTATACAAGCCAATATTTTCCAACTTTTCCAGAAAAAAGTTTTAACACGTTTGCGGAGGAAATTTTTCTCAACAGATTTGGGACATCGGATGTTTTCAAAATCCAGACAAGGACCCGTGTTTGGTATGCAAAAAATCTGATGAACTTAGATCCTTCAGACAGAGAGATCAGATTAGGTTGAATTTGGTTAGCTGTCTATAAACTCTGAGCCAAGGTCTTGTACTGAAGGTTAGGTTGGATTAGGTTTATCCATAACTGCCAGTAGTGCAGGTTAAAACTTATCCTGATATATCTAAAAGATAAAGCTGGTGTGGACCCTGATGTGAGATTTTGGCCTGAGGATGCCAGATCTAGACATCAAGTTTTTTTGTAGTCAACCGAATACAAGGATCCAGATCCAGGTCCATAAAAGGCTCCAAGTTGCTTCAGTCAAAGAAGCCGAGTAAAACATGACAAGCTAAGACCATATTTTAACCGGATATATTTTATAAGTAATTGGTTCAGATTATCCATTGGATTTGGATTTGGATTTGGAGTGGTGGGGTAATGCAGCCAAATCCGAACCAAATTACTAATCAGATTCCATTCGGTTTTAGGTTAGGTTTGGTACGACATCTGATCGTTGTTTGGATCCAGTTGAAACTTTAATCCTGTTTGCACTTTTAACACTCTGTTTCTTACCCCTCCCCCCTTTTTTTAAACTGGACCTATCATTACCATGGGATTTTTTTTACCTGAATCAACCCTTCTTCATCTGATATAGCCAGGAACAAAATTCAGATTTGGACCCAGTGCTTAAAATTCAGATTAGGGTTTACTCTGATCCACACCCTAATCTGATCTGCTTGCACCGCTATATACAAGGGCTGTGCGGGAACCATGCCTATTCCAGATAGAGCATAGCAGGCCTCCGGTGAGCAGCACTCCCTCCTCCCCCAAGCCTTTCCAGGTCCAACCCGATCCGGTCCAGCCCAGTGAAGTAAACCACCCAATCTTAAGTGGGCCCTTTCTTTTTCTTAGATATATATATATATATATATATATATATATATATATATATATATATATATATATATATATATATATATATATATATATATATATATATATATATATATATATATATATTTAGATGGGCAAGCTGGGGACCAGTTACACAAGAGTCGAGATCAAGCCATGAGACACTAGGCAATCACATTACAGCATTGCATGGGGCTCACAGCTAAAGAGTGCAGGCCCTACATGAAATGCTGTCATGTGATTAGCTGTGTCAAATAGCCAATGCACTTAGCCGCTCTCTGGATCCCTGCAGGTTACACAACCATATATATACACCATTGAGATTTGAACCTGCGATGTTCCAAACACAAGGTGACGTGCACTCACTACTCCTACCAAACAAGCGGTTGACCCATGCCTTATTCACAGCATTCATCAGAGTAAAATCTCAGGCCCTCCTTGCCCATCAGGGAGTACACCCAGTTTCAGCGTTGCGGCGCACCGCGGGTTTCGAACTTGTGACATCCCTTCAACTTTGGTGACCAGTCCCCTGGCGGCATATGAAGTGGGCCTTATAAAGACCATTGAATGTCTTGTGTTGAAACAAGATAGCCCAGCTGCTTGGCTTGCCCAAAGCCACATATCCACTATTCACTCCTCTTGAATGAGCCAACGAGATAACTTCAAATTGGAACCCATCACATGGGCTGTTATATACATGCAAGGCCTTTATCCCAAAATCCATCTTACCTCATCTCATCCCAATGTTTCAAAAAGTACAAAAACAAAAACACAGCATTATTTGGACACCCCCCATACAAGCATTTGCCCATGTACATGGGGGTCACCCTTGTAAACATTCACAAACATTTTTAGTTGCTATGAACATGAGAGAATAGGACATTGTCTCCACTCTCTCCATGATGTATAGTTGGGGACTTTGAATATGCTGCCTTCTGTCATTAAGCTGTCAATGAATTGGATCCTATCTAAAAAAGAATAAGCTAGCCATAAAATAGGGCTGAAAATGGGCCGGATTTGTATCTGGCACTTGATCCGACCTGAACCTGAATACCTGGGTATATCCATAAAAAAATGTTTTAATTTCGGGTCGACTGGAACCTGACCCGAGTACCATGTGTGTCAGGTTTGGGTTATTATTTTTGTCGGATACCCAACCCCACCTTGGCTTGACATGAGTGTTTTGTATGTGTTTTTTAATGAATATTAGCTCTTGAACCGACAAAACCTGAACCCAGCAACCAACTATTTGGGCAGGTTTGGGTATACCCTGATGGGTCCGATACCTAACCCGTTGACAGCCCTACGGCCAAGAAGCAAAAGTCACGAGGTTCATGTCTAGTGGTGTGTCCTAAGTGGCCCTCCTTCAATCCAAATATTGAACAACTTTTTTTTTAACCTATATGGCCTTCAATGTTGCTGGATTAAAATCTAATTCCTTCTTTCTGAACAATTTTACTTCTATTTCGCCCATATTTTCCAATCAACAATATGAAAAACTAATTCCCAGCATTTCTTCTCTCCATGCCCACTTATGTTGATACATTCACTACAAAGGGAGAAAGGTGATCCAGTATGGGTGGGGATGGCCAAGAGCACAACCTAACATCCTAAAACTCCAATACTCGATTCCCTGGGGATATTCCGGCGACGGTCTGCTTAACGTTTCTTTTTTTTACTCGGAGAATCTGCCTCAGGCGCAGAGACCTAGCTGCGCTGGTTCAGCCTGCAGTACTTACGGTCTCTGTCCATGCCTGCGTAAAACTCTGGGGGCTTACCCCTCAACCCCAAAGAGTCACCAAACTTCGGCTTACGCAAGGGGTTGACGCCTATGGGATTTGAACCTAGACTGCCCGGTCAAACAGTGTAGGCCCCATCCCACTACGCCAAACCCCTTGGGTCTGCTTCATGTTTCTTGATTTATTAACTTCCCGAGAGACATATCCTACTCTCTCTCTCTCTCTCTCTTGTTTTGCTTGCAATTGTGAAGAGATATTATCTCACTAGTTGCAAGGTTGCATAACACTCAAGTTAATTAGAGTTGCTAGGAATAAGAAGATAACCAAACATTCTTTCCTTCTTTTTTTCTTGCTCCTCATTTTCAAGGAAAAGAATGTAGAAATATCAAGTCATGTGGAAACATTTTAGAAAACAGCGTGCTAATTTTAAAATATCATCTATTTTCATACTATCACGTTTTTTTTTATCTATCTATCTATCTATCTATCTATTTATGACAAGAATCTATGCTTAATTGGCCCTAGCCTATAATGGTGAACCTTGGGAGAGTGGACCAACCCCATAAAAGTTAAGGAATTGACTGACTCTAGCCTATGTAGGCATTAGTTTCGCTGAAGGATCCTTAATAATAACCTTTTAAGAACAGACCTAGTTATTCATAGAATTCATTGACCTAAAACCCTAGGTCTCTCTTGCCAACCATGAAGTGCCTCGCCCTATAGGTTTCGAACTCATGACATCCCATCAACTTGGTGTCGTGCATGAGTTGCTCCTACCAAATGAGCAGAGCCCTTGTCTCCAACTGACTTAAGTTTTGTCTGGTAAAAGCAGCTAGTGCACGCCACCTTGTGTTGGGACGTTGCAAGTTCGAATCCCAATGGAATCGTTGTATAACTGGTAGGGGATCTGCCTAACCCCAGCTTGCCTTTCAAAAAAAAAAAAAAAAAACTGACCTAAGTTTTATTAGAAGGTTGCATCAGCTTGTTGGGTTGGGGCTGGGTCACATCAAGTAGGATCTTCAGTCCACTTGAACCAAGCAGGGCTAGTTTCCTAATCCACTAGGAGTAGAGTGTGACCGGCCAATTGGCAAGGAATCTTGGTTTCAAACACTAGTGATGTTTCTGCTGTAGATTGTGTGGGTACTTGATTCATTTCTTTGCTTGTAAGACACAAAACTCTTTCATCACTCTGATATTTTCTTGGTAACCCTCATTTGTGCTGTACTTTTGATTGGACATTGCTCAATTTCCAAATCACCAATGCCATGTATTCCTTTAAGAAGATATCTAGATATTAACTTGGTGTAGAATTGGCTGTGCGTGCCAGAAACTTCAAAGTGACTCCTACACCATATAAGGATCCAAACTTAGCATAAAAGGAATGCTCTAAAGCTATAAAATATCCTTTTGGATTTCTCCGCTGAAGGAACCATTCTATCCTACTTTTTTCTATACCAAGAGCACTAGATTACCTTCATCATGCAGAAAGGTCCTCCATATAGAAAAAGAAAAAGATCCTGAAGATTTATTAATGAATCATGCTGTAGTTTGTTGTTCTATCCAAAAACTATACTTGTTCTATTCTTCACTAACAAGTTTCATGCCAAGGCGTGTCAGAATTGAATGCGTCTTTTGGATCCTAAGCAGATCTATTATGTTGGCGCTGGCCGTAACCCAAACCCGGATTTCGGCGCATTTGGGTGATGGCGTCGAGCCCATTCAAATCTTATAACAAAGGCCGACCCCTGCTTATGCGGGTGCCTTGGGCTTGGACCGATTTGCCCCGCTATGGCTCCTCATAGTTCTTCTGCATTGTGAATGGTACTCAAGATCCTTTGCTTTTGATTGTATCTAATATATCACTTAATCAACCAAGCTGATCCTGCTTTATTGATAGGCATAACCATAATTTATTAGTTTCTAAGGTAAAGACTTGTGGGCCAAGTTTGGTGTGAATTGAATGTGGTTCTTGATTTGCCTAAAAATCTTTGTAGCTCATTCTTGGGACTAGACTTGAGCTGATTTTGGCTATGGGTCAAAGACCATCAAAGTGCTATTTTGCAGCAGGCCAAATTTGATTCATGGTGAGATATTATAGAACTTATCAACTGAAATGTGCTTCTTGGCCAAGCTAGTTAAGAAACCATCCACAATCAACTGAGAGAGAGAGAGAGAGAGAGAGAGAGAGAGAGAGAGAGAGAGAGAGAGAGAGATTTACTGGAAACTTAACCAATTTCATTTCAATCAAGTAATTGTCTATATTTATGATGTTAACAGAATCAATGATACTAATGCTTCTATTGATAGAAGACGCGTCATCAATTTCTTCCTCCAAATCACTAATTAGAGTCACTGAACTGTCTGTCCCAAGTAAGTCACCATCAACCTCCCCACCGCAAGTTGATGCCACGGCGGGTTCCTCCAAGGCCTCCTCGCCTGCAATGCTCGGCGACGGCGAATTCTCCGGCTCGTTGGCCCTTACGCATACCCAATTCTCCCCCCATGACCAATTTGGTCCTCTAGCGGATGGAGCAAACAAGCCTTTGATTCTCTCAGCAGCAGCAGGGGGAAGAACATCCGTGGAATTGCAGTTCACAATTCTCGTTTGGGTGCTCTCATTTCCAAGAGAATCCCAAAGATCTCGATCCAGAATACTCTTGGGCGAGTCTGAAAACGGCTTCCCATCAACCACCGCCCCCTTAAATTCTTTGACAAAAGGGTGCTGGAGCAGCTGCTCTGCCGTCCATCTCTCGGCCGGATTCCGGCAGAAACACCTACTGAGGAAATCCTTACCTTCCTCCGACAAATTCTCAGGCATCTCCGGCAATTCCTCCGAGCATCCGATCCGGTAGAGGGCCAAAATCGGGTCCGTGCTCTCCGCCCACGGCGGCCGCCCCGTCGCCATCTCCACCACTGTGCAGCCGAGCGCCCACACGTCCGCCGCATACCCCTGACTCTGCCCCCTGGCCACCTCCGGGGCCATGAACAGAGGCGTGCCGGCCAATCCGCCGGCGCCCGCCCGCACTGCACACCCGAGATCGCCGATCCTTACCTCGCCATCCTTTCCAATCAGGAGGTTGCTCCCTTTGATGTCACAGTGCACGATCCCAATCCCGTGGAGGTAGCAGAGACCCTGCAGCACCGAGCGCGTGTGCCGCCTGATCTCCGGCTCTGGAAGGCGGCCGCCTCGCCGCCTGATCTCGTCGCAGAGCGTCCCTCCGGGGAAGTACTCCATGAAAAGGTTGTAGAACCGGCTGCCTCCCTCCCAGCTGACATCGGCGCCGAGGCAGCGGACCACATGTGGGGAAGAAAGAGCTGAAAGAATGGAATGCTCGCGGCGTAGCTGGGAGGAGGCGGCGAGCTCGGCGGATTTCACCGCAAAAACGGCTCCGGAGTCGCGGAGGGTGGCGACCGAGACGGTGGCCGACGATCCCCGGCCTATGGTGGCTCCCCTGCTCCACCCTTCCATGGTGGTTCTCTTCTTTTTCTCTTATGGTTGTGCTGTTTTGGTTGTGTTGGTTTGGAGAGGAGGTTGGCAATTGTGCTTGGTTTTTATAGAGTTGGGGGGTGAGGTGGTTTGGGTTTGGTTTTGGGGGTTTTCCAAGTCAGCCGTCTAGTTGGGCCTTGGGTCCTCCACGTGTCATGCCTTTGGCTGAGTTGGCAGACCGGCCCCACCTTGTTTCCAAGCGTCGTGTACGCCCTCGTGACTTGAATTCTGTAATCTGGCTGGCCATCAAAGCAGGATGGTGTTAGCAGTTGGCTTTTGCTTTCGGCCTCTTTTGTGGGGCCCATCGAAGCGTGGCTCTCCTCCCCTTTCAGCGTGGACGGTCCGGATGGCATCTTTTGCTTTTCCACCCCCTCCCAAGATCCATCTTCTATCGATCGGATCTCACCCCATTGTGTGCAGCTTGATGACACCGGATCTCGGATCCGAGATGGCAGGGGCTCGGTTATGTTAGTGCGGGCCCCATGCCAAAACCCGAGGTGCCATCAGACACAGGATCTCGGGTCCAAGGGTATCTCGGATATGATATCTTTGCTTTTGCAAGACGAAAGGGCAAAACGTTCGGATTCGATATCCGAACCAGAGAGATCAGATCCCTTGGATCTCAATATCGAAGGGGATTCAATCACAGCCGTCAGTTGGTGGTTGATCCAATGGTGGGTGTGAAGGAATTGGACAAGGGAGTTACTTGGATGATAGTTACTATTACAACGGCTTCTGTTAATTCTTTTGCTTATTTAAGGGCAGTACTTTGGAGACACCCATTTATCCAGAAAAAAGTGGGATAAGATGGGAAGTGGTTGTGTTTTCCAAATTTATTCTTCTTTAGTGTAGAAGCGGTTGTACCCAAGTGGCTCCTCCTAATTATGATTAGGTTGCAGTCTGTCAAGTTTCATACTTTAATACCTTGTGAAAATATTATCTGTTAAAAACATACCTTGTGAAAAGCACAAACACCTTGGGACCTAATAAACAGGAGATACATTGAGATATGATGCAAAAGTATTAACATTCAGTGTTGATGCTTTAATACCACACAAAAGGGTCAGGTTGGACAATATGATGTGACACGCAACATATCAGGTTTAGGACACTGTTTATTGATGCAATGAACAATGCAAACCTTGAATGAACCTTTCTGATCTTGATGGCCTGTTTCACAAACAAAGTGCACCCATCGATTAGTTAAGGGTGCTGTAATTGCACATGCGCCCGTCCATTCTATGTACAGAGCAGACCATCAACTTGCGCTTGTTTCATCCATATCCGAATATCCTGCTACGGATCCACGCCAGTAACTCGGGCAAAAACCGTTTGGGGTCCAACTCGTGATTCGGCGAGTCGATTCGGTTTGCGCAACCAATTTAGTTTATATATATATATATTTTTTAATTGAACAGTTTGTGCATAGTGGAAGATGGCCATAAGGTGGTATGGATTTTTTTTTTTTTTATGATGGTTTTTGGAAGATGGTGAGGAAGGGGAAGGGTGCCTCAAAGCAAAGGGTGTGGAGGGTGGCCTGAAAAGGAGGACCAAAACACTGTATTGTTAAAAAAGAGAGGTCAAGTTTTGGTGGCGAAGGAAAGGAAGGTGCAACGAACTTTTTGGTTGGCGGACGGTGCCTGGGTTTAGTGGGCCATGTAAAGAAGGGAATGGGGCCCACTAGACGAGAGCAGTTCAAGTGATCTGCCAAATCACTTTTAGGAAAGTGATCCGTTGCTTCGTAGCCTACCACCGACTGCCACGTAGGCATCGGAACCCCATGCTTCACGCTTAAGGCATGCATGAAAGTACCCTGTTTGGCAATTCTTTATTTTTTGGAATTGGGAAGTGACAAAAAGACGTAACCATCAGCGTTGGGTTCACACCAAGTCAAGTCAATAAAGTCAAATGGCACGAATTCGTTCTCGAGTTTGGGTTTAGCACATGACTTCGGGGTTGAAGTCTATGTTCACGTGCTTACACACGATTGACTTCACGCTAAGCTTGATAGATTGCTTGACCTTGGCTAAGGTGTGTCCAAACTAATAAATTTTGTGGGGTTGATCGACCAACTGGACGTGGAGAATTCAATCTTGGCAATTGATTCAAGTGTAGATATTGGCTTAAGGATAGCAGTCGGGGTCCTGCTCGGACTTGCCCTATTTGGATCGGGGATTGAAGACATGAAACGGGGATGGAGGATAGAATTTTGAGATAGGGCAGGGGTGGAGACCTTGTCCCCCGCCCCCACCCCGATCTACTGCCATCCCTACATTGGCTTTGATAGCACTAGCTAGGTGCCAATTAGAACGAGTGGAACGATGGATGACCACGACTCTTTCAAGACTTGATCGAACGGGTCGTTAGGCGGGCCGCAGATTTTCCATTCAAACCTAGTAGTGGATGACTTAACCCTCCAATAGACCCTGACTGGTTGAGCAGCTCAACTTAGACCGAGTCCCGTGATTTTTGAACGCTCATAAAGGGGTTGACTTTTATGTGGTTTTGGGGGCGGTTGAGCAACCCTACCTTATTAAGTCAACTCAGACTAAAAAGTTTTTGGTTGTGGAGTTGACTTTTATGGGGTTGGGGATGTGTTGGAGAAAAAAAGGAAGCCATTAATAACGTTCTTTGAATATAGTAGGGATTTTCTTGGGGAAGAAATAAATATCGAGATATACTTAATCTTTTTTCATTTTGAGAAAATCTGAGGAAAATATTGTATATTTATAATTAACTTTAAATAGTAGACAAGATGAAATTATTAAAAAAAACTAAAAAAGAGAGAGTGAAATGATCGTGGTCAAATCAAACCCCATAATATATTTACAATAGGTGAAATTTTCATTTTTTTCCCGATAATAACGGCGACATTTATGATGCTGGTCCCCGTTAGGTTTAGGACTGGCAGCTGAAAGAGTGAGGTGGATGTTAGCTGCCTTACCGCAACGACCCTCTTGTATCCCCCACCTTATTATCGTGTGCCACGTGTCACCACAGACACCAATCTCTTTCGAAAATAAAATAGGGTGCACGCTTTGGATTCTCTTTTATGACGTGGAGCCTGAAATTGTTGCCACGTGTTGACACGATAGGCATTTTGTAGTTGACGTGCTGATCTTACTACGTGGTTCATTTTGGATCGTTGGATTGTATGCGGGTTCAATGCATGGAAAGGCTGGGATTCTAATATTCTTTGAGGGATATGCTTCCTCATATTTCTTGAGGCTAGGGGTCGGCATCGGGCTGGCCCGGCCCAGCCCAGGCCGGGGGCAGTTTATAGCTGGATCGGTCCATCGGGTTTTATGTGCAGCCCAATCCGAAAATGACCCAACCCATTTACTAACAGGTCAGGCTTTGGCCTGGTTTTTAAAGGGCTCCAGTTTGAAGAGCAGCCCATTGACCCAATGAGCCGATGTGAAGCGGGTCGGGTTCGGCCTAAATCTAATTAATTAATGCAACTAATTAGATAAATAATAAATAATTAACAAATTCTTGTGTACCCAACTAATTATCTTTCTAATTTCATAAAATTAATACAATTAATTAGGTAAATAATAATAGTTATCAAGTTAATTATTGTACAAATAATTATTTTTTAAAATTATACAGTCTGCTTGGTCCATAGGGCTGCCGGGCCCGTTGCCGCCCCTACTTGAGGCGTATACTTATCCCTCAATCTCATGGCATGCTCGCGCACTTCCATACGCACTGTATTTTTAATGAGATGGGCCCCAATGATCTGGGTCTGCCCGAAGTCCACGGCCCACGTTAAACCGAAAAGTTGCTTATCCACCGACGTCGTTGAAGAATTCGAATATTTCAAATGTGAATGATGCGTGAGGTGTCCACGTTTACCAAGGTACCAAAAGAATCAGGGTTTCTAAATTAGAGGTGGTCCTAATTAATATCCATGTATGGTTTAGGTCTAGTTGGATCCATATTCCATAGGGACCCGGCTAACCAAGTAACAAAAGGACCTTATCATCAAGGCATAGGATTTTTTATTTTTTTTTGATAATCCAGCTGGGTTTAGTCCGACCCGGACCCCTACAAAGTCATTGAACAAAATAAAATGCTGGCTGCGGGTCAAAGTAAAAGAGAGCCACCGGGCTAAAGCCTAGATGATGTAAGGTTCGTGACGTATACGTGAGCCTATCACCCTGATGCCATGCAACCTCGAAACCCTGAGATTGCTAAGAAAACTACGTTGCTAGGGGATGACAGTGGGAACGGGGTGAGGGCAGATTTTGAGACCTAACTGCATCAGTCTCCCTGTACTCGAAACAGATGTGCTGACCTTACTGTTCTACACCTCGCGAACCCTAATGAATGCAATTTGCGAAACAAGGCTTTGACAACTTCCTGTGTTTGGATGCCATGAAGCGGGCCTCGCGTCAAATTCATGATTTTTGCAAAAAAAAAATAGAATCTTGATCCTTGAATCTAAGATTTAAAACTAATATTCGAGTTTTACGAATCTTTAGTCTAAAGGTCCAAGATGGGCTACAGACACATGAATCTCATGTCTGGTATGTATTCTTGCTATCACATTTGGGTTCTGTTTTGAAGAACGCCAACATCTCATACTATCTTCCGGGTCGTGTCGGGTTACCCGTTTATTAAACGGGCCGGGTTCGTGTTTGCCACAGCAACCCGTTTAATAAACGGGTCAGATTCGGGTTGAGGTATGCTGACCCGCCAACCTGACACGATTGCCACCCCTAACTGTAATTAAGTCTGCACCCATTGTAGAGTTTTAAAGAATTTAGATTGGTATAGACTAAAAAGAGAAGTAAATCTGATTTAAAGTTGATTATCAAAATGAAGATGACTAGGGTGCACCAGCTTAAAAGAAACACTTTGAGGTGAACCTAAAGGGTCGGCTGCCACATGTTTTGCTTTACTGATAATGATTATGATATATATATATATATACATATCTTTTGATGACGAGGAATCCCAATGTTGTCAGTATCGGTATCTCTGGCCCTGTATCGTTTGAATGAGCAAAAAAATAATTAAAAAAGTATTACGTGTCAATTACACATGTTAAAGTCATTAAAATAATATTAAAAAAATTTAAGTATTTTTTAATAATTATTAAAAATAACTTAATCAAGAGTGAAGCTCCCCTCAACTAGAGAAACTCTAGGTAGGGCCCAAGACCACCCTGCCCACCTTCGATGATAATAAAGCATCTGTTGTCTTGTGGAGCACGTTAGGTGATTCCTATTCTTTTGCTCCAAGCCACATACATGCTATAGCTAAGACCTCTCTTTCTCTCTCTAGTTTGTGTGAAAGACATTGGATGCATAAAGTTTATGTAGTTGATAATGATTGCAACTTTTTTCCTTCCAACTTCCTTTTCTTTTTCCTTCATGTTTAAGTTTCCCAAGTAACTTATTATTTTACCTACTATGCTTAAAGGACATTTTTTTGTTTATGTTTTGATCACGTAGAAAACAAATTAGGTATCTTCTTTGCTTGCAGGTTTTTGTTTTGTGAAAATTTCATGTTGAGACAATATCTTGCCAGATATCCCCAAAACACACTTTTTTGAAAAAAACATTTCAAAACACCTTTTCAGTGAAAGTTTCAAATAAGGACCTCTCTGTCTGATTAACTCAGTATTTTTTTTTTTCGGGTTTATTACTAGAAGAAGCCACATTTGGGATCAAAGACCTGGTCGCGCCGGCTCAGCCTCTCATACCTACGATCGCCATCCAGAGGCAAAAAAACTGAACTGAGGCTAGGATCCTCGCCCCCAGGGCTTATCCTGGTAGTTGGCTTGTGCAGAGGGTAAAACCCTCTGGAATTGATCATTGACAGAAATTTATTTATACCAACATTTTTTTAACTGCTCCCACCTGTAGATAACATAAGCCAGACTCATTTTTTAAAACAAGGTTAAAATTAAGACATTTCGGATGCATCTTAACCAAGAAATTAAGTTCAGTTGATCATTTTTTGTGAAAAGTGGATCTTGAAATGACTTTTAAAAGAACATTAGTGTTTTTGGTATATCAGGAAACTGATGTGTCTCTACACAAAATTTTCCCTTTTGATATAGGTATAAGGTACAAAGCATCATTAAACAATTATAGGGCAATAGTTGGTTGGTAGTGTATGTACATGAATTGTCGACAACTATTTGGTAGAAAACAATAGTACTTGTAAATATATTGCCAATGTCTCTGCCGTTAATTGGATAATCCAAATATTTAATGTGAAAGTAAGGATGGCAGTGTGTGTGTGTGTGTGCACAGGGGGGGGGGGACGGGCTCCTGCCCCGTTTGGACCGGGGGATGAACTGACATGAAATAGGGATGAAGGCGGGGATAAAGGTTAAAATCAAAACCCATGCGGGGATGAACTTACGCTTTCCCCCACCCCGTCCTAAATCCTTGTAAGGGATGGCAATGGACTGAGAGGAAACGGGGCCTCACCTTTCTTCGCCCTTGTTTGAACCAGGGATGGAGGACATGAAACGGGGATGAAGGCAGGGGTGGAGGTTAAAATCCAAACCCATGCAGAGATGGAGGTCCGGATTTTGAGACAGGGCAGGGGTGGAGACCTTGTCCCCCGCCGCGGTCCATTGCCATCCTTATTCTAAACACCTGCTTATTGAAGAGAGAGTGAGTCTTCCCCCAACTTGATCATACATTCCCCTAGTGCTACCAAATTAACTTACAAGGTATTTCCAAGATTGTGACATTTACCAATGACAAACTAGTATTTTTCATGGAAGCTTCCTTCCTAAAGGAAAATAAACCGTGTATCATGTTGCAACTATTTGCAATGCTAGCCTCCAAAACGCGGCACATCGACTCTGCTTGTTTTAGACTAAAGTTTTACAGCAGCCTAAAAACTCAAGTCATGAAAAGCCTAACTTGACCTAGTTGAAAGTGGGGAAGCTTCTATGCCCAACATTATTTTATTTTGTATTCCTATCCAACCCTTTCTAGTGTACAATAACGTCAAGTTCTTAGGCCAAGTCAATGCAAATAATTTTAATCCTAACCTAACAATCTTGTTATGCTAGTAGATTGATATTTTATATTTGGTCATCTGTCTAATGAGAAATATAAAAATGTTTCCTAGTGGAATATGTTCACCAAACACGCGTGCCCCAAATCTAGACTACATAAACCGTCCAAAATTCCTCATGCTCTTATAATGGATAAGTTCAACTTTTCATTCAAGTTGGGTTTGGTGAAGCCAAACCCAACTTGAATTGCATCTATTGAAATTGCTAGTTTTAGCTCGTGAAAGCTTTTTCATGTTGTTTCGAGGAACTGGCCATTGGATTTTTTTTTTTTTTGAATTAGAACTCCCTACGTCGGTTATTGAGCTTAAAAAGAAGAAGAAGAGTGATTAGTTAAGGTTGACCTTTGGTGGCCAATGAGAGAGCTACAAGTAATGCAACTATGAATCTCATGCAGAGTTTGATGTGGGCTGATGATGAATGCGGGTGGCATGCTTAACACATTCAAGTCGGATGGATGACCTATACAACATATCAGTGTCAATCTCTCCCTGCAGCCCTGAACTAGGGTTTTTTCCCTCAATAAATATATATATATATATATAAAGTTGACCTTTGGATTCATTGAACTGTTTATTTCTAATCCTACGATTAAGAATAAAAGATATTTTGGCAGGCCAACAAATTATAACTGTAGTTGGTGACATTTTTAAATTTGTTAAATTATATATTTTTCTTTTTAGTTTTGCTTGCAATAGCTTTACAAGTAAACTAAAATGTATTTCAATCAGCACAAAACAATGGGCTATTGCTTTTGAGAAAATGATAAAAACAAGTTTTTTTTTTTATTTATTTATAATCCGAAGAAGACCTGATCGCACTGACACACATGCCATATTTACAGTCATCCGGTTAGCGGCGTAAAACTACGAGGCATATATGTGTTTCATCGGTTGAGCCACGAAACACAAATTAAAGTATATTCCAAGAAATTAATAGACCCTATATTGCTCAAATAAGTTATAGCATTAGTACATTTACTTTATAACCGTATATTTAAAATAATACTAAAATATATAATGCAGAAAAGCCTCTTTTGTCTTTTTCTAAATGAAATTTAAGGGAATGTATGAGTTGATTTGTTTAAACTCAATTTAATAACCGAAAAGTCTCCTTTTAGTTGTCTATTCTCATAATTTTTTACATGTATGAGTTAAGTTGAACTATATTAATAAATGAGTAATTAACATCCCTTTCGAGTTTAATATTTATAAATGTGCCAAGACTAGCAATGAATTGATGAATAGCTTAATAGGAGCATCTAATGATGATATCGTTGACATACATTAATAAATGTAAAATGATGCTATTCATTTCAAAAATAATAATAACTCATTTGACTGAGACGTCGAGAAACTATAAAAAAACAAAATTAGAGTTGAGGAGAGGCCAGACTGAGTCCATAAATGATACGATCCAACTTACATATATAGTGAGAAAAGTTTACATTCTCAAAGCCCTGGGGTTGGTGCATGTAAACATCTTAAAAAAAAAAACCATTTAAAAAGGTATTGTTGAATTTTAGTTGATGGATGCACCACTAAAAAGAAATGGCCATTTCTTGGTGAAAATCTTTAGTTATACAAGCCTAGCCTTCTAATGAGCAATAGAGCCATCAACATTATAATATGACTAAGGTGGGATAAGGTGCCAAGTATGATTATATTCATCTGCCATAGTTAATCTCCATTTAGGATTGTGGTTGGCCTGTTTGAACGAAATGGGTTTAGGTTTAAATAGTATAGAGTTAAAACATGTAAAAGAAATGAGATACAAGGTAGCAAAAAAGAATCTGGGTTTGAGGGAATTGGTCATGAACTAAGTGACCATAAGGTGCACATGGTTAGCTGAGCTAGTGATAAGAGGGGGAGGGGAAAGAGTATTGGACAAATACCAATAGGATGCTTCAGAGGGGTCAGACCCTTAATGAGCGAACACGTCTGTGGATAGGATGGGGGACTGTTTGATGTCTAGATCTAACGAGACATGAGACGGGTGTTCAGTTCTCGGGTGACCAGGTAAGGTATCAACTTGATCGGTTCCACCACTAGCAGAGAGAACATTAGTTGGAACAAACACAACTGGGGATGAGTCTCCATTGTGTGAGATCAGGTGGTGAGGGAGAAGCAACGAAGCAGGCCTGGTCTAACAAGGACTCATCAAAATAAACATGCCTGGATATGTAGGTTCATCGAGTTTTAAGATCAAAACACACCTATCCTTTGTGCCTGGAGGTATATCAAAGAAAGATACATGCCTTGTTTTTTTGCTATAATTTAGAGGTATTATAAGGTTTGATAAGTGAGTAACATACGGAGCCAAACACGTGAAGGTGTTAATAATCAGGTAGGTGTTGAAAGATCAAGGGAGATTTTTGGCCAAAAATCGGGGTTGTAGATGTAGATTGTTGTTCGAAAGGCATCTACCCAAAACTCATATGGTAGAGAGTTTCTATTTATCATACTCAAGCCAGTTTCTATATGTGCTAGTGTTTACATTCAACAAGCCCATTTTGATCAGGAGTGTGGGGCAGGAGAAATTGTGAAAAATCTCATGATTTTGAAAAAAGTTTCCAAACTCATGACGTGTAAATTTACCATTATTGTTTGTTTGAAAATTTTTAATAACAAACCAAACTTTGGTTTTTAACAACTAGCTTAAAATTCTTGAAGCAATCACAATCTTGATACTTAACTACCATGGAAAATAACAATGAAAATTGAGAAAATTTATCAAAAAACTTATGGGGCTGAACCCCATACATCAACATATAATAGTTCAAGAGGCTGATAAGAGCAAGATGTAGAGCTCCCAAAAGGAAGCTTATGGACTTTTCCAACCAAGCAACTTTCACAAGCTTTTATTTGTTTATCCCTACCAAAAGAAATAATATTTTTTAAATTTTAAAATAAAATATTTTTCTTGTTGGCATGATTGAGTCTCTAGTGCCATAAATCAAACAATACTTATCTTTTCACATAGGCTGCCATCATTTGAGAGTCACTTGCTTTAATGAGAGAGAGACCCGTGCTGGTTTTCTGACCCTTGAGTTGTATTTTGCCAGTTTGTCGGCCCTTAACACAAAATTTAGATGGGATAAATTTAAAAATATAGTCATTAACTTTAGTGAATTGACCCACAAATAAGAGATTTTTAAGAATATCAAGAACGTGCATGACATTTTTTAATGCAAAAATCAGAACCATTCAATGATAATACTAGATCACATGTATGCAAGTCTTACCTTGCCAATCATAATAGACTCACTCCCTTGATATTGAGACTTGTTAGAAAACTGTTGATCATGCATAGTCAGGTGATTTGTCTCACTAGTGTCAGGATAACAATAATCATTGGTACTTTATTGCAGAGTCATGGCCGAGAATGCCATGGAGATATCCCAACAGTTCTTAGTTATGTGCCCACACACTACAAGAAAATAGGTTATTAGCGACGGAATTTAACGACAGAATAATTTCGTCGCTAGTTAGCAACAGATTAACGAGCGAAACACATCCGTCGCTATAATCAATGAAATTTACAAAAATAGCGACGAAATATATCCCATCGCAAAAGCCGTCGCTAATTAGCGTCGGATTTTGCGACGAAATATTTTGTCGTAACGAACGCAACATTTAGCAACGACGGTTGCGACGAAAAATCTTCCGTCGCTAATTAGCAACGTAATATATTCCGTCGCCATTTACGTGTTTTGATTTACGGCAGCTTAGCGACGGAATTAATCCGTCGCTAAGCCGTCGCGAATTGTTGCATAACCCTAATCCCAAACCGCTTTTTCTTTTCTTCTTTCGCTGATCCCGCTCCCGCCAGCCTTCCGCCGTTCGTCGTTCGCCGTTTACCGTTCGTCGGCCCCACTGTCCACCGTTCGCTGTTCTTTGCCGCCGCCCGGAGACAAGTATTCTAAAATACCTTAAGGGGGTCGGCCCCCTGCGTTTTTCGGCAAGGGGTCGACCCCCTGCCGGAAATGCAGGGGGTTAACCCCCTACGTTTTCGGCAGGGGGTTAACCCCCTATGACCCCCTGCCGGAACGGCAGGGAGTCGACCCCCTGCCGGAACAGCAGGGGGTCGACCCCCCTGCCGAAACTTTCGGCAGAGGGTTGACCTCCCTGCCGAAACTTTCGGCAGGGGGTCGACCCCCTGTGTTCCTGCAAGGGGTCGACCCCCTGCGATTTCGATAGGTCATTGGGTACTGGGCTTCTCAAGGCCTATGCAAGATGTTTTCATTTGCCTCGATTTTTTTTTGGTGGTGACTTCATTTTAAAACAATGTTTGTTGCAGATTTCTCAACGGAACCCACTTGTGCTCAGCTACCCGTGGTAAGTAAGTGACAAAAACAATGCAAATCGGGTAAATACCCGTGGTGAGTAAGTGATGCAAGCGTATCACATGTTATTTAATTTATTAGATGTAACACTTTATCGTTCACACACTCACTTAGTTGTTGATATCTAGGGTTGCTTTGTTGGAGTTCGGAGATCATGCTGAGCATGATTTTAATGTGTGAATATCGAAGTGTTCTTATTTTTAGAGTACAGATTTCATGCTAGGCATGATAGTAGTTAGTGGAATATTGAAGTGTGTTTGCTGCAGGTACATGTTTGCCATTTGTTTGATATGAATGATTACGATGTATTGCAATGTTTGATGTAATGTATCCATGCTTGCATGTAGTTATTTTCAATTTGATTATGGCTTCCATGTGAAATTGTATAATGAAAGCATACTTCAAATGATTGTATCGTGTCATTAATAGTTTGCACATGAAAATATTAAGTTATCAATGCATGTATCATAATTCTTTTTATTGTATGATATCATATATTGCATGATAAATTTGATATTTTCTTCATCATAGCATTCTGATGGTTCTTTTTTAACTGGTTAGGTTATTATTCGTAACATCATAAGAAAATGACTCCAAATCGTGAATGGATGTACCGTAGGATAGTGGGCAATGAGTTATCGCATGAATATATAGATGGTGTTGAAAGTTTTATTGAATTTGCAACAACAAGTATCAGTACAGTGGAAGCCACAGGTCGGATTAGGTGTCCCTGCAAGATTTGTAAGAATAATCGATTTTTAGAACCTCATGGCGTTAGACATCACTTATACAAGAAGGGTTTTGTGAGTGATTATTAGAATTGGACATTTCATGGAGAAGAATTTAGAAACAATTTTGATGCATGGGTGAATGTGGTGCACGATAATCTATATATGAATTTGATATTTGATGCCGCAAGAACAAAACTGGGTTCTGCTATGAGAACCAGTGATGTAAGAATTGCCGTAGATGAAGAATCACCAAACGATGCAGCTAGTAGATTTTATGATTTACTTAGAGATGCTGATGAGCCACTTTGGAACGGTTGCGAGAGTCACACTATCTTGTCTGCAGTTCTTCAACTAATGAATTTGAAGTCCGAGTATAATTTGAGTCAATCATGTTTTGACTGTTTATGCATGATTGTAAAAAGTATGTTGCCCAAAGATGAAAAATTGCCACAAAATTTCTATCGTGCGAAAGTTATGGTCAACGCTTTAGGTATGGGGTACAAAAAGATTGATGTTTGTCCAAATCACTGCATGTTGTATTCCAAGGATCAGGAAAACAACATATCATGCCCGTCATGTGGGCATCCTCGGTTCAAGCCAAAGACAAGAGGCAATGGTAGCACGAGATCAAAAAAAGTTTCATACAAGTCGCTCCGCTACTTTCCTATTACTCCTAGATTGCAATGATTGTATATGTCTTCAAGGGCAGCTAAACACATGAGATGACATGCAAATAAACTTCGACACGATGAAAATAAGATCACGCATCCTGTTGACATTGAAGCTTGGAAGCACTTTGATCGTACTCATCAAAACTTCACAATGGAAGTGCAAAATTTTAGACTCGATTTATGTACAGATGAATTTAATCCATTTGGGGGTAGATCAACTCCATACTCATGTTGGCCAGTATTTGTAACTCCATACAACCTTCCACCAAGCTTGTGTATGAAATGTCCAAATCTTTTCTTGTCTCTGTTGATCCCTGGTCCGACCTCACATGGCCAAAATCTTGATGTATATTTAAGGCCATTGATTGATGAACTAAAAGTACTATGGGATGACAGTGTTACCACGTATGATGCCCACAAAAAACAAAATTTCAATATGAAGGCCGCTGTTCTATGGACAATCAATGACTTTTCTGCATATGGTATGTTATCTGGTTGGAGCACACATGGGAGGTTGGCATGTTCGTACTCCATGGAGGATTCCAAAGCTTTTAGATTGACACATGGAAGGAAGCCTTGCTGGTTTGAGTGCCATCGTCGATTTCTACCCAGCGACCATCCGTTCCGACGATAAAAGAATGCGTTTAAAGCAGACACAACTGAAATGGAAGGTCCATCCACAAGATTGTCTGACATAGAGATTTTAAGAAGATTGCGATACTTTCCAGATGTATTAACAGATGCCCGCAGTCCTACACTCTTCCATGGATTTGGGAAAGATCACAATTGGACAAAGAAAACTATTTTTTAGGAACTACCATATTGGCCGACCCTATTGATATGACATAATTTGAATGTGATGCATGTGGAGAAAAATGTGTTTGATAATGTGTTCAATACAATAATGAATGTTAAAGGGAAAACAAAGGATAATCTGAAGTCCCGTATGGATTTAAAAGTAATATGTAAAAGACCAAAATTGGAACTCAAAGAGTATAATGGAAAAGTACTGAAACCAAAGGCAAAGTACGTGCTTGGACCTGATCAAATAAAACATGTATGTCAATGGTTGAGACAATTGATATTTCCAGATGAATGTCTCTAACATTGCTCGGGCTGTGAAGATTGACGATGGACAATTATATGAGTTAAAGATCCATGATTGTGATATTTTTATGCAACGATTGATACCCCTAGCATTCCATGATATGTTAGACAAACCTATATGGGGGGTATTGTCCGAGTTGAGTGGATTTTTTAGAACATTGTGCTCATCAAAAGTCATAGTATCTGCTGTAAAGAATCTCGAGGACTCTGTTATCACCACTGTTTGTCTGCTAGAAAAAATATTTCCGCCAGCATTTTTCGATGTTATGGAACATTTGATCATACATTTGCCATATAAACTAAGGGTTGATGGCCCTGTGTAATATTGATGGATGTACCCATTTGAAAGATATATGTTTTTTTATATTTATCTCTTTAATGACACATATTTCAAATTTGAAATATATATTTTTGCCAGATGCATGTTTGACCTCAAAAAAAAGGTTCGTAATGAAGCAAGAGTAGAAGACTCTATTTGTGAGGCATACATTTTAGAAGAGATTTCAAATTTCTCATCTATGTACTTTGAACCTCATATTCCAACACGTTACACATGCCCGCCCCGTAACGATGATGAAGAACAAGTAACTGTAGCTGACAAACTGTCGATATTTCAACCACATGGGCATGTATTTGGTAGTTGCCGATCAAGGCTCTTGACAGATCAAGAGCAAGACGCAACACACATCTATATTCTTTTTAATTGCTCAGCGATCGACCCATACATCGAGTAAGTATATGTAGACGCAACACAATTATAAATCCTTTTATATTCTATACGTGCATACATGGTTCGATAATATAAATATTTATGGTTTGCAGACGATTTGATCTGGAGTTGCAAAGAGAAGTTTCACATCTCACTGATGCAGAAGTACAAAAAGAACGTGAAACTAAGTTTGTGGAGTGGTTGAAACACTTGGTAAGGACACTAACATAAATTTTGTACTTGTAAACAACACTAAGTTACTTAATTGGTCGTGATCACAATCATTGTTTATGTCTGTGCGTAGGTCCGCCATGGTGATGTTAAAGATCAATGAATATGTGATTTAGAAAATGGTCCGACCAAAGTTTTGCAATGCTACAACAGGTACATCGTAAATGGTTATCGATTCCATATAAAAGATTACGGTATAAATAAATCAACGATGAATAGTAGCATGTGTGTCAAGGGTAGCAACTACGGTGAAAATGAACATGATTACTACGGTGTTATAGAGAAAATAATGGAGTTGACTTACTTAGGCATAAATAATAAGGTAACTTTATTCAAGTGTCATTGGTTTGATCCAACTGCAACAAGACTCGACAAAGCTTCAGGCATTGTGAAGGTGAATCATAAATCAAGGTTTGGAACATATGAACCATTCATATTAGCCTCGCAAGTTCAACAGGTTTATTATACTTCATATCCGAGTATAAAAAAGTCAGATAGAAAAGAATGGTGGGCAGTTTGCAAGGTGAAGTCCAAACTATACCCTGAGAATGATCAGTTACAGGAAGACAAGTTAGCTGAAGACAGTGATTACTATCAATCAAATGATATCTATGACTTCGCTTATGGTCACGATGTTGCGCATGATATATATGTCATATCTCCATTGGCCGATGAAATATTCATAGAAGAATGTGATCCAAATGATATACCAAGTGGATGGGTAAACAATGAAGAAGAAGAAGAAGAAGAAGAAGAAGAAGAAGAAGAAGAAGAAGAAGAAGAAGAAGAATATGAAAGTCAAACAAGTGACGAGGAAGAATTCTCAAGCTAGTGAGCAAAATCTTGTAATACAAACCTCTATTTGAATGCATTACAATACTTGATATGAATGATTTGAATTATTTGAATGTATTGTAATACTTGATACGAATGAATGAGTTGTATTGCAATACATGATGTGAATGATTTGAATTATTTGAATGTATTATAATACTTGATATGAATGATTTGAATGCATTACAATACTTGATGTGAATGATTTGAATTATTTGAATGTATTGTAATACTTGATGTGAATGATTTGAATTATTTAAATGCATTGCAATACTTGATGTGAATGATTTAAATGCATTGCAATACTTGATGTGAATGATTTAAATGCATTGCAATACTTGATGTGAATGACTTTAATGCATTGTAATACTTGATGTGAATGACTTGAATGCATTGTAATACTTGATGTGAATGACTTGAATGTATAGTAATACTTGATGCAAATGAATGGGTTGTATTGCAATACTTGATGTGAATGATTTGAATTATTTGAATGCATTGCAATACCTAATGTGAATGATTTGAATGCATTACAATACCTGATGTGAATGATTTGAATGCATTGCAGTACCTGATGTGAATGATTTGAATGCATTGCAATACTTGATGTGAATGACTTTAATGTATTGTAATACTTGATGTGAATGACTTGAATGCATTGTAATACTTGATGTGAATGACTTGAATGTATTGTAATACTTGATGCGAATGAATGAGTTGTATTGTACTTGATGCGAATGATTTGAATTATTTGAATGTATTGTAATACTTGTTGCGAATCATTTGAATGTATTGCAATACTTGATGCGAATGATTTGAATGTATTGTAATACTTGATGCGAATTATTTGAATGTATTGTATGACATTTATTATTTGTTAGAATATGGTTCGTGGAGGTTACAGTGGTCGTTTATCCAGTAGTAGTCAGGCCCAACCTTTATCTTCACGGGCTCCTGTGATAGGCATATGATTTAACTAATTGGATGTTTGATTAGTTGAAATGCGCATTCTGAGAATTTCTAACGTATTTTTTTACAGATGATGTTTCGCCTATACACGACTCACCTACACCAGTTGATTACACAAGTCAGGAGCCAACACAGGATACAAAGTCTTCTCAGTCTAGCACAAGAAGACTCATTCAAATAGTGTATATCGATAATCGACGGTAAGTATTTCATTTTCAATTATTGCATATCTTATAAATATTTTATATTGATATTTACTGTGTACCAATTCATACACAACACGAGGTTTGAGCCACAAATAGTAGTACGCGAGATTAGGAATTCACTTCTTCAACATCTATCAGGACCAGTCGCTCAATGGAAAGAGTATTCAAAAGAGGTGATAGATAGATTGTGGTCCTCATTCACGGTATACAGTTGTTTCTCATAGTTAATGTGTTTCATATTTAAATTTTTTTAGTCATGTCTATTAACTTTTTGAAAATATTTGTAGGTTTCGAATCGCTTCACAACTACGGTGGAGGAAAATGATGCAAGGAAGGTGTGGCAGAAGGTGGCTGCCAATCGATTTGCAGACATGCTGCACAATATGAAGACTGCAACAAAAAAAACATCTGGCGGAATAGATGATCCACTACCGTGGAAGGGCCATGACCCTATTACTATCAGGAGAGATTATTGGGATGAAATGTGCGATAAGTAGGCAGATGATGCATTTCAAAATCGCTCTGCGAATGCTGTACAAAATAGAGTGAAAATATCCGAAGCCCATCTACACACAGGTGGATCTAAGAAATTTGGGAGCCACCTGAAGAAAATGGTAACTCATTAATATATAATATTAATTTTATAAGTATTGTTGCAAACTTGTTAACTAAATCTTTTATCATTTAACTTCGCAGGAAGCAGAAAAAGAAGGCATTGTACCATATAAAGATGTGTTTGTTGAAACACATAAACGGAAGACCACGGGAGACTTCGTATCAGAGAAGGCGAGAACGGCAACAATATGTATTTATTCTATTAATAATCATTGCAATATGCAAGTTATCACAATGTTATCATTAATTATTAATGCATACTTTACACATTATTTTGTATGAGGCATAAGAGCAACAGATGGTAGAGCGATATGGCAATGACGCTACTCAGCATCCATCATTTGATCCTGCAGCATGGGTGACTGCAGCAGGTGAACCAAAAAAGGGTCGTGTGTTCGGGTTTGGGAGTAATATGAACACTTCACCTATTATTGCTTCTTCCAGTTATGGCTCACAGACTTCTTCCGCCGACATAAGCTGCAAGCAGCAGCCTATTCTTTCCGGTGATGATGTACGCCAGATCGTTAAGGACACAATGCGTGACTACTTCCATGAAACCGTCGCCGACGTTCTTCGAGCTGAGTTCAACAGTTTTTTGCTCAACAGGGGAACTTCGATTGCAGGTCCCTCTCAGGTATGAAAGTTTCATGCAATATATTGCATGCCATTAGATTTCCTGTAACTTTGATTACCTTAACATATTCAGTTTTTTTGACTGCCTTAGAACACATATGAGCATGAT
Organism: Nuphar pumila; assembly: GCF_984573655.1. Classification (NCBI taxonomy): domain Eukaryota; kingdom Viridiplantae; phylum Streptophyta; class Magnoliopsida; order Nymphaeales; family Nymphaeaceae; genus Nuphar; species Nuphar pumila. The sequence continues at coordinate 39,706,317 of NC_143255.1, forward strand.
ATAATCACATATTCTGTTTTTTGACTGCCATAGAATACATATGAGCATGCTAGAATCACATATACAACTTTTTAACTGCCTTAGAGCACATCTGAGCATGGTAGAATCACATATAGAGTTTTTCTGACTGCCTTAGAACACTTATGAGCATGCTATAATCACATATTCAGTTTTTTGACTGTCTTAGAACACATATGAGCATGATCGAATTATATATATAACTTTTTGCCTGCCTTAGAGCACATATGAGCATAGTATAATCACATATAGAGTTTTTTGCCTGCCTTAGAGCATATATGAGCATGCTATAATCACATATAAAGTTTTTTGCCTGCCTTAGAGCACATATGAGCATGATAAAATCACATATAAAGTTTTTTTGACAGCCTTAGAACACATATGAGCATGCTATAATCACGTATTCAGTTTTTTAACTGCCTTAGAACACATATGAGCATGCTATAATACATATTCAGTTTTTTGACTGCCTTAAAACACATATGAGCATGCTAGAATCATATATAGAGTTTTTTTACTGCCTTAGAACACATATCATTCATGATAGAATCACATATAAAGTTTTTTGCTTTGCCTTCCTTAGAACACATATGAGCATAATAGAATCACATATAGAGTTTTTCTGACTGCCTTAGAACACATATGAACATGGTATAATCACATATTCAATTTTTTGACTACCTTAGAACACATATGAGCATGATCTAATCACACATATAGCTTTTTGCCTGCCTTAGAGCACATATGAGCATGATAGAATCACATATAGAGTTTTTCTGGCTGCCTTAGAACACATATGAGCATGATATAATCACATATAGAGTTTTTTTACTACCTTAGAACACATATCATTCATGATAGAATCACATATAGAGTTTTTTGCCTGCCTTAGAGCACATATGAGCATGATAGAATCACATATAGAGTTTTTTACTGCCTTAGAACACATATGAGCACATGATAGAATCACATATAGAGTTTTTTGCCTGCCTTAGAGCACATATGAGCATGATAGAATCACATATAGAGTTTTTTACTGCCTTAGAACACATATGAGCACATGATAGAATCACATATAGTGTATAATTTATTTCAATATATTTTGTTTATCAATACTGACTATTCTTTTTTTGTGCAGGTTGCTAGCGATAATCAACGTAGCGGAGCTGAAGGGACAGATCAAGGCAATGAACAAAAGACGCACAAAATCTTGATGATGATTAGATTAATGTGTTGAATTTGTTCTATTTTTTTTTTGTTTCGAAAATGTAATTGTTGAATTGTAAATAATTAAACTTGTTAATTTTAAAGTGGAACGATTAATTGTTTTAGATTCCTTTTATATGAAATTTTATGTGTACTTTGTTTTTTATTTACAGGAAATATAAATTGTACAAGAAATATAAATTGTAGCGTTCTCGATATTTAATTTTCAAATATTTTTTTTTATTTTTTTTCTTGTTTGCGACGGATTAGCAACGGATATATCTTTCGCTATACATATAATTTAGCGACGGCTTAGCAACGGATGTAAATCCGTCGCCAAGCCGAGGTCGCCATTTAGTACCGGCGGATTTGCGATGAAATCCGTCGTTCGTTATTCTGTCGCAATTATCGACGGAACTGGCGACAGATTTATTTCGTCGCCAGTTAGCGTCAAAAAATTCACGACGTAAGCTATCCATCGCTACTTCGTCGCTAATCCATCGCTAAGCCGATTAGCGATGGAATGAGGTTGTCGTTAATCCACTGCTTTGTTGTAGTGACATTTTCCATAATACTGACAAGTGATCATTGGTCCTCTTTGATTCTGAGATCCTTGTGTACCTTGATTTGATTTAGCTTGATTTAAATTTGAATTTCTTGGGGAGTTTCTTCCTTGACCTTGGCCTCTACCCTGATAGAATCCATGCCCATGTCCTCGACCCTGTGAGGCATTGAAGGCAATGTGAGTTGATTATTGGGCTTGAGATTGTTTAGGATGAAGCATAAGAACGCGTTTTTCTTGATTTATGAGTAGATCGTAAAGATCTATGAATGAGTGAGATAAGGACCCGATAGTGATTGATGTGACAAAGCTCTCATATTCGATAGAGAGACCGTTAAAAGCTATTTGAACGAGTTCACTGTCTTCTACAAGATGATTTGCAGCAGTAAGAGAATTAGTTAGAAACTTGATTTTCTTCAGGTAGGCCAGCATGTCCATATTTTCTTTTTGGATGAACGTTAGGTCTTTCTTCGGGATCACGAGTCTCAACAAAGATTGAGAGCCATAGGCCCTCTCTAGCATATTCCATGCTTCTTGTGCAGATTTGGTTCTCATGATTTGGCCTAGGATGGGTTCAGATATGATTGCTTTGATCCAGTTAAGAGATAGTTGATTGAAACAATGCTTGGCACAAAAATAAAGATTTTCTTCTTGCTTATCTCTTTCAGTTGCAGTGATGAATTGCACTGGCTGAGGAAATGATCCATCTACAAATTTGAAAAGGTCCTGGCTGAGCATGACCGATTGGAGCTTTTCTCTTATGATACCATGAAAGTTGAGAAAACATTCCGGTAAACACTTAGAACTCACTTGTCCACCGTGAGATGAGTGGTTGTTGATATATTAAATATATTGGTTATAGCTTTTGGAGTCTTAGATAGACATCCGTCCAAACAATTACAAAGAAAATAGAGATCCAATGTTATCGAGAGAGGATACATTTGAGATAACATTTAGATTTACATTTGAGATAAACATTTAGATTTATATTTAGGATAACACTGATTTTAACCATAGTCATTTGCCTTTTCATTTTATGTTGATCTATTGAGATTGCTGGTGTCCCAATAAACTAGAATCTCTATCCTTCTCGATTGCATTTGGGACCACTACGTGGGACTTGTTAGAGGTGGGCACAAGGCTGTGCAGCGTGTGGGCCGGCCCGGTCTAGAGTCCGGTTTGATCAAAACAACATGCTCAAGTTTAGTTTGGTCTAAGGGTTTCCCCAAGTTTGCCATCTGGTTGGCGCTTTGGGCACGTGTCATGCACTGTGACCGAGTTTGCAGCCGGCCCCCACCCTGCTTGCTTCCAAGCGTTGTGTATGATGCCGTTGTTGTAATGGTCTGGCTGCTGGCCAATCAAAGAAAAAATGCTTTTACTTTGTGGGTAGGGATGGCAGTGGGGCGGGGCGGGGGACAAGGTCTCCACCCCCGCCCCGCCTCAAGATTTTATCCTCCACCCCCGCCTCCATCCCCGGCCGGGAATGGATTTTATCCTTCATCCCCGCCTTCATCCCCGTTTCATGTCCTCCATCCCCGGTTCAAACGGGGATGAGGCGGGGCGGGGCGGGGATATTGTGGGGAAAAGTTGTCGGGGTGAGGATGAGGCGGGGACAGGGCGGGGCGGGGAAAAGTGCACGTCCATCCCCGCCTCCACCCCCGGATGAGGATGGATTTTAGCCTTCTTCCCCGCCTCCATCCCCGTTTCATACCCTTCATCCCCGGTCCAAACGGGGCGAGGCGGGGGCCCGCTTTCCCCCTGTCCACTGCCATCCCTATTTGTGGGGCTCAGCTTGGACGGTCGGGGTGGCATCTTTTGTCCTTCTTACTTGATCCAACCTCTTTTTGAGATTGCGAGCCGTTTAAAAAAGATCATGCAACCCAATGTTGTCAGTATCGGTATTGGCCCTGAATCGTTTGGCAACCGAATTCAGTTGTATCGGGCCAATACAGATACTCAAGTGAATCGTTTTTTATTGGTAAAAAAATATTACATGTCAGTCATAATGCGACACATGTTAAAACCATTAAAATAATATTAAAAATTTCTTTTAGTATTTTTTTACATTTATTAAAAAATAGCCGATTCACGGGTGAAGCGTATCCATTTCTGCCGATACAACCGATACTGATAACATTGATGCAACCAACAGCGCTGGCTTCCACTAAGTCAAGTCAAAATGGCACACGTAAGTTGACCTGGAGTGGGCCTTGGCTCATGACTTTGGGGTATCAAATCTTTTGCATGTCATGCTTTCACATGATTGACCTTGCACTAAGCTCCAAAGCTTGATTGACTCCAGCTGAAGTGGGTCAGAGCCAACACATTTCGTAGGTTTGACCGATCGATTCAGAGCAAGAAATTTCAATCTTGGTTCTTCGCATGGTCATGCATTCGACTCGACTTCAAATTGCTTTGGACTGACTTGTTTGAGTTGGGCAACTTGAAGCTTTGACTGGGGCATGGTGCTAGTCTGAACGTGCGGAAGGATGGACTGCTACAAGTCTTGACTTGATCGGGACATCAGGTGGCTTGTGAAAGCCTCGATTAATCTAGAAACCGGGGTCGATATGTGTTTTGAGCCCAGCATGGGTGACCTACCCCTTCATTGACCGCTCAACCTCGACCGAGTCCCCTTGATTTTTAAACACCATCTTGGGGTCGAGTTTTATGTGGTGTGAGCGGTTGACCAACCCCAGCCCGGACAAAGTCAAGTCAACCAGATCATGTTTGTTCACCAGAAAAAGGAAGATATTTTGTGTTACGCGTTGCAATCAAAATCAACAATATCTCGTTCTCGGAATTTCTCGTCAAGAAAAAAAAAGCTGTAATAAACTGAATTCTTATTTGCGGTATTTTGAGAAAATAGCAGGAGAACTTTTCATTTTTATAATTAAATTTTAAAAACTAAAACCAATATTAAAATTAAAGTAATAAAGACAATTGCCGGTATCAGGTTCATGTCGCTATGGTACCGTCATAAAATTATGATACTTTCTTTATATATTGAAAAATTGGAAATATGTGTTATTTTCTAATTTTCGCGATATCTCCACCTTTATTATCGTGTGCCACGTGACCACCACCCACACCAATCACTCTCTATTAATTGTGAAAATAAAGGAATAAAAAAAGGTGCTGACGTAATCCCAATATGTTATCCACGTCAGCTGCCACTGTGGAGCACGGTGGGCGTTCGTGGTGGACGTGCTGATCGTGCTACGTGGTCCCTTTTGGATCGTTGGATTGTTTGCCGCCCAATGGATCCAAAGGCTGGGATTCCAGCTAAATATGTGAAGAGCAATATGCTTGTACATAACCTTCGAGTTATATATATATATATATATATATATATATATACCCACGGCGTGTTATGTTCACAGTTCATACACCTTTAACGCTATGTTTGTTTAATGAGCGGGCCCCAATGATCCGGATCTAGCCGATTAAACCAAAAAGGGCCTGTCCTCATCCACCGACCATGATGATCTCGAATATTATAAACCCGATGGCGCGAATCAGGTGGCCACGTTTACCAAGGTACTAAAATAATTAGGGTTTCTAAGTTAGAGATGGTCCTAATTATTCATACATGGTGTACTTGGATCTCATATCTTATTAACAGATTAGGTTTAGGGTCCGCCCAAAATAAGCTTTGTAAAAAGAGTAAGGTACCAACCCATTTATGTAGTAGGTCAGCCTTGGATTGGTTTTTGCAGAATTTTTCAGGTATTTAGAAAGGTGTGTCATCTAATTGTTTTTGAAGTTTAATTATCCAGAAGATGAGCTAGGCTGCCTGACGTCATACAAGGTTGGCTGCTACTTTTTTGTGGGTTGGGTGGCGATGAGGATAAAGCATACGTTGCGTGGATCACGTTAGTGATTACCATCCCTAGGGTTTAAGTAGGAATGTCAACCGGTGGGGTTTACCCGGACCCGACCTTGACCAAACCATATGGGGTCCGGGTATGGTGATAAATAGGAAGACTCGATTAAGACTCGGGTTCAGACCCGAAGGTCCAATTATTAATACATGGATCCGAGTATTGTTTGTAAAATTTTATACCATACCCGGGCCCAACCCGAGTTAGGAGTAAGACCTACAATTTTTTCAATGTAAAAATGATAGAAGATATTATTTTACTGAGTATGATTCGGGTTTGGTTCATGTAGTTTTTATAGGATTCGGGGTATGATTTCTCTTGTAGTGGACCTGAATAAACTTGGATCTGGACCCAATACCATACCCAAAAATCAGATCCAAGTCTGGTTCCACCTGGGTCCAAACCAAACCCCACTGGTTGACATCCATGTCTGTAAGCCACATTCTACAACGTCTTCTATCAATCATCCTTGGCCTTGTCTGTTTCTCTACTTTAACTCTCTCTCTCTCTCTCTCTCTCTTTAGGTTTTAGTTCCTTAAATAACTGTTAATCATATTCCATAATATGCTTAAATGTTTTTTTTTTTTAATTATTATGTCAGTTTGGATTACACGAAAACGAATTAGGTGTGGCATCAGATTGCAGGTTTTTGGTTAGAGCATATTTTACCAGATGAACCAAAAGAATCACATGTTTGTTGAAGATACATTTCAAGACCCATCTTTTCAATCAAAAACTTAAATAGAGACTTCTCACGCTAACCATACTAGCAAGGGCTCGGCGCATCTAATAGGGAAACTTGTGAATAGGTGTCAATGGGTCGGGTTCAACTCAGACCCACCAAACCTTATAGGGTTAGGGTTTGATGATAAAAGGTTCAATTAGAATCTGGGTCAACTCAAGGATCGGATTAATATACAGAGCCAAGCATGGTTTGTGAAATTTCATACCAACCTTGAGCCCGAACTAAGTTCAGACTGAGATCCGCAATAAAAACAAAGCCTGTTTGCAATGCCCTGTGATTGTAAATCATAATCTCCATACTTGATACCTCTCATAATCTCCATACTTTATAAGTTTAGTGAAACATGAAAAAAGTAAAAAGTTGCAATTGTGATTATTTTTGCCTTGAATATTGTAAAAGTAGATCACAATATTGACACTGTGATTCACAATCACAGCTTTTACTTTCTCAGCTTCTACTTTTTCAAGCTTCTACTTTATGGCCTGTGCAAATAAATTATTATTTTACTGGCTATAGTCCGAGTATGGTTCATGCAATCTTTATAGGATCCGGGTATGGTTTTTTCTTACAGTGAGTTCGATTGAACCCAGGTCTGAACTCATATCAGCATCTCAAATCAGATCTAGGTTTGGTCTCCACCTGGTCCAAACCAAACTTAATGTTAGGTGTAAGAAAGAAGGGAGAGAAATTCAAAGAAGGAATGGGGTGTTTAAATATAGAGGTCTTGATGAGGTGGAATAGTCCCATATTGCTTTTGCTTGAGTTTTCTGAGAGCTTTATAAGCAATTAGTGAACTCATACACTTGTTCCTGAGAACAAGGGAGTGGGATGACCACCACACTCACACGCGCGCGCGCCCGCCTGCCCGCCGTGCCGAGCCGAGCCGGGTTCGGGTTCGGGTAATTGGCCCTTTAGGGCCATATCCAATCAAGACAAGTATCTTTTTACCCAAAGTTTCTTTGGATTCGGTAATGGGTTATGGGAATGGATAACGGGTCACGACTCCTCGTATTCTGTGCCCGTTATGACGCTTCGGATTCCGTAACGGGTCTCGATCTTTCGAAGACATCACGTCTCCTCAGAATCCGTAACGGGTCCTTCCACGTTTCATAACCGTTCGTGGGTTATAAAAGCGTGGTGAGGGCTGGGGTTACGAAGAGGTTGAGACAGGCGATTTCTAGCCGAAGCTCTGCGATTTCGTACGCCTTAGCCTATTACATAAACTAAACATGTTCATGTTGTTTTCTTTATGTTCTATGCATCTGTTTAATCTTATGCTGTCGTCTGGATTTTGGTCTGATGCGGAAAATGCCATGCTTGCTCCCTGTTATTGTTTCGGTCGTCTGTTAATCATGTTATTTACACTGTTGTATTTCTTGATTTATTTTGTGTTTTATATCATGATGACGATTGAGAAACTGTATGATCTGAAAATTGATCAATCACTTAACCCATTGACACTCTTACTTGCTGTATGTGTACGTCTCTTGTCGCAAGGCCCAAGGGCTAAGGAGAGAGGATGTGCAATATGATTAAGTAAGCACCCCCATCACCCTCCATCTTGGAGACAAGTGTGAAACCCGCGCAATATGATTGCACACAAATTTGTCCATTAAGCACTCCATCACCTTTCATCAGGTCTTGGGTCCCACACAGGCCCTGTCCCAAAGATGAAGGGTGATCAGGTGCTTAATGCATAAAAAATTATGCAATCATATTTCACCTGAAATTTTCACATGGCCAAGGGGCATGGGTTTTTTTTACGACAGTGAGGTTAACACTCTACGATGACATCATTTTTTTAAAACACAGTTAAAATAAAGAATTTTCGTATCCAATTTAAACCATGAAAATAACTTGATATCATGCAAAAGATGAGTCTCTAAATGAAACTCGCTTTTGACTTTAAACAATTGGTAGTGTAAATGAATTGCCAACAATCATTTGGTGGACAACTGCACTACCAAATATATTTCTAAAGCCGCATTAACTGGATAACACAAAAAGTTAATGTGATTCTGGTTATGAGAGAGAGAGAGAGAGAGAGAGAGAGAGAGAGAGAGAGAGAGAGAGAGAGAGAGAGAGAGAGAGAGAGAGAGAGCCTAAAAGCGATCAACATTACTTAAAAGTGAAACTCAACAAAGAGTTGAGTTTCACAAGCACAACAACAAAACATGAAAACACCATTTACACAAAAAACATAAAAAAACCCAAACACAAAACAGAAAACTCATCAAGGACCACAGACATCTAGACGAGGATCGGTTGGTGACAGAGGCAGGTCTTTGAGATATATGCATAAGATTGCATACACATCAGCCAAGACCCTATGACTCAAACAATTAAGGTTGAATGTGACATCCCAAAAAATAGTATCATTTTTGGTCATCCATATGAATCACCACACTGTAAATAACCAAACTCTCCAAATAGTCCTCCACTTCTTTTTGCGTCTAATTATAGTAGGGCCGAGGATAAGATCTAATGCAAAGCAGCCTTGCCGCACAACAACTGATGGAGCCCTCCAAGTTTTAGAAAATAATTCTCGAAACACTTCACACTACCAAAAAAGATGTTGTGTGGTTTCTTCAACCTGTCGACAAAGCACACACCAACTGAAAAACTGAAATCCCATCCTCTTGGTATTGTTATGGGTTTGTATCCGGTCATGAAGAATCAACCAAGCCAATACCTTGGTCTTCGGAGATGGTCCCTTCGCTCATAAAGCATTTTTGGGGATCCAGTCCGGACGTGAAGGTAAAAGAGAATGGTAGACCTTGTGGACTTGGAAAACTCCAGCATTTGAGACTGCCCATTGAAGCCAAGATCTGTCTACCCCCACATCCAAATCCCTGTCAAGAAACAAACGCAATGCCCTAAACCACATTTTTCTCAAATACGATGTGTATGGTCCATGAGCCCCCTGACAAACAACAAGCGAATCGATTAGACCATATTTCAGTCAGAGGAAGTTTGCACATGCATCCTGTGAAGTATGAGCCAACCAACACTGCTTCACAACCAATGCCACACTCTTTTTACGCAAATAAAATTTTTTTAAGCCAGCCATAACCCTTGGCATAACGATGGAGTCCCATCCCACCAAGTGCCTCTTATAAGGTCCATTTACACCATGCCACAAAAACCTCGACAGAACACGCTTAAGTTGTTGCTCAACGTTGACTGGCATGACACAAACCGACATGAAGAATTTCAGAATCGCTGACAGAATATGTCTGATCAAAGTAATTCTGCCTGCAAGAGACAAATATCCGGCACACCATGACTGGACCTTAAGACACACCTTGTCAACAACTAATGCCCATGATGTTTTAGAGGTTGGCTTGACTTGTAGGGGGAGCCCCAAGTACTTGATCGGCAATGGCTCTATGGCTTGACTTGTAGGGGGAGCCCCAAGTACTTGATTTGCAATAGCCCTAAAGCGCAGCTGAAATTTTTTTTTGCCGCGTTTTGACTGGTCGGATCGCCATTTAGATGCATGACCGAATACTTATTTTCATTGAGTCTCAGCCCAAACAAAGCTGCAAAAAACATGAGAATAAGCCTTACACAAAGCATCTGCTGTAGTGAAGCCCTTTTAAAGACTAGCATATCATATGTATATTGTATAATGTGCTCAGAAAAACCTTGGATATCCAATGACTGTACGAAGCCCCTTGTCTGCGCGCGTCTAAGAACCACCGCAAGTCCTTCTGTCATTGTATTAAACAAAAGCAGAGATAATGGACATCCCTATCATAGGCCGCGCAACAATGAAAACTGCTCACCCTTTACTTCGTTAATGGACACCATGGCTTGTGCATTGGTAAGGAGCTCTGACACCCATCTGGAAAAACGGCTGCTGAATCCCATGTGATTCACCACTTGCAAAAAAAAAGGTCAGTACACAGAATCATGTGCTTTATTAAAATCAAGCTTCAACACGAAGTAAGGAGTACGACTCACGTGCATGGAATGAATGACCTCTGAAGCCGAGATATATGCTTGTTGAACTCTCATAATAGGAATAAAAGAAATTGAAAATTAAAAAATAGATTAGATGCCACCAATTTTAGTCTTGATGCTAAGACCTTTGCGACTATATGATACAAGGCTCCCATTATGGAAATGAGATGGAAGTGCATAATATCTGTGGCAATGCTTTCTTTTGGAATAAGGGATATTAATCCGACATGGCACTGCCTAGGCAATATAGAGTTACGATGAAACTCATCAAACACTATACACAAATCACTCTTCACTAGTCTCCAAAAAACTTTGAAAAAATCTATAGGGAAACCATCTACTCCCGGTGCCTTCCAACCTGACAAATCTTTAATTGCGTTCATGATTTCTACTTCTGAAAACCTATGTTGCAAGGTTAAGACCTGATCCGGTTGAAGAGAAGAAAATAACTCATGCCCAATATTACCTCCCGTATTTGGCAGAATAGAAAAAAGCTTCTCGAAATAGTTAGAGACTGCCGACAAAAGATTTTGCCCTTCCCACAACACCCTGTCAATTGTGATCAATTAAAGAATACTTCATCTATACCTATCAAAAGAAAATGAATGAAAAATGAGTATTTTCATCTCCTGCCGCCAACCATTTCACCCGAGCACGCTGCTTCCACTTCAACTCCTCTTTTATCCTCCAACGTTTTAATAACATCGTCAGATCAGCAAGTTTGCTTTGCAACCCCTTCAACTGCGCGGCCGACAACCCTTCGGTGGAAGATAATAGGGTGAACAATGATGAGATCTCTGCCTCCCATTCAACCATCTCATAAAACTTACTCACAGACCGCCTTTGCAACCAAAGTTTAATATCCTTAGCTAGGCGCAAAAGCTTCTTTTGATATCGGATATCAACCTTGTCTTCATGAACCCTCGAACTCCACGACCCCTCAACCACTGAATGAAACTCTGGTTCAGTTAACCACCACTGCTCGAAAGAAAATCGATGAACTGATCTAAAGCCTCCTTCCCATTGCACGATCACTTGACCATGGTCGGACACGGTTGGGAGAAGAATCCACCCTTTTATATCTGGGATGATTTCGAGGAATCCAGTTGAAATTAAGACTCTATCTAGCACCCTACAACATGGTCATACCCGTCGGTCATACCAAGTAAACCTTTTTTCAGACAATGGCATAGGGTATAATTGATTAGCGACAACGAAATCTTAAAATCCTCTGATCGACGGATTGGGCATCACTAAATTGCTCGAATCTTGAATGAACAATAAACATTTAAAATCTCTCAATAGAATATGCAATCACCAGCTAGAATGATCACTCGATTTGGATCCTTCCATAACAATAATCTCCTAGAAAAGCAATTCGGGCCATACACCGCAGTAAGCACGACCCTACGGTTCAGAGCTTGTACAGGGAAAGCGATGAAAATCAAAAACTTACCCAGGTCCACCTGAGCCGCCTCCAATAAAGACTTTCACAAAATTAAAATACCCTCAACATGATTAACAACCACTTTAAAACAAAAACTGGCACTCCTCCACAACTCTTAAATCGAAGCAATAGAAACCTCTTGCATCTTTGTTTCACAAATAGCAATCACATCCAAATTTTTCTGTCTAATCCAATTAGACAAGAATAAGTGTTTTCTCGAGCAGTTAAGGCCCCAAATATTCCAGCAAACCATCTTCATTGGACACAATATGGACCATGATATTACCAATTTATCTAAAACTCGTTTCTTTCACGAAAGCTTCTTCCTTCAAAGAAATTAAATCGTTTGTCATATTTCAAGTTTGCAACCATCTGTACTGCTAATCTCTAAAATGTGTCACGTCGGCTCTCTTTTAGGCTAAAGTTTTTGTAGCAGCCTAAAGACAATTCAGCATAAAAAAATCCCTACTTGACCATAGGGATGGCAGTAGACTGGAGTGGGGGCAGGAGACAAGGTCTCTCCCCCCCCCCCCCCCACACACACACACACACCACCCCCCCTTTTCTCAAAATCCTGCCCTTCATCCCTGTCTCCATCCTTCTACAGGGTTTTGTTTTTAATCTCTATCCCCGCTTCCATCATCGCACGAGTTTTGTTTTTAACCTCCATTCCTGCCTCCATTCTCGGTCCAAACGGAGTGAGGCGGGGCCTCCACCCCATTTTTCTTGGTCCATTGTCATCCCTAAAAAAATATTGGGGACGGGACAGGGCGGGGCAGGGTGGGGCAATACGGGGATCGGGATGGGGGAAAGCGTAAGTCCATCCCCCATCCCCACACGAGTTTTGATTTTAATCTCCATCCATGTTTCATGTCCTCCATCCCCAATCCAAACGAGGCGAGGCAAGGTGGGGCCCGTTTCTCCTCGGTCCAATATTGCCATCCCTACTTGACCAAGTCAAGTTGGGGACACTTCTATGCCCAACATTATTTTAGTTTTGTATTCCTCTCCAACCCTTTCTAGTGTACACCAAACTGAAGTCTTAGGCAAAGTCAATACAAGTAATCTTTAATTCTTAACCTAACAATGTTATTATGCTAGTAGATTGATATTTTATATTATGGTTGTACGTCTAAACCGACCCTCTAATCAAACATATAAAATGTTTCCTGTGGAATATGTTGTCCACCAAACACACATGCCCTAATCTTGCCAACAAGAAACCAAGAAACACCTGGCCTTCAACCATTCAAAATTCTTCTTATCCTTCAAATGGATAAGTTCAACTGTTCTTAATATATATCTAAGTTGGGTTTGGTGGGCCAAACCCAACCGGAATGGGAAATAAGATTTGCTAGTTGTACATGGTGAAAGTTTTTTCATGGAACTAGCCATTAGATATTCGGTAGAATTTTAAAAAACAAAAAGAATGCTGTCAAATGAAAATGAAATATACTGGTACATTTATAAGTCATTATCATCATCAACCAAATTTTTCTTAGGACTCATATTCATAAGATATGGTTAGAGTTCATGGTCAGCTCAACTGATACCACCCACTTCGTTTATCCAGGGTTATAACTAGCATTAGTAGGAAAACCCCTTTAGTAGAGTTAGAGGTGGGCACCAGCCTGCTGAGCGCGCAGACCGGACCGACTCAGCCCGCTATGGGGCAGGCTTGGGCTTTCATTTTATACCCAACCGCTGCCAGAACTGGCCTTTTTACCCGGCCTGCACTACATGAAAAATAGTCTTTACAAGTTGGCTCTTCTGTCGGTAGTACTCTCTTTACCAACGGTGACTAAAGGCTTCATCAGTGTTGAACATTTCCGATGGGAAAAACTCTCGTGAGTATTGAAACTAACATTACTGAGGGAGACCGCCGTTAGTACTGACACCAATACTGACAGATAGCTCGATTGGTAATGGGCATGCTAAACTTAAAATGACCATGAACAAGGGAGACCTCCATCGATTTTGGATCCAATACTGATGGATACTTCCGTCAGTACGTAATGGTCATGCTAAACTTATAATCAACATTAATTACCAAGGAAAGCCTCCATCGATATTGAGCTATTTTTTTTAATAAATTGCATTTTTGAAAATACCTGGATATGTATTGTAAATTGATAAATCAAATACAACAGATGAAAGTAAGTTTAAAAGATTTATTTAACCTGAAATAGATATTAACAAAAAAAATCTTACACTTGTGCTATATATATACATTTATCTACAAAAGCAAGTATACAACATATACTGCTTGCTTGTGTACATATACAAAAAACAGAAAAAAAAATTACAACGCTTCCCCAAAGGCAAGAAAAAAAAATCCTCTAATCAGTTACAAAATTGATATGTTCGATACATCCTTATCCATCTGCTCTTTATACTTCCTTTATGCTTCAGAAGCAAATGGGGTATGTAAAATTTATTTACTCTCCATCTCCTGCTCTAAGTTGCAAGGAACATGACCCTCAAGTTCATTAATGCATCTAACCATGAAAAATCTGTGTCCGCCCAGAATTAAAAGTACAGAGAAACAAAAAGGTCTAAGCATGTAGCAACAATTAAAGGCAAAGTATATGACTGAATGACCAAAGCAAAATTACAAAATCACATACTTGAACAGTCCAATTTGAGGACCCAGCATATCTCTTATTTTTTTTAACCTGGACATATATCATCAACCCAATAATTCAGCATATTCATCCAATAGGTTCTAATTGTAGCAACAAAAGATACATAATAGAACTTATGCTACATGTCAAGAGACAAAGAATCATGTTTTCAGTCCTATATCTTCAAGAACATCCTCAGGGCAATCATAAACTGCATCCAAAGCATAAACTTTCGCTATCTCCACCGGAGAATCATTTGGCAATCTGCAAAATAAAAGCATGAAAACATCAAGATCAATAGAAACAATATTTCACTGAAGAAAAAGATAACCAAAATAAGAACGTGAATCCTTACACACGTGACTCCTCAAATTTTCCACGTATCAGGCTCGTCTCAAAACTATTTAGTGCTTGAGAAATTACAAGGAATTAGGCATGAAATGATTTTATTCACGTTGTAGTCCATCTGATAAACTTGGTGGTGATTGTGGGACTCAATTTTTATTTATTGTCTTTTTGGTGATGACTGACTATCATTAAATGCTTCTAATTTGTGTTAGCATAAAATGAATAGCAGAAAAGCCACTTACTGGATGCGATCATGGACGATTTGAAAGGCGTTTCGGTGAATGCGGGTGGTCAATGTTCTCCTCAGCCAATCAGTGCTCACAATGAGTCTAGGCCAGAATGTCGAATGGTGGGCATGACCCTTTAAACCCAGAGAGAGAAAAA
The DNA here is from genome assembly GCF_984573655.1 of Nuphar pumila. NCBI lineage: Eukaryota > Viridiplantae > Streptophyta > Magnoliopsida > Nymphaeales > Nymphaeaceae > Nuphar > Nuphar pumila. The sequence goes on from NC_143255.1 coordinate 39,721,501, forward strand.
TTACACACATATGAAATACTCAACAACCACATATGCCTGTAGTTCTCATCAAGCTACCATGGATCTCTTCTATTTATACGAAGATCTGAAGGCAACCCATAATGAGTCCATATTAGTTACTAGTGAAGGACCTAATGGATATGAATGGACAGTTATGAGACCTCATAACTATCTTGTAACCCCTCAAAACCAAAAAACCTCTCCTATGTATGTCTTTTGATGTGCACATATCAATATGGGTTATATCAAAGTTAGATCCGATCCGATCCAAAATCTAACATTCTCCCACTTGACCCATTGACATGGAAAATCACATAATTGAGGTTCTTTACCGTTATCTCAATTTAATTTTCATGTGGGTTCACATGTTATTCCATATCACAAGAATGAATCATATGAGTCATGGAGATGAACACCTCTATATGAGATATCATATTTTCATGCACTATAATATTATTCATTTTCAGTATTTTAGCATGTTAAGATTACCATTATGAATGGGTTGGTCTCTAACCTATTTTGTTGGCCCTTTTCAATATTGTTATTTTGTCATTCTTTCTACCCAAATAAGAGATACTTTATACAGAATCAATACTGCATAAAATCATTTTAATTTCATAAATGTGATCATATAAAAACATAATGTATTGTCATACATAAGAAAAAATAAAACAGACCCGTCCATGTTGGAAATATAATCTCGGTGCCAGCAATTTAATAAGAAGACCCGCAGTCATTTCCTTCATACCATTTGTATCAATACACACTAGATGATTATCAGTCATTTCTTTAACAACAAAATATTTTAACTTCATCCATCGACATGAGGTAAAGCTCTTATTGTTATTCGAGAAGGACACAAAAACTTCATTATCACAAAAGATTTTTAGTGACCTCCCAAAAAATTCCACTATACCAAGACTCATAATGAAGCATCTAATCCATATGGCCTGAGATGAAATCTTATTTAAATCAATAATTTTTTCCTCAATGGCTTTCAGAAATTTCTTCACTATCCTGCAGTGAGAGATGTCACTTCGAATTTTCTTAGCCACTCGTGATTGCAAAAGCAACAAGCTAAGATTATTTAAGCACTCTAACTTCTCATAAATAACCTTTTGAGTGCTCTCACTTCTCATATACAACCTTTATAGCGGGTATTCTATTCTATGTATAAATGAAAGATTTCTCTATACAAGATTCATATTGAAAAGGTAAGCATGAGACTCTTTATTATTCACCTTTCCTAAGGCAAACATAATAGTCATTATTGTTTTACTTTGTTAAAAATAATAAAAATTTGAGCTACTTTGCCTTCTCAATTCTCAAGAAATTGACTTCAATTGATGAAACTAGAAGATCATGTAATGAGAGATAATTCAACATTGTACTTTTGGGCATAAATATGTTTCATGGGCTAATGTACATATCTACTATTACACTTTGTGTGAATTTGGAACACAATAACCTACATTTGAGTAGAATCATTGTTTCTAAAGTCACACAAAATTTTATTACCGAATTTCAATCTCAACACGGTTTAAGAAATCCTTAATCAATAGAACTCGGATCACTTTGGTGATAACCAGAGTGAGTTGATCAAAATCTTTTGTCATAAGTTCATGTAAAACATGTCATAACATAAATAAAGTGCATATATTCATAATCTTGTGCTTAAATAGTCATTGATAACTCAAAAAGCAACATGAAATACACCTTATATCATGTTAAAATTACCAAAAAAGTATGAGATCAATGACAAAAACATGGATTATGAGTCATATCTGAGATCAAGGTCTTAAAACTGCTTAAACAAGTCCTTAAAGATCCTGAACCAGTCACAAAAACTTTGAATCAGTCAAAAAAACCCTTGTTTCGTCTTCTACATGCAGTCATCGACATCAATGACTGACCGAAATGCCGTCGGTGACAGCGACCCTTTGGCGATGGCCTCCTTCCGCCAACAATGCCCGACGAAGGTAAGAAGGAGAAAATTGTTTTTTTTTTCAAGTAACCTTCGCCAACTATCATCACCATTGGCCGACCACTGTAGTCGATGGTGATGGTTGGTCAACGATGACCAACCACCGCCAGCCACCATTATCCATTGGTGATTACAGTGACAAAGGGCAGTCTAATAGGGAACATTATTCTCTATCACCTGCACCCCCGTGAAACAAACACCACCTCTAGCAGCCGCCTACGACTGTCGACCCCGAATGTCGCTGGCTACATCAGTTTAATAAAGCTAACACTAATGTTCAAGTTAGTATCTATGAAATATTCTGGTGATAATCACATTCGACAACAGATCTTAGAAATGAGAAACATTGCATTTCAGTTGAATGACATGAAGTTTGATATTTCAGACTCATTTTTAATCTATCTAATTTGGACCTCGTTGCCTATTGAATATGGACCCTTCAAGATCTCTTATAATACACTTAATGATGAGTGGTCCTTCAATGACCTCTTAACTAAGTGTGTTGAAGAGAAAGAAAGACTGAAGGGTAAAAGGGTGTCAAGCTCATATATGGTCTCTCATCAGGTTAAACATAGGTCGAGGGCAAAGAAAGGTTCCTTCAAGAAGAAGAACAATAAGAAAACCTTTGAAAAAAGTTTAAACTCTTAGGCGAAAGTCAAATCCCAGGCAGAAAGTTCTTCTATAAAGTGATTCTTCTATAAGAAGGAGGGACATAAGAAGGAGGACTGCCTGAAGTATAAGAAATGATTGGAGAATAAATGTAATGAGTCATTCATTTCTCATTAGTACAATTTAATCTATGTTCCATTGCATACTTGGTAGATTGATTTTAGTGCCACGAGCAACTCTTTGTAGATATTTTTAAATAAAAGGAACCTTCAAGCCAGTGAACAATAAACCAAATGGCTGGTTGAAATGACTATGGTAGGTGATGGGTTGCTTGTCAATGCTTTCTCCATCATCGTTCGACATCCCAAAACCAAACAAGAGTCTAGCGAGGGAGAATAATGCCAAATTTTTTTGGCAAGCATCGCATGAATGTTGGCACACCCACATCCAGAATATGTGTAGTGTGGATCCATAACCCAATGTTAGCATAAAATGAATTATAAAAGAGCCACTTACTAGATGCGACCATGGATGATCTAAACAATGCTTCAGTGGATGCGGGGGGTTGGCATTTTGATCACTCAATCGATGCCCTCAATGAGACCATACCAGAATATCAAAAGGTGAGTATGACCCTTTAAAACCAAAGAAAGAAATCACACACATATGTAGGACTCAACAACCACATATGCCCATATGGTAGTCCTCATTAATCTACCATGGATCTCTCCTATTTATAGGGAGATCTAAGGGAGGCCCATAATGGGCACTGGTGGAGGACCCTAATGGGCATGGATGGACAATTATAAGGCCTTGTAACTATCCTATAACTCTCTCAAAACCCAAAAGCATCTCCCATGTATGTCCTTTGATGTAAGACTCATAAATTTTCAGTAAAAATTTTGAGTACGCAATTATCTTTGTATCAACGAAACTAAGAAAGTTAGCTCGTATAAATCTCTTAATTTTACTCAGGGAGAAAGTTATGACTCTCTGACTGTTTGAACATATATTCACGAGGATATGCATATCCTAAGTATAACTGGTTCATTGAAATCTATTTGTTTCGTATTTCGGGTTCATATGCTATTTTCACATAAATGCCTTGTGATTTCATTTAAAAATTTTACTAAAAAATTATGGGTCTTATACTTGATGTGCCCATGTCAATATGGGTTACATCAGGTTGGATCCGATCCAATCTAAAATCCAACAATTTGTTCTCAAGTCCTTCCATTTTCAAAAATTGCCACTTTTTATGTAGTCATCTTCCTTAAAAATTTGCAGAGATGTAGTCACTAAGTTACCTATTATAACTAAATTCATAAGTGCAACACATTAGATGCATTCTTTGTTTGTTTGTTTGTTCATTTTTTAAAAGACACTAATGCTTGGTTTAAGTTTGTGCAGACACTAAAACTCGAACTTGTTATGTCTAGCCATGCAACTCATCATCATGATCATATTATCACATGACGTTGTTGAAAGCATGTCAATTTGGAGCCCTTCATACTGAACCTTGTTTCTTCTGGCTGGTTGGCATTGGGTTGCCATATATCTCCCTCGATATCCCAGATGTCTTTGTGGGGGAGCCATGTTTGGAAAAAAATCTGTTGATAAGTAACTTGAGATGCTGATTAGGGTCATTTTGAACTTTAAAAGGGAACTCCCATGGTGTAAACTCACTAAACTGGTTTGTAGATGTTGAATTGTGTAACCGAGTTATTCATGGTTTTGTTCGTATAATTCTTTAAATCTTTATTATATATATATTGTTGTGTCCAAGTATCTAGTTTTTTAAGATTTGCCATGTTCGACACTTCTTCTCATGTTCAACACTGACACCTCTATGAATGTTCAAGTAAGCTAGGTTATTGCTTGTTTGTAGTCTGCACCAGCTTTATCTAGATAGGTAGTTGAGATACTCACTAATTTGGTTTATGTCACTGTGACGATGTTGAGTTATGTAACTGAGTTATTGTTTGTTTATATTCTCTTGCATCACTGCATATATAGTTTAGATACATGCTTTGATAAACTCAACAATCACTGAGATGGTGTTGAATTATGTATCTGTTGAATCTGGGTAAAAGAACCAATGTGGACATATGAAGGAATCCAAAGAGCCACAAATGGTGGTCTCATAACTCATAGAACGTGAGAAATAAATTTTTATTAAACCATAATGAATGAGATTAAAACCCCATTCAAGGATGAAAAATGACTACCCAAGGAAGGACTATAAATCCCCAGTGTCTGTACTGTAGGCAAAGACCAAGCAATAACCCCCTTGACGCATGCTATTTTTTAATATTTTCTCTCTACCAGTCTTCTCTCCTCTATCTCTATGGTTATTCTCTCACACCAAGGTCCTAGAATTCTAACAATAGTATCAGAGTGAGGTTACTAGTATGCACGAAGACTCTGTGTATGCATAGAACTGACCATTCAGTCGTCGAAAAATGCAACCGCCCTCTTAGACCGATAAATCTTAATTGACATCTTACGATACAAAAAAAAATACAAAGCTAGAGGGGTAGATAAACCACATAAAGAGATAGAGCTTGATGCGTTAGAGCATATTGTGTACTACCACATCATCTTTGGTCATGGTCTCGCTTCCTCTTCAACTCTACCACCCACGAGTCAAGAATACTGTTCATTGATCTGATGATCTACAACTACAAATCGTTGATACAAACACTCATTATCCTTCTCAAGTGTATGCAACAAAAATCTGACCATCTTCACCCCAAGGAACGAGGCACTCGAGCATGCCCTCAACCCCATGTTCCACTAGTTCCTGCTTGAGCTCGACAACTGCCACTGAGATGGGGCGACTTGTAGACATTTTTGGTTTCACCTCGCTTGCCACTAAGATGGGGAAACTCACGTATTGATGGTGCTGGTGCTCATGACCCGGAGAGAAACATCAGAGTGTTGACCGACATCTACAATAGAGCCCTAGAGGGCATGCCATTGATGGGAGGAGGGAAGGCCTCCTTCGAAAGACCGCACTCGACGATTCAACTAGCTCATCTCGTTCCTCTGAACCATTGAGTCAACTGTCAACGACCAATTGGATGTGACCTATCAGAAGGTGGTAGACGAGAGGGTGGTGTATGTTCGCCCCCGATGATTCACTGAATCCCACGTCTGTGTTCGGGGCTTTGAATGAGCACCACGTATACCAGCACATGGGGCTCGTATGCCCGTGTATGTTGACATAACTTTGCATCGGACTCTGGTGTTGTTGCAAAGACTTAAGTACCCTTTCTTGCTATTCTTCTCATAAAGTGATGGTTTGAGAAAATGACAAAAATGTCCTTCATTCAAAAAAGAAAAAACAAACAGTTCAAAAAAAGGACAAACATGTCCTCCATCCAGAAAGTCGAGGATGATGTTGACTCTTCAAAGTCTTCTTCTTTTTCTATTCAAAAAAAGGACAAACATGTCCTTTATCCAGAAAGTCGAGGATGATGTTGACTCTTCAAAGTCTTCTTCTTCTTTCTCCGTAAAACACTGTAAAACCCTCTCTCTCTAGAGAAGAAATCAAGGGAAACAAAGAGTTTTTCCTGAAGAAGGCCATGAACATCAACCCTCTCACTCTCTACTTCTGTGCACATCCAACAGACGATCCTACATTGCTCCATCGTCATCTTCTTCTTCTTCCTTCTTCGTAAAACACTGTAAAACCCTCTCTCTCTCTAGAAAAGAAATCAAGGGAGGTAAAGGGTTCCTCCTGGAGAAGGCCATGAACACCAACCCTCTCACTCTCTCTCCCTTCTCTCTCTACTTATGTGCCTGATTTAGAGTTTTTGCCCTTACAGAAGGGGGGTCTGGGGGCTCCCCCCCGACGCGGATCCCGCTGCGCGGTCAGCGGGCGAGGGTCCAGGGGGGGCCGCCTCTGGCAGGGGGCAGCGCCCTCCGGACCAAAATTTTTTTTGGGCCTTCCAACAATGATTTGTAGTATTATCGGGCTTTCCTACAGCAATTTGTAGTATTTTCGGGTCTCCAACGAAACACTATAGTGATTTGCAGAAGACACTACAAATCGCTAAAGCGATTTGCGGAAGACACTACAAATCGCAAATCGCTATAGCGATTTGTAGTGTCTTCCGTAAATCGCTATAGCGATTTGTAGTGTTATTTAGTAAGCAAATCATTGTAAATCGCTACCCGAATTAGGACCAACTTGTCAGGGCCATATCTCCCTAACCGGAGGTCATATTCCAAATCCGTAAAAAGTAGTGTCTTCGTTATTGAGTCTAGTTTATTTCTGTAAATTTTCAGTGATTTCTATTGTCATTTCATTTCCCATTTTAACTTCAACGATACATTACAACCACAATCATCAAAAGAAAGATTGCCCAAGCTAAGAGTCTTGAGAGAGTAGAGGAGGGCCTCACCACCCACCAAACAACAAAAAATACAATGACTCAACTTCAAGTGCAGTAAGGACCCAGAGTCGAATAAATTTAAAGACAGCTCATCAGTAAGGACCCACAACAGTCAATGTGCAGGTCAGTCGGTGCTTGATGGAGCAATGTAGAATCTTCTGATGGATGTGCACAGAAGCAGAAATAGAAGGGAGAGAGTGAGTGAGAGGGTTGATGAGCCCCCGAACCCCCCTTCTGTAAGGGAAAAAGGCCATGAACACGCTGGGAGGAGCCCTCAGACCCCCCTTCTGTAAGGGTAAAAGCTCTGAATCAGACTCCACAACTCTTCAAGTTGAATGATGCTACCCACACTGGGAGGAGCTCTCAGACCCCCCTTTCTGTAAGGGTAAAAACTCTAAATCAGACTCAACAACTCTTCAAGTTGAATGATGCTACCCACGCTGGGAGGAGCCCCCAGACCCTTCTCCTGTAAGGGTAAAAACTCTGAATCAGGATTTACAACTCATTTAGTTGAATGGTGCTACCCACGCTAAGATGAGCCCCCAAACCCTCCTCCTGTAAGGGTAAAAACTCTGAATCAGGCTCCACAACAGTCAATGTGCAGGTCAGTCGGTGCTTGATGAAGCAATGTATGATCTTCTAATGGATGTGCACAGAAGCAGAAATAGAAGAAAGAGAGAGAGTGAGAGTTGAATGATGCTACCCACGCTGGGATGAGCCCCCAAACCCTCCTCCTGTAAGGGTAAAAATTTTGAATCAGGCTCCACAACAGTCAATGTGCAGGTCAGTCGGTGCTTGATGGAGCAATGTATGATCTTCTAATGGATGTGCACAGAAGCAGAAATAGAAGGGAGAGAGAGAGTGAGAGGGTTGATGTTCATGGCATCCTCCAGGGGAGATTTTTTTTCTTGGATAATCCTGCAGTGCAGAGACTGGGTCTTAAATAATCATCTTCGGGGCACTTAAGTCTTTACAACCACTCCTTTTCAAGAACCGTCATTTTTTTTTGCACCAATGGAGGAGAGGGTACTTAAGTCTTTGCAATCACATCAAACTCCAACGCTAATTAATGCTGACAAACATGGGGATACGAGACACACATGCTTACATACGTGGTGCTCTTTGGGACCCTCGAACATGAGATGTAGCTAACTGCCCTGTTCGGAGGGGGAACATATAACCTGCTTTGGTGGTAGACTACTGGTTATCCCTCCACAGGACCCACCAAGCGATCGTGACCCACCTGTCAAAGGCTGCATCACCACCATTGCTCTTGGCCATATACATGCAGCAGACCACCTTCCAAAGCTTTGACGTTGCCCTCTCGGCAGTGGCATAGGAGTTTTGCTGCCCACTCCTAGGGTTCGCTAAGGGGATGAGGGACAATAGTGGTGGCACTTAGGTGGGCAACAACGATACAGGGAGTTGTGTCCACTAGAAGACCACTACATAATGCGGTGGGCATCATCTAGAGCTCTCGACGAAGCTTCTTGCTGGAGGAGGATGATCCCGTCGATGTTGCCAGAGAGAGGCCATCACAGTCAATCAGTTGACCTCAACGAAGTTGTAGGAAAGACAAATGCGAACACCTCTCAGGGGCAGCATCACTGCCATCATCAGATAGTCATGCTCTTCTACTTTGAATCATCAATAGAGTTGCCCTATTGTCAGGAGATGATGAGGTGTCCCATCCAGTGATGGCCTCTCCTGACAGTGGAGGCATTGTCCTTCCTCTGAGCGAGGCAAAGGCAATGGATACCCCTTTATTGGACGGGCAAGCCCAGTGGCCTGCCGATTGGTTGCCGAAAATCACGACAATGGCCGCAAAGAAAACTATGGCAGAGTAGAGGAGAGAAGAAAAAAAAGGGAAAGGGGGTTAGGGTTTCTCGATTTTTTGATAAACCCTTACTTTTTATATTTCAAGTTTTATTTTCTTATTTAGTTATTCATGTTTTTAATATTTCATCTTGAGCCCTCTATTTTTTCATAACAAAAGCTTTGTTTCTAGGTAATTTAAAAAACAGACCTATTTTCTGAAAAATATCATAGACAATATTGCACTTTGAGAATTTTCTCAGAATTGGTTCTCAAACTGTTTTGAAATTACAGAAAAGCACCTGTAATTTTTTGTTTAATTAAAAAAGTTTTGAAAATTCTATTTTAGTTTTTTGATTTATTGTTTTTGCCCAGAACTACCTTCTAACTTTTCTAATTTTGCAGAAAAGCATATCTGGTTTGCTGAATACCTGTCAATGCTTTATCCAAACTGGTTTGGATCTAGTTATGATCCAAACTGAGACTTTTTAAGAAATGTAAGTTTATATTTAGATTAGCATGATGGGATCCCTAATTTATTTATATTGTTATAATTAATCCATTATATGTGTGTGCTTTGTTTGGTACATTTTTGGATCCTATTTTGATATGAATTTGATATGTCTAGTATTGATTTAGTTTTTATTATGGATCAAGTTTAATTAGATCAGGATCCATTGGCTCAGATGTTTGGATCAAGTAAGGTGACATACCTGGTTGGATCCAGTAATACATATTGGATATGATTGAACCTAAATGGATCTGAATAGATCCAGTTGAATATTTTTTTATCTAAAAATATCATTGAAAATGATTGCACTATTATCATACTTGAATGTATCATCTTATGAGTTTTGAGGTTATTTAAATGTTAAGCAAATAACTCAATATGGATCATGAAACTGTTTTATGACTCAAAACTCATGGTGTGAAATCCGTACATGATACATGTGAGTTGGATCCATATAAAATCTAAGAATGTTTTATATGATTGAATATTACTTTATTGCATATGCTTATGGTTAACATTTTTTTGTTCTATTATGGATTTGTTGTGGTTCCAAATTAGTATAATGAGATACAAGTTTTTAACTTGATTATGTGAAACTATGTATGGTTTGATGCATGTATAATTTGGATAGTTTCTTATTAAGTCCTTTTATTGGATGAATATAGTGATGGATTCAATAAAATATAATGCCAAATATGTTCTATGGATCCAGATTTAATCCAGAGAAGGATTTAAAAAATATGTTGAAAGATATGTTGTATGAATCTAGATTTGATCCAAGTTTTCTAATGAATCTGGATAATATCAAGTTAAGTATTTGGACCTAAAAATATATTATGTATGAGTTTTGATTTAACCAAAATAGATCCATATAAATATAATGTTGGATGTGTGGTGTGAATTTATCTGAATTTGAAAAATAATGGTATGGATTTGGACAATGGTCAAATCTCTTATGATGCATGCTTTTGCTTGAGTCACTTAAACTTACATAAGATCTATTTTTTCTTTATGGATCATGTTGGACTTAATGATAATATCTCAAACTGAGTTTTTTTTTATGCTCATATAAATTCAATAGATTTGGATATAATTTTTATGTGAATCTGATAATAGATCTGAACTATGTTAACATACTTATAATTTAATTGCTTATTATCATATTTGATAAGTTTAAAGCCTAGAAAATGAATACGCTTATAATGCTTGACATATTTAAATGGTAAAGGATGAGTCTCATTTGATATGAATCTGATACATATCCAATTAGATCTAGATATGAGGACTTATGCTTTACATCTAATGCATACTGGTTCTAGTTTGCGATGTCTTAATATGCACATATTACTTGATCATAATAAGTTATTAAAGTGAGAGCTGAATTATTATTTGTACATGCATGTGAATATGATGATCATCATAAGTCATGCTCTTTATGGTTTGTGAATGCAAGAAGGGGTATTTTTATGTTTTTAGAAGCTTATGCATGGTATGCAACAATACAATGTTCATATTTTCAATTATATTTATGGCTCTTTAGATTTGGATATATCAATCCAAAATGATAAACAGATAGTTAACCCAATGATAGTTAAAATATGTTGCATGTGATGATGATGCACATGAATAGTGAAAATATTGACTATGGTGAAATTTTTGAAAAGTAATAGTATTTCTTATGTTTGGCGGATCATATTTTATCATGGATCTATGAGTTGATGAAAATTAGTAAAAGTCTACTAGTGTGCATGTGAACATAATAATATCCAAATATATGATCATAGAAGAGCTATAAAAACTCATGACTAATTACGAAAGTGAGACTCAAAAATTAATGTATTTGTTTGAATATGATATTGCACATTAAATATTATAATTTAAATTATAACATCACGAGAAACTCATATGGTTATGTGAAATAAGTGCATGAAGAAAAATGTCAGGGTTAAACCTATACTATATGTGAAAGGAATCATGATTCACATGATTATAAAAAACCATATGATTATGTGAGAAGCAACTCATAACATATGTGAAAAACATTATACTTGAAATTGAAGGAAAGTGCACATAATTATATAAAAAATAACTCATAGTATATATAAAAACCTCATACTTGAATATGAATGATAGAAAGATTCATATGACTATGTGAGAAATAACCCATGGCATGTGTGAAAACCTCATACTTAAAAATAGATGATGAAAAACCTCCATGGATATGTAAAAAATTAACTCATAGCATGCAAAAAAAATATCCTACTTAGATATTGATAAAACCCTTGCAATTGTGCATAGTTTATTTGATGTATTTTTTGTTATAAAATGATATATATGATACTTGATGCACCAGATATGGTATAATGTGATTGTTTGACTCATATGACCAAGTGAGAGATGTCAAATCTAGGTAAAGGATCCAATGTAGCTAGCAAGAAACCCAAAGAGACACAAAATGATGGGCTCATATCTCACAAAATGTAAGAAATAAAATTTTATTAAAACATAATGAATGGGACTAAAAACTTCATTCAAGTCTGAAAAAATGGCTACCCAGGAGAGGATTATGAATCCTCAGCCCTTGCGCACTGCAGGCAAAGATCGAGCAAGAACCCCTCTGACGCATGCCATTTTCTAGTATTTCCTCTCTCTACCGTTCTTCTCTCCTCTGTCTCTTTGGTTATCCTCCCACACTATGGTCCCAGAATTCCAACAGTAACTTAGTTATTGCATGTTAGTTGTTTGTAGCCTGCGTCTGCTGAATCTTTACATATAGTTGAGATGCATGTCTTGATTTTCCTTGTATTTGGGCTGGGGCTGGTCCCCAGTGGGTACAGTCTTAAGTCCCATTATTATTGGATTCAACTGGATCCTACATAGTTGCATCCACGATTGGACATTTGGTCAGTACCCAATCCAGATGGGCTGGTT